>NC_081559.1:157752981-158070288 GCF_022355385.1 Mustela nigripes
ATTTAAAAAAAAATCATGATTACTATACATGCACATTCAACTAGTTTGGGAAAATAAGCCATTATTAGGAACACAAATCTAAAACTCAAAATATGAGCAATTCAGAAAGAATTCAGGAATTCAGGAACCCTGAAAATACATAAACTTAAAACTGTTTGAGAAAAAAACAAATACTGAAAACAAAACTTAAGGCACTAACTTGATGGAATATTATAAAATGATACAGTTATATATTTAACCTAGTAGGGTAATTCATTCTTATACAAAAACACCAAGCATTTGTAGAATTCATTTGGGCCAGGGATCTGTGAGAAACGTGAGATTTAAGTTACTAAATGGAGCGCACATGGGAAAATATAAATTCTCCTGTTTTCTTTACCTTCTTCACGCTAAGTTCAAGTTCTTTCTGAAAAAATCCCAATCTGTTATCCAATCTCTCCACTGAAAAACTCAGCAAAAATGGCGCATTTCTGACCATCTGTGCGATATGTGCCTTACTGAAATTTTTTGACTGCAGATAAGCCACTCTAGAGAAATAAACAAAAAGTACATGTACGTATGATTAACATTTACTAAAGTCATGCTACTTTCCAAAGTAACAAAAAAAAAGGATAAATAAAAACATTCTATAGTAATGGTCCAAATATGGTTAAAGCAAAACAAGCACCCAACCAACTCTAGAATGGTTCCCTTTTCTACTTAGAAACCAAATAATTCTGAAATCTACTAACAGGTTCTCTTTTCAGTTAATCTGACTTATTACTTTGTAGAAAAAAACCAATAGCTTCCGTTTAAGAATTTTTTGCTTAGAACAAAAAAATCCACAAATTAGGAAATAAGAGATTCCAAACTCTTTTTATAAAAACCCTCACACGTGGCTGAAATGGAGAGGGGAATGTTTTAGCTTAGCAAATTTACTGAGTATGTATATTTGTCAATAATTTTTACTATGATTTTCAATACGCCTTTTGTTAACAACAGAGAAATTTCCTGCTAAGTTTCTGGGAACCAAAATAAGGTAGTAAAATAGAAAGTTTGACTATGAAATATCATTATTGGTTTTTAAAACCTATACACATAGTAAAAGGCAGTTTTATTAAATACCTAAAATATACAAGTACATTGTCTTAATTCTTACCAGAAAAACAAAAACAATAACCTGTGAACCAGGTAAATTTTCCACATTGTATATGAAAAAAATACAGATTCAAAGAAGTTAAGTAATTCCTCTTAGGCCACTAGCTAATTAACGACCAAGCTGAGATGTGAACTCAGGCATGCCTACACTGAAGGCCTATGATATTTCTATACCATGTACCACCAGAGCTTATATTTTATAAGTGACTACTATTCCTTTAAGGGACTCCCTTAGAGGATATGAGAGAAAAGACCAATAAATTAAACTATATAAAAATTTAAAATGCAAGGCAACCCCCTCCAACCACTGACAAAGTCAGAACAAGTGTTGAGTATTTATAACATGTCACAGAGAAATAACTAATTTTGTTAAAATATATAAGAATGCTTACAAAAGAAAGAAAAAGACTTTAATTTTAAAATGGCAAAGGAGATTTATAGAAAAGGCAATGTATATAGAAATTCAGCATTGCAAAAGACCCTCCAAATGTTATTTCTGAAACAACACTGAGTCATTATGTTTTTGTTTATTTGTTCGGTTGGCTTTTAAGGCACTGTTTTTAATCTATAAAATGAACTGAAACCATAAATTCTGATGACTCTGTATTAGTGAGGGCAATAGAGAAACTGGCACTTCTGTACGATGCTGGTGGGAGCCTAAACTGGAAAACAACCTTACAAAGGACAACTTGTCGGTATCTATTAAGATTGTAAATGCTCATACCCTTTCACCTAGCAATGTCACTCCTAGAAATCTGTCCTACAGATACATAGCAGTATATGGGATATAAATGATAAATATATGTATATCATTTTCACACACACACACACACACACACACACACACACGGAGAGTCACTGCAGCCTCATTATGATAGTAGTGACTGGAAACACCCCAGCATGTTTGTCATGAGGGACTGGACAATCCACAGTATGGACTAAACAAGCATTAAAAACAAGAAGTCCTAGTACAAAACTATCTCTCATATACAGTTAAGTTAAGAAAGTGGAGAGCAGAATAGTATGTATAAATGTTACCAAGTTGTATGTACATGTGTTCATTTGTATTTGTACACACATATACACACATGCTTGCATATGATAGAACATTCTTAGGTCAAACAAAAAACCTGATCATAGTTGCTGCCTCCACAGATGGTCTCAGAAAGTTGATGAGGGATAGGAATAAGTAGGAGGGAAAGAGGATTACTTTTTCTCCCCCGACCCTTTTTTTGGGTCACAGCAAAAATCAATATTTGACTAAAACTTTGTCAAAACTGTTGCTACCTTCTGATAATTTTTTTTTTTTAAGATTTTATTTTTTTGACTGAGAAAGAGAGACAGCAAGAGAGGGAACATAAGTAGGGGGAGTGGGAGAGGGAGAGGCAGGCTTTCCCACGGAGCAGGGAGCCTGATGTGGGGCTCGATTCCAAGACCCTGGGATCATGACCTGAGCCAAAGACAGATAGTTTACGACTGAGCCACCCAGGTGCCCCTGTCATAATTTTTCTAATAAAAAATTAAGATATAAGGCTCAGTCAAAAAATTTTTAAATAATTAAATGCTGATTATCCTTTTGAATATCCTTACAAAGAACCAAGTAACTTTTTTATACATTTGAAATTTTCTTCATTCAAAGGAAAACAAGTTTATGAAATTAATGCTATTATAGAAATCCTAGAAAATAAGACTACTGTGCATACCAGAAGAACAGCTAAATTCAATTAAAATTAGAATACTCTTGCCTCTTACAGTAGAAGCTTGTCTTTTGCTGTATGTGAATAAATCTATTAAAAAATTGTAAGCAATTAAAATAATGTTCCAGAGTTTGAGTCAGCCAGGCTTAGGAACCATTAGACTATGCTGTCTATGAGGGAATATCCTTTTGTTGTTAGGAGGCTATGTGTGATCTGGAGCAAGTAACTTCAGCTTCCCTTCAACTTCGGTTTCCTTTACAGAATTAAGAGTAGGGAGACAGCGTGGTGCAGTACCCCAAACTCTGCAGTTAGACTAACTGGGCCAGAATCCCAGCTCCGTCATGTATACCATCCACGTCATCTTGGGCAAATTATTAAGCCTTTCTGTGCCTCCCCTGGAAAATGGGGATATTAATAGTAGTACTGAAGTAGTCAATGGTACTGAAATAGTGCTGTATGGTGACAGATGGTACTACACTTGTGATGAGCGTAGCATAACAGATAGCCTTGCACAGAATTGCTCAGTCACTCCTTTGTACACCTGGAACTAATGTAGCATTGCATGTCAACTATACTTCAATTAAAAACAATATTAGCAGAGTAGTCTCTGAAATGGCTCCCAATAATCCCCCACCTCCTGGTATGCACACTTCCTTTGAATAAATCTTGAACAATAGAGCAAACTCGTTTTTGAATGGAAAGGGATCAGTGTTCTAGATAGAAGAAGCAGAGCTGGATATGACAGACTGAGTTCCCTGGAATCATTCATTCTGTTCCCTGTAATAGTCTGTCTATATTATACCAGAAGGTAAGTCCCATAAAGAGAGAGGGTGTGCGTATCTATCTTTTGTGGTTCAAGTCTAGCTCAGTGCCTTGCATATACAGGAGTTTAAAATGTTCCAACACAAGGAATCAGTTTCTCATTTAGTATTTTTTTTCACTAATTCATACAAGGCATTGGGTTCTGATGTTGTTCAAGAAACTGTAAAGTTCTCTGATATGCAGTAAGGCTCACCATCAGTGTAAGAATAATCTGGGGGGTGAAGACTAGAGGCAGACCAGTTAGGAAACTATTAAAGCCATCTTCTTGTGAAATGGGGACCCAAGGTGATTTTCACAGTGAAGATTAAGAGAAATGTATTGACTATTTGAGAAATTAAAAAAAAATGATAGGTGATTTATTAGCTGTGGATACTAAAAGAAGAGAAGCCAAAGTTACTACCAACATTTCTGATTTGGTCAACAAGGTGAACCGTGCTCCCATTCAGTCCGTCTGGGAATAGAGGTGAGAAGTAGGGAGGATGATAAATTCAAAAGGTGAACTTAGGGACAGGGGCTCTGTCTTGTTCTCTTTGGTGTTCTCAATGCCTAGCAGGAGTCTTATGTCACAGATCAATACTATCTCATCTCACTGTATTGATTCTCACAGATTTAATAAATTATTTGAATGCTGAATTAAGTACAAAGATATTTATCAAAGTACTTTTTAAAGAAGAAAAAAAAGGAACAACCAAAATAGCCAACTTGTGGAAATGATTAAGCAAATTACAGAGTAATGAGCCAAGAGGATGTCAGATGTCTACCATCAAAAATTACCCAGAAATTAAAACAACCCACAAAAGTTCAGGTTTTCATAACTCTAAGTATACTCTCAGTAATCTAGCCATTTGTTAATGGATGAAAAAATTTTTTATTCCAGTTTCTGAAGAGAACCCTGTAAGTATTGACTCAGCAGTAAGTTGAACACATAAAATGAGAAGTCAAATAAAAGAACTGTTATAG
This sequence comes from Mustela nigripes, assembly GCF_022355385.1. Classification (NCBI taxonomy): domain Eukaryota; kingdom Metazoa; phylum Chordata; class Mammalia; order Carnivora; family Mustelidae; genus Mustela; species Mustela nigripes. The sequence goes on from NC_081559.1 coordinate 157,757,598, forward strand.
ATACTTAATCCTGATCAAAGAAAGTCCATGACAATAACAACAAACTTTCATATTATTAGCAGATTCTTATGCAGCTAAGACTTAAAAATATCTTACACATACGTTTCCTTCATAACCACTTCTTGGGTTATATGGAAACCACTGTAAAAGTCCTACCTGGTCTTGAGATTTTCAAGGTCTTCAGAGAAAATAGCATAGTTTTTAGTCAGGTATGTTCCCAGCTGGTTATCCTCTATACCCAAATCCTTAAGAAACATAAGTATTTGCTTAATGTCTTTTTCAAAATCCAGTCTCAGTAGGAGGTTGGCTGCATCAGGATGTTTTTCTATCTTTGAGAGATCCACTCCTATAATAAATTACAAATAGTGCTTGAAGATAACTGTTTAGATAGCTCATTAAACTTCATACATAAAAATACAAGGAATTACTGGTGAAGATCAACAACCTGTCCAAAAGAGAACTGAGATAGGCCAACAGAAACTTCTAAATTTATTTAAACTAAACTAGTTGCAGAAATAAAATTAAATTAAAATGAAAACGAAGTACTTCTGTCAAAGTCACATATAGAGGAAAACAGTTCATTTGGGGCTAAACTTCTGCCCAAAACAAATTCACCAAGTCATACTGATCTAGCTAGGATCATCATTTTTATCTATGGTTTCTTGAATATTGTTTGAAGGATGCTTATGAGCTCCAAGGAATCTCCACAGTAATTGCTTAACGGGTAATTCTACAGTGTAAAAAAAAAAACCCTTTAAATAAATTGTTACTTTCTTTGACGTTTGTCATTTCCTTAGTTATAAGCATTATTTTCAAAATGTGTTTAGATCTCCTCTGGTGGGGAAATAAAAATAACCCTATGTCTCACTCATTGTAATCTCCAGGTTTTCAACGTGGAGACAAGTACCTTGAAGGACCTCAAGAAATGTGTGTGTGAGAACAGGTGAGCCTACACAGCCCTCAGATAGAAAACAAAGCAGAAAGTATAGAAATTTGACCTTCAGATAGTCTTGTAATCTTAGGAAGTCTAAGTAAGTGAGACAAGGCACAGGAGAAAGAAAGAGGGAGAAAGCAAGTTGTTAAAGTATTCTCTGGTTATGGATATAATTAGATGGCAATGTTAATTAGGCAGGGAATCAAAGTAACCTGTAATTCAAAATTCATTAAAACTTAGCATTTTTAAAAAATATATATTTTATTTATTTATTTGAGAGAGAATGAGAAAGTGAGCATGAGAAGGGAGAGGTCAAGGGGAGAAGCAGACTCCCTGCCAAGCAGGAAGCCTGATGCGGGACTTGATCCTGCAACGCAAGGTTCATGACCTGAACCGAAGGCAGTTGCTTAACCAACTGAGCCACCCAGGTGCCCCAAAACTGAGTGTTTTATTCTCTCACTTTTCCCCCTTTCATCTGATTAAAAAAATAACCATGAACAGGAAAGGCATATTCTTTACCTTTAGAGTAAACATTTGAAGATACCTAATACCTAAAGGTTAGACCTAAATTTTATATTCCTAAAAATATTTCTTCAGGTGAAAAATAACTCTCAAACTGATTTCCAGATGCAGCTTTCAAGTCTTCAGTATAAAAGCAATTAAATAAAAACATTCTTTCTTTAATGGTATACACAACGAGAAAAGTAAATTATAATTTCTTACATTACTATATCCATCTATTATTATCAAAACAATCAAACCATAATTCTAAACCCAAATTCCTTTTTTTTTTTATGATTTTATTTACTTATTGGACAGACAGAGATCACAAGTAGGCAGAGAGGCAGGCAGAGAGAGAGGAGCAAACAGGCTCCCTGCTAGGCAGAGAGCCCAACATGGGGCTCGATCCTAGGACCCTAGGATCACAACCTGAGCCGAAGGCAGAGGCTTTAACCCATTGAGCCACCCAGGCGCCCCATAAACCCAAATTTCTTGATATTAAACACGCACTGATGATTACGACTATAAAAACTGATACACAAAGACACAGAATGAAGACCAGAAACAGATCCAGGATCAACTAAATGAATAAAATAAAATATTAGCATATAATAATAATGGCATTTCAAATTAATGGTGAAAAGATACACATTCATTGCAATATAAGAGGTCCACTAGCTATACATTTAAAAAATAATTGTTTTAATTACTATGCTTATCATGGTGAGCATGATGTAATGTACAGAACTATTGAATCACTATGTTGTGTATCTGAAACTATGTAACATACGTCAATTTTACTTAAATAAAAAAAAATCCTTCTATATCTCAAACAAAATTTCAGAAGGTTAAGCCTCTAAATGTGTACTAACTCCAAAACCACTAGAAGAGAACTGTTTTGTCAATTAGTAAGCTTGACTGCATACAAACGTAAAAACCATGCATGGCTTTCTGTAATAAGTGTATTTGCACAGAAAAAGGTAGGGAAAGCTATTCAACAAACTGGTGATAGGGTTACCTCTGGAAACAAAAGGTATGGGTATGGGTATGTAGAGAAGGTGAGCGTTCCTTCTCTTATAGTCCTCGATGGATAGATACATAAATCAGACAGAAACTATTTCCCAATCTCTGTGATAAATGTGGGAAGGGGTGCTTTAAAAATAACACACAGGATTCGGACTTGGAATTTCACTTCCTGTTAAGCTGACCTGTGCTGCAGTGTCCTGCTCCGCAGGAGCCATCACACCCCAACTGCGCTCAAACAGAAATCCTGAAAAGCAGCCTTTTTAACAGCTATCGGAGAGCAGAATCTCATCAAGAGAGCACACTGCTGCCAGCACAAATCACTTGGGCTTACTCAAGATTTCTTTAACTTGAAAAAAGAGTCCCCGAATTCCCAGTACGGACCAGGCACTTCTGTTAGGCTCTGGGGATATAAAAAATGAGTAATCCACACCTCTAACTTCTGGGTGAACGCCGTCCGAGTTGCTTTCATCCCTTCAGTAACTACAATGATTACCACTGTATTCAGTTATGGTTACACATATTTCCGTCAAGGTCTGGCAGGCAGCAGATTGTGCCCTAGAAAGTGCGAACCAAAAGAACTTTAATGAAGGGACTTTACACAGTGGTGTGACAGCGTGAACAAGGGCTCCCCTAGTGCTAAACAGCCAAGGAGCAAAAAGTATTACCCGGACCCAGAGGGAACCGCAAGCTATTAAGAAGGGGTGCTCGGTAGGAGCCGTTGTCATGGAGCAAGGCAGTTACAGGGCCCAATGCAGGGAGGGAACAGGGGAAAAAATAAACTCCCACCTGCCTTCCCTCTCCTCCCGCAAGTGCCTCCCACTGGCTGAAGCTGCCCAGGAGCCAGCTGGCAAAGGAGCTCTAGTGCATGGAGGCTGGCCTCCCGGGAGAGAGAACAGGCAGGGAAAGGCGGAAAATAGATCTGAGAAGCAGACAGGCACCGGGACACATGGGTCCTCAAAAACACTATCTGACAAGAAAATCAGGCTCCTCCACGGTCCTGTCATTTAAGTTACTTCCAAGATGTGCTGCTGACTTATCAACATACAAAGAAGGAATGGCTGAAACATATATTCCAGATTATATATTCCATATATTCCATATTAAGTATGCTGTAACTTACTTAAAGGCAGGGGCCATGTCTTCTGTTTATCTTGTATTTGCCATGGCACCTATCATAAGGCTGGAAAAGCTGTTCCAGAAGGAAAGTGACTGGATCTCCTCTTTGTAGCAGGCATCATCTTTCTCTCCTCTCTGAAGCCACAGAACACTTATTTGGATGTCTTATGTAGCACTTCTCACTTTCCCTTTCATTCCTGCAGACCATCTATTCTTAAAAATGTGTATTTAGATGCTTCTGAAGACTTGAAGCTTCTTGAGAACAAAGGCCATTCCCTGCACATTTGGGTAACTTGCACAGGAACAGGGAAGTAGACAACTGTTAATGTTGTTATTAGTGCTAGAATGGAACTAAGCCATGGTGATTGTGAGGGTCACCGAAGACATTCTAGAAGTTACTTGAACTAAGTCTTCCAGTTGTCAGAGCTGGCCACACTGAAGGAGGGAAGGGGCAAGCAGTAGAGCTGAAAAGGTAAGCAGGGGCCAGACTAGGCAGAGCTCTGACACCCCGAGAAGCTTTTGAAGGATTTCTAGCAAGTCACTGACATAGTCAGATTGGCATTTTAGAAAGAGAACTGGTATTTGAGAGATCATCAAGGCAAAACTACTGATAAAACGACTATCAAGTTAGGACACTCCTAACCTTCCAGTGAAAAATGAGAGCCTAAAGTACAGCCGTGAGTGGAAAATGAGAGAAGCAGATGAATTTGAGAAAGAATCCCTCACCTCCCCTCTTCCTCTCAATCCCCTGGGAGAAAGGATGTTTATCATCTGGGAAAATGAAGTCAGAGATGTGCGAGACCCAGGGATGAGAGAAGCAGATGGCTGCAATGAGGTATTGGATTGAACAGGACAGGACGAAGTAAAAAGTCTACAGTGAGATCCCTTGGCTGTCTTCAACTATCCAGACCCAAGTGCATGCTCCCAGCCAACAACCTAAAATAGTTATGGAGCAGGCCTAGATAGAAACCATCTACATTAGGGGGACGGTGGGCTCCAGGAGGAAGGGTGGCAGGTGGTAGCGAAAAGGAAGGAATTCCTCATCTGACAGGGTTTGTTGCAGGAAACACTGTCCTGACAGGCTACTGGAAGATGCGGGAAAATTTGGCCCTAGAAATAAAGAAAACTAACCAAAGGAAAAACAAGAACTATTAACAACTGTGGAAAAATGAAAAGTTGTACAGGAAGGAAAACAATCCAGAGAGCAACAAGCAATATTTACAGTCCTAATATCATCGCTGACTGAGGATTCGTCTAGAAATTTTTACCATCGCTATACTGGGCAAACCGAATAGGGGGAAAGTATGTGTACATACACGGGATCAACCAATGTCTAAAACTGATGAACCAAGCAACAGCACTGTAAACAGTTACGTAAACAGAGATTAACTGCAAACAGAAAGAGCTGTAAAAGTTAAGTAGATCCCTCTGGGGAATAGCATGAAGCTCAGGAAGGATGAAGCAGAGTATGATTTTTCACTAGAAGCCTTTTCACATTATTTGACTTCTGTTCATCTTGATAAAAGTTTAGAAATGCTGATTTGAACAAAGCAAGGCAAAAAAGCGAATGAGGGATACCCTCAAGAAGTCTTTGTAGGTTACTGAGACTTACCTAGCAGCACTAATTTCTGCAGAGTCTCGGAATGATCCACGTAGTCTCGGAGCGTGTACGTGTCTGGGGGCAGTGGCGGGTCTGCAATAATCTGAATGGCCTCCTCCTCGGAAACCAGCTGCAATGGAGACACTGGAGGCAGGTCGTCCAGCGCTTCCAGGCCGGCCATGTAGAAAGACAGGCAGTCAGCTCTCCAGTCTGTATGCCCAATGCTAAACCTCTTGCCTAGTTTGCTTCTTTTTAAGGCCTGGGATCACCGCAGAACTAAGTGTCTGAGAAGTTCACATATTTTCTGCCTTCGGAGAGGTAAGGCTAAGACTGTTTAGAGAAACTGTTCCTCCAAGATAATCTATCTGTTGGTACATTTCTGTTCTTCTGTTCGTTAAGGAGGAGGTCCCACACTAAATTCCTTCCCTTTAATTCACTTTTAATCAACAGGTAAGAACTCTAAAAAGATCAACTGACCTTCAAATACATTTTGAGATAGATTCTACCCCACCCTGTTAAACTGGCCCAAAGTACAACATATTCTACCAGCCTGATTTGTTTGTATGAGTTAGAGTCATTATATCCTGAAATGTCTTTTGATGCAATCCCCTCTCCTCCAAGTTATTCTCAAGTACGCTTTAAAAGGACTTCTATGATTCTCTTTCTACCACTTGTAGTCCTTCGCTGTGGACATGCCCCTCTCTAGCAGGGCCTTGATTCTGAGATTTTGTTTTGTTTAAACCAAACGTGGTATGGGAGACACTGGAAACTGTAACCTACCTTGAGCTAAAGAATCAAGACTATGATTTTTTTTGTTGTCCTATTTTTTGCTTCTAATCACTACCCTTCCTTATTTCTTAGAGCCAGTCTTTCCTCCCTGCCCCCCTTGCCCTGCTGTCTTTTATATTCTACTTAACCTAATATTATCTCATTGCGGTAAAATATTCCCTGCATGGGAATATTCCTAGAATAGGAAGCATAGGAGAGAGGATTGACTAAAAAGTGACAAAGGAGCTTTTTGGGGTGCTCTATTTGTGTTGTTTTGGGTTTGTAAGTTGTGGAGGCTGTTACACTACTAGATGTGTTTGTCAAAATTCATAAGCTGTACACTCAAAACTGACGAATTTTACTTGGATAAAATTATATCTTAATCAGGAATATCATATTAGGATAAATTATACCCTAGTAAACCTAATGACCACCTAAAAATTTTTTTATAAATAATTTAAATAATGAAGTATTTAGAAAACAACTATTACATATATATCTAGAACACAGTATTTTATACAGTAATCTACAAACCTTTTTTTCTCAGTCAGGTAAGTAAATGAATAGAACGGACATTGTTCTTTTTCTTACTTGGTACAAAGTACGACTTGAAATGGGCTAACAGACTATCAACCATTGACCTGCTCAAACTACCAAAGTGGGGCAAGAGGGACTCTTCAAGAAGTCCAGAATTACCTTCTAGAGACAGCTCAGAATCAAAACTGGGTATGTTTTCTGTCTTCTGTGTCTGTTCATTCATGGAAGGAAGCAGAGTACCTTGGGCAGAACCAATCTCTTGCCTACTTGAGTTGGTAGACTGGGAACTATTCCATAAGGAGGAAGTCCTGTACGTCTTGAATCCCCACTGGAGAAAGTAATTGTCAGAAGACATCTGTGGCTGAGCAGAAAAGCCATGCAACAGTGTTTTTCCTGGTCTCGGGAAATGTTTTCGAAGTTGTGTAGCTATAATGAAGCTACTCAATTTAACTGAATTGAACCATCTGGGTATCTGTTGGGCTGACAAAGCCATTTTTCTTAAAGTAGCCTACAAAGGAAATATATAACCATCAAAAAAGAGAAACTTATTTGACTTAAATGTTTAGAATTGTATTCAAACAACAAAATAATAAACTGGAAAATCTTTTTTTCTAATTCAAAGATGTTTAATAGACTTAGATGATTGGAGTAGTCCCATGTTATTTAACCACAGGAAAAGCCAAAAACAAGGCAATCCCAGTTACAAACCAAAGGATGGGAACTTTTGAACAGGAAAAATAAAGATTCTTTACAATGAGAAAAAAAGCAAAACCAATTGTATAAGAAAACCATTTAAAACAAAAATCTGTTAATATTTAAATTACAGCTGAACCCAATCATCTCTGTTAGTTTAATATTTAAAGGAAATAAGGTGATGCAATGAAGTGTTCTTGAAATTTGGTTTGTAGGACATTTAAGAAACAAACTGTTGATCAAGACACTGAATTATGCAAATGAATTTTATGTCTTGCATTACTCACAAAATAAAAAACAAGAAGAAATCTACTTTGTCCTAAGTGAATTATCACTGTCCTAAATATTATTATCACTGTTAATCTGGAAGATTGTTTCTTGGTTAATCTTCAGGGCTGAACACTGTTGATTATTTCAGATAAAGCTGTTCCTCAAAAGGAAACTGAACAAAACCAATTCTGCCAAATTCTGTTTTTTGGCTGTAGAAAAAAAGAAAAAGAAAAGGCCTTCAAAAACAAAAGGTCAAAACTAGCACAGAAATACATAAGCAGCCAGTAAAGAATATATGAATATTTTGACCAAAGATGCAGTTTTTTTAAAAAGATTTTTATAAGAAAAGGCTGTTAATACTTTAAGCTCCAAGATTATGAAGAAACTTTATATTTACACAGCTTAATTACAAGATTAGATTTGATGCATATAATTTTATGTTAAATAAGATAATCCATAAAACACGGAGCATGGAATCCAGCATATGGAAAATCCTCCACAAATGTTAGCCATTTTTTTTTAAAGATTTTATTTATTTATTTGACAGACAGAGATCACAAGTAGGCAGAGAGGCAGGCAGTGGGGGGGTGGGAAGCAGGCTCCCTGCTGAGCAGAGAGCCGGATGTGGGGCTCCATCCCAGGATCCTGAGATCATGACCTGAGCCACCCAGGCGCCCCCTTATTACTATTATTATTATTATTATTATTGATTAGATATCCATATATAAATGCATTCTGCTGGATTAGTTGTAACATACAACTTTTTGATTTGTTTTTCTACAGATTGAAATTCAGCTTCTTTTATGCTCAGAATCAGACTGGATATTAAAGGTCTAACCTCCTCCCAGAGATCTGTAGTTTAGGGAAGCCTCCTGAAAGAGTTTATAAAAGTGAAAGTCTCATCGTCATTCTGAAATGATTTCAGAAAGGAAATAGATATGCACAACGGCCTTGTGGGATAGGTGCTTTTTGTTAAATTCTGATAGGAAATGACCTGCCACATCAGTCAGGTTTTCCCTCAAACCTGTAACATTCATTCTCTACACAAAGTCATAAGAGAGCAAACTGGAAGCTTAGAAGACCTCAGTTGTACTAGTTGACAAGACTATTTCTTGTGGTGGTGGGCAAACTGGCCCATGATGGGGGTTCAATAACTATTCTTTAAATAACAATTTTTTTAAAAGGTTATGGATACAATAATATGACTCTTAAGGTCCCTATCAGCTTTAAAATATTTTGACTTCAAGTTTGTCTAGACATTGCATCCTACTTCAAAGCAAACTTCTGAAATCCCACATTCACTGTGAAGCCTTTCCACACTCAAATTAATACTTTACCTATCATATAGCGGAAATTAACTTTTGAATTCTGCCATATTCATTAAAAGACTTTTCTGCATTCAATTAATGTTTATCCTGTTTGTATTTACAAGGGCAGTCTCCTCCCTACATCAGCATTTCACTGCTGTTAGATACCTCTTAACAATTGATGAATTGTTCTGAAGTTCACCAGAGCAGGGCTGGGTTCTATCTCCGGACCCACCCTCCCAGGGGACTATTCCCCATTAGCCCAGGGATTTGCATTGCTCCAAAGTCTGTTGGATGGAAATGAGTCAGTTGCAACTATGATTAAATCATTTGTCGACTCAGTATTCAAAAGCGGGTGAGGCATTTGCAGACGTGCACAAAAGCCCTGCGTAGTGGTCCCAGTAAATCTAACACGGTTCCATCAGGAAGATTAAAGAAAAAAAGTCCTAAAGGACCTGTCAAGTCCATTAAAACATCATATACTAGGTTCTTGCTCTAGTCCTTCGCTAGGTATAGGAACGGTCACTTAAGTCCTGTTTTTCCAGAGTTCAAGATTTCTACCTCTGTAAGGCTGGTAAGTGAAGTCAAGAGATGGGGGGAGGGGTGGGTGTGAAGATGGCTCCGCAGTCAGGGGCCCCTGGTGAATGCCACACGCCCCTCCTAGGCCATTCTAACAAGTCCCCACAGCGAACTTCCGCAGGAAGCCGGCTGACATACTCTAGGCTTCCTTCCGCGTCCTTCGCAAAAAGCGCTAACAAACAAGCATGGTTGCGTTTTCGTCTCGTCGGCTAGGGGAAAAAAAAACAAAAACAAAACCAAAAACTAAATTAATCGCTCCCGACTGGGCCGCGGAGACCCAAGGGCCAGGAGGTCCTAGTCGCGGCCTGGACGCGGGTGGGTCCGGACCCGACCCCCACCGGGAGCGCGCCTCGCGTGCTCCCGCGGCTCCGCTTTACCTGTGGCGAGGCCCACGCTCTCGGTTTGTTTGGGGGTGGCTGCCAAGCTGGTCCGGCCCGGCCGGGCCCGGCCGACAGTCCCGCAGCGTCTCACGCGCGCTGGCCGGCGCCGCCGCGCTCCCTCGCCCACGTGGACTGCGGCCGGAGTGGGCGAGACCATCTGCGAGACAGCGCGGGGGGAGAGCGGGCGGCGTGCGGAGGGGAGGGAGCCGGCCAGGGGTCACAGCTTCCCTTCTGCCCCACGCTGCTTCCCTTAGACCTCGTCCACCGGGAATGTGAAGACACCGCGAGTCCGCAGAGATGCGGCTCCCGGAAGACCCGCGGCGGCAAGGCCGGCGGCGCCCCCCCCCCTCCGCTCGAGGCCGCGTTGGCGGCGCCGCGACCCCGCCCTCCCGCGCCGGTCCTTCCCTCGGCTTCCAGCCTGTGCTCGGCGCCAGACCCGGCCCCGCCGTCCGGCCGCTCGCCCGCAGCGGCTCGTCACCTCCGGGGTCCCAGCCTCCACGGGCCGGGACCGCCGCCGCCGCCGCAGGACGGGGAGGCGGGCCATGGCGTCCTGCGTGGGGAGCCGGACCCTGAGCAAAGATGATGTGAACTACAAGATGCATTTCCGGATGATCAACGAGCAGCAAGTGGAGGACATCACCATCGACTTCTTCTACCGGCCGCACACCATCACCCTGCTCAGCTTCACCATCGTCAGCCTCATGTACTTCGCCTTCACCCGGTGAGACGGGCCGGGCCGCGTGGAGGGAGCGCCCTGGGGCGAAGGGAAGGGGCTGGCGGGAGGCGGTGGTGAGGAGCGTGGGCCGGTGGAGCTCTGGATGAGGAATCAGGCTGGCTGTTCCACGCACACACTCGCAGACCCACCGCCCATCAGCTCCTCCACCGGCGCGGTGTCTCACAGCACACCTAGCTTCCTGCCCTAGAGCTCTTCGGGACTGGCATTCGTCCCTACCCTCCAACCCCCACCCTCAACCCCCACCGTGTGCTGCTACCTCCTCCCATACAGCGATTCGGGCCACACCAGGAGCACTCGAGGGTCACCTAGCGCGATGCCCACCTATCCTGTCCTACTGAGCGTCGCTCCCCGAACATCACGACGCGGCCCCCTCCTCTCCAGCCCTCATCCCTACCGAGCACACCGTATGAATCATCTCCTATGCACCACTTTCAGCACAGACCGCTACACGCTGAAAGCACCTAGGTCCACGGCGTTTCCATGCACCCTACACAGGCCCAGGCCACAACCAGCACCCTTCCTGTGGATCTCCTTCAGTATTCACTGCCGGCCATGCCCAAAATGCACATGTGAGTTGCACTACACGGTCTTTCCCATGCAGCCCCTCCGCTATGCGTGGCACACAAACCATCTAGCATAACCCGTCCCCCAGCCTCAAACAGGACCACAACGCAAATGGTGTAGATGGATGTCAAAGCTGATCCTTCCCCTTCCAGCAGAGCTACCTACCACATCTTGTGCATACTGCTGCACAATGAGATATTGTCAAGCAATTGTAGCGGTGCCTGGTGCATAGTATATGCTGTGGAAGTGATAAATAAAACACATAAACCTCAGCATAGCACAACTCTCTTTTCTCCCTGAACACACACACACACAAACACTCACACTAGCTCAAAACTTCTGATATATACTTGTGCATAGAAGCTATCCAGCCCAACTCTTAATACCTACATCATATAACTAGTCACTGAACATGTGGCCCCTCACCCACAACCCAGGGAAATATTTCACCCCTGGTTCAGAATGACGTGGGCACTATGGGTCCTACTTACAAGGATTTTTTTTTTTTTTTTTTTTTTTCCTGAATAAACTTCTTTAAAGGAAAGGCATGCCTACCACACTCTTACGGCTTAAAAGATTAACCCAGAGAGGTGTAGTTTCGGAGCCAGACGGTTGGCTTCAAATGTCTGTGTGCCCATGGTTGAGTTCCTTCCCCTTTCTCTGAGCCTCAGGATCCGCCCTTGTAAAATGGAGATAAAATATGTACTTACCTCATACAGGTTTATGAGTAATAAATGAGTATGTGTGAATGCACTTAGCAGAGTACCTCATTCTCAATGCACAATTAATGTCAGTTACTTCTCTCCATGTTTTTATCCAGCAATCAATCTCGTTCCAGGTTGGCAAAAAATGTGTAGAGATATACTGAGTGGTCCCAAGCATTGGAACTTCTGGAATTTCGTGGGTGGGGATTAAGGACTCTAGATGTGTTATGACACATGGGACAGCATAGTACAACAGAGAATGAACTGTATAAATGCTTGTGTGTGCAGATTTCCTGCAAGAGATACACACACGTACACGTGCCCACGTGCACACTCGGAAGTGACAGGGATGCCTCCATTGGGAATCACTGCCATCTTTCAGATTTTTGTAAAACTAAGTATCTTCCCACAACACACTTGTTTCTTACCTCCACAATCCATTTGACTCTTAGGTCTCATTTTGTGTTTATCTGTGTGCATAAACCTACCTTAAACTGTAAGGCATATGTAACAATTACTCGTAATGATTAAGGGATACAGCCACTATAATTGTAAAGTCTTCAGCTAATTCTATGCAGTGGGACTAGACCAGTCCTTTCCATAGAATCTAACCAAGAACATATTTCTAGCCCGGGAGGAAAAGCATTCTTGTCTCTAATTATGGTTACTCTCAAATACTTCATTTGTCATGTCATCTGATTTTACCACCTAATAGCAATGTGGCCACTTCATTTTGCTAAGCCTCAGTTTCCTTATTTGTATGTAAAAAGGAAATATTTTTAATACCCTATTGGATTATCTGTCAGGATTCAGTTCATTTTTTTTAGATAATCTGTGTTTAGATCAGTGCATGCCAAATATTGAGTGCTCAGTAAACATTAGCAGTAACTATTACATCGTTTCATTGTATGTTAATGTCTTCTAAATTATATTTGTGAGGGAGTGAGGATGAAGTGTGCTCTGTTATTGAGAAAAAGGATGAAGGCATTGAAATAGTAGAGACTGCTTTGCTTGGGTAACATATATGTCTGGTTAGTATTAATTTCGGTTCAACTTCATCTCCCGTGTGGGTTAACAGTGATGGAATTAGTGCAGGGAGTTTCTTTGGAAAAAAGAAAAGTAATTACGGTATTTTATTCTAAATCATGAGAAAAAGAATGAGCCGTTTGTTTCAGCCTTTTATCTTTCATATTATCTAGACCTCTAAGAATAGATCTCTCTTCCTCTTTTCTAATACAGAAATTCACATTCTTTTGTAACTTCCCTTTGCAGCATATTCTGCCAAAGCAGTCGATAAATTGCTGCAGAGAATATGAATTTTAACAGCTTGTCAGAAGTAATAGAAAAGGCATAATCTGAACCTCAGTCTATGGCCTTTTCCAAAAATAATAATCTTTTTATTTCTTCTAATAGTTTCATAAAGAGAAACCGTATATCGGAGAACTTGTAAATAACAAGTTTCACCTTTTATAAAATCATAAGCCCCATTAATGCAGATGGTACTTACTACCTCTTACTCATTTTTGTAATGATTTGTGACCCTTTTAAGTGGGGCATTACAGTGATCATTCTATCTTTCTCTGTAAAGATGGAAAATAATGACTTCTTAAATGAAAATTATTCATTCTGTCCTCTTTTGTAATGATTGTCTCTAGCACTTCATACTTATTTTATAACAGAATTTTAGTTGGATGACTATTCAGTACAGTTCCTTCAGGGAAAGCAGAAAAAAATGTGTTTTTCAGACACGTGATGTAAAAGTACAGGAGATTGAATACTTTTGGGGTGCCAGTGACCAGGAGGTGAGCCACGGTAGCTGGGTCCTGTCCTATGCTTCAGAGACACAGCGAGAAATTAGGATCATGCAAGAATAGACACCACACATGGAAGTGTGAGATGGGTTTGGATTTGTCAAGTAGTTCTTTTGTTATATAGCAGCTAGGCCAACTCACAGTTAAATCATAGTGTTTAAATCTCCTGTCTCTCTCACTGTCATTAAAAGTAAACCCAGGGGCGCCTGGGTGGCTCAGTGGGTTAAGCCTCTGCCTTCGGCTCAGGTCAGGGTCTTGGGGTCCTGGGATCAAGGCCCGCATCTGGCTCTCTGCTCAGCAGGGAGCCTGCTCCCCCCTTGCTCTCTGCCTGCCTCTTTGCTTACTTGTGATCTCTCTCTCTCTGTCAAATAAATAAATAAGATCTTTTAAAAAAAAAAAAAAAAAAACCCAGATAAAGCCACATGCCATCAAATCATTCTCTCCAAGCTCATTTTGCCACATTTGAGAAGTTTTCTTTTACGATAAATACTTTGGCATAGGTCTTGGAAGTTCGTTCAGCCAAAGTGGGGCAAGGAGAACGTTTGTCTCAAGTTCAGAGTAGAATTACTGAGGTGCTGCGTGTTTATTCTGCTTGCAGAGATTGGCAAACCTGGCCGTAGTGCGTGGCCCAAGTGGCAAAAGCTTGAACATCAGATTTGAAAACACCAAGATCTGCTAAGTCCCTGTCACAGCAGCCCACTCTCTCCTTAAGAGGCACTTGGCAGTAAGACTGAGGAATCTGTCTCTCTTGTCCAGTCATCACTTAACCCAGAAGAGAGTGCCTTCCTGCACTTTGCTGTCCCCAAGTCCTTCTCAGTCTGTCGGTGCTGGCTCTCTCCTTGATGGAGACTCAGGAGACAGGAAGGCAGGGATGTGGACAGATTTTTGATTGGTTTGTTCTTATTTACTTGCTAAGAGTGGTTTTTATTTCATTTCCCTGAGTGGGCTTGGAGCTCCAGTTCTTCCTCAGGTCCCCAAGCCTTACTTAGTTCTGCCTTCTTTGTCACCCCCCTCATAGAGACCTGCCAGCATTCCCCTTTCTTTCCCCTTTAGCCCATATAAATCCCATTAGAAAATGTCTCCTGATACTGCTGATTCAGTTGTCTTGGTTCTGTTTCCTTTATGTATATCATGTTCTTTCTCTCCCATTAACAGAAGACCTGGATATCCTTGTTCCCTGACACCAGCTCTGTTAAGTGATGGCCCACAGCGGCTGTATGCTGGGCTTCAACTAGCCCTGGGGGGGGAACAGAGCACACTATCAGGAGGTGCCCTCTGATGAGGTCCAGTTACCAGAGATATCACATTTCTCTTTCCTACTTCCTGTTTGAATCATATTTCTCCTTGGATTTCAGTAAGCATCTTCTATATCCTTTCTTATATTTACATCTGCTGTCTTAGCTCCCTAATAAGATTATAAGCTTGTTGGAGGGGGAAATGTATCCTCTATTTCTTTGGGATCTTCTATAGGAAATAGGTTCCTGAGTGACCTCAGATGTTTATTTGGTTTAAATGCTGCCTTACCTCACAGGGATTGCATGCTACCAATTGCTACCTGGTGTTTAGCATTTTAGCTAGAAATCTGTTACCGAGGGTCATTCAATGAGTCTTATGATAATAATCCTCAGATTTTTAGCCTCAGATTTTTGTAGGGAAGTTAGCAGTTTTTTTAGTCTCCCTGAATCCAGAAACCGGGCCTTATTTGGTCAGCCACGACTGCTTCCTGAGCCCTTGGCCCTGGCATCCTGTTTAATTCAGTTCATCTGTTCGAAAGTCCAGGTGTTTGTTGACGTGGAATAGACCTGGTCTATCTGCACCAGGTCTCACTGGGCCTTCCCAGCTCTCAGAGCTCTTCTCCTCTCCCCAGGCCCAGGCCTTGGCTCAGCAATCCCCTTATCCTTTGGGGCAGTATGCTCCCAAACCTTTACTCCATCTCCCTCCCATCTGTCTTCCACACTGCTGCCCTCATGACCTTCTAAGACAAAGTTATGACCCCATCTTTCCCTGCATACAATCTGTCACTGCAACCGCATCACCTGTAGGGGATGCTGGCTGGACTCAGGTCTTTCATTGTAGGGGATTCTGCTTCTCTAGCCTTGCCCATCCCCCTCCCCAACACCTGCACACAGGGCACACAGCAGGCCCAGTTGGCTCACCAACCCCACACCCAGTGCCAGGCTGGTGGTTCTCTGCTCCTGGAGAGCACTTCCTGGAGATTTCTCTCTAACCACGAGCCATGGCATCCTCCACAGTCACCTGGATGATGAGCCCCTTCCTGGACCTTTCTGGGTTGTTTGAGGAAGACAGGTTTATATACTTCCAAATATCTTTAATTCTTCTATGCCTCTTACTGGCATTATAATATTTGTTACTATATTGATTTCTTGAGGCCAAATACCTTAATCATCCCAAGATACACACCCAGTAAATGCTGAATGCATCAGATACCAGATATCATTTATCCAATAAAAACTTAAAAAAACCACTCTTCTCCTTTGGTTGACAGATCTAAGTTACAGTTCTTGACAATGACTGTAACTTACTGTAAAATGAAATGAAGGTAGTCCTTAAATACCAAAGCTAGTCAACATGGATCCACTTTGTAACCTGGGACTAGGTTTTCCATTGGGACAGAGGATCCTTATCAGGGACCTTATCAACATGACCCTACCTGTGTGTCTCAATTTCAAGGACTCCTATTAAAGGGATGGGAAGGAGAAGATTAGGGGAGGGAGGACAACCCCTTGGCACCTTAGGAGTCTTGGTAAAAGGTTCCTGTCTGCCTGGCCCTGAGGAGGAAGCCTTGTTGAGGGGACATGTGGGCGTGTGAGCAAGTGCATGGAGTTTGCTTCAGTTTCCTACAGTTGGCCTCCCCTACTGCCTGTAGTCAAACACTCAACAGACACAGAATCTGAGTCCAGAATTTTTTCTGGGTGCAAAGTTTTTTTAGTTCAGGACTTTCTTTCTTTTTTTTTTTTTTTTAAAGATTTTATTTATTTATTTGACAGACAGAGATCACAAGTAGGCAGAGAGGCAGGCAGAGAGAGAGAGAGAGAGAGAGAGGGAAGCAGGCTTCCTGCGGAGCAGAGAGCCCGATGCGGGGCTCGATCCCAGGACCCTGAGATCATGACCCGAGCCGAAGGCAGCAGCCCAAACCACTGAGCCACCCAGGCGCCCCAGTTGAGGACTTTCCTTCCACTTTCCTGCTCTTAGGACATTCTCTGTTCTCTGGACAGTTAGTTCCTTATATAGGTTGGAACAACATTCGACAGAAGGAGTTGAACTGTTAGGCTATTTGACTGGCCATCCCCACTGGGACCTGAAAGCCACTGTTGGTGCCCTCCGTGGGCTCAGGCTGTGGTTCACCCTCACGTGACCTCTGAGTCCTTGGGCTCACTCAGCTATAGCATCTCGCTCATTCCAGCGCCCACCGTATTGAGAAAGCCTGCTGTGTGCCAAGGATTGTGCTGGGCACCGGAGGTAGCTCAGAGGAATGAGATGGGACCTGTGCCCTCTGGAGCTTAAATTACAATTTTATTGTTATCTGCCCATTCAGTATTTTCACTGTGTGTAGTCATGGCTACCCCCACACACTTCCCAAGCACCTCCTAAATTTGGCAGAGGGGGAGAAGGACTTCGCCTGCCCCCCCCCCCCAAAATGTCTGTATCATTTTGTTAAATGTAGCAGTCTTGGCCTAGAGCCAGTGTTCCAGAAGCCTTGGCTCCTCCTTCCACGCAGTCTCTTATTTGTGTATAACTGTGGGCCAGAGCAAGCCAAGAGCTTTATCTCCCTCATCCTTCATGGCAAGATAATCCTCCTCCCCAGAACTGTGGGGCAGTTAAAATAAAATGCCAGCTGCAGAAGTTACTTGGCAAGTTCAGAGCACCAGAAGAGGAGACATTTGTGGCCATGGCTGCAGTAGACCTTGGGAGAAAGTTGGGGCTGTGGTCAAGGTTGTCAGAGCTGGGCGAGCTGGCGGGGTGGGGTGCCGGCGGGAGCGTTGGGCCATGCATTTCATTCTCTCTCTGTGCATCCACCTCTTGTGAGGGACCTGTCTAGCTGTGGCGGGAACACCCTTGCCACTCTCAAGAGGCTTGTGGGGCTGGGCACTGATGGTGCTCATGTTCCTTCTTATGCTCACCAGCTCGCCCTCCCATCTTTGATCAAAGAAGTCTGATCTTGACTGTGTATTTTCCATTTATCTAACAACACTGCTGTCTGTCTTAGATAGGTTTCCCCCACCCTCCAATTAGATAAAAAAAACTACCAACTTACCCCACTGCTGCTTTTTTTCAGTTTAGTCAGCCTTTTTTTCCCCTACTGAAACTAAGCCACCCATTTGATCCTTTCTAATAAAATTGGTCAAAATTTTTACAGAATTGCAGTTTCCTTGGTTTTATGTCTTTTTTTATAGCTGACCTTAAGTTTTTATACATTTAATGTTGTATATTTTCAAGCATTTTTGACTAGTGAGTGAATCTTAAATAGAGACTGGTTGGCTGTTACCCTTGGTTTAAGTCAAGTTTTAGTTAACTGTTTTGAAAAGAGTTATGTATCACATTGCTTGAAAGCCAAAATATACCTAAGGGTATGGGGAGAAAAGGTATGGGGAGAGGTCTGGCTCCCACTTGCACCCCCCCCCCCCCTTTAGAGGAAACCGGTGTTGCCACTTCTTGGGTAGATTTCCAGAGACACAGTGTGCATACACATGCCTACTTTTTTGAGCAGAATATTTGTTTCCTATGTGCACTATTCTACAACTTGCTTTATCTCACCATGTCTCTTAAGATTTTATTTATTTATTTGACAGAGAGAGATCACAAGTAAACAGACAAGCAGAGAGAGAGAGGGAAGCAGGCTCCCTGCTGAGCAGAGAGCTGGATGTGGGACTCGATCCCAGGACCCTGAGATCATGACCTGAACCGAAGGCAGCGGTTTAACCCACTGAGCCACCCAGGCGCCCCTCATCATGTCTCTTATTCTGTAGCAGTCAACTTAAAAAGATCTTCTTCGTTCTTTTTCTGGTTGCGTAGTATTCCATTATGAATAAATAAACTCTGTAATTTATTTCATCAGTTCCCATTCAGTGGACATTGATTTAGCTTGTTTCCATCCTTTTGCTAATACATATAATGCCCCAGTGCACAACTTTGTACCCATGCGATTTTCCGTAAATGAGGGTATATTTGTGGCATAAGTTCCCATTCGTGGAATTGCTGAGTCACAGGGTATGTGCATTTATAAAGTTCATATGTTGCCAAATTGCCCTACATTAAGGTGGTTTCAATTTATACTACCCCTGGCAATGTGAGAGACTACCTGTTTGTATTTTTCTTCATATCCCCTCCAGCTCAGTCATTCAGTTTTTACCTTTGTCATAGGCACATTTAAAAAATGATCTCCTGGTGTTGTTTTAATTTGTCTCTTACCACGGGTGAAAGTGAGCATCTTTTCACTTGCCTGAGAGCCACTGGATTTCCTGCTCTGAACTGTCTCTTCATATCCTTCAACCATTTTTCTGGGTTTTTTTCTTTGTCCATTTGTTGTTCTTTCTATTAATTGATATTGCGGTGAGTGCTTTGTGTATTTGGGAAGTTAATTAACTCTTTCCCTTGATCTAAGTTCCAAGTTTATCACTTGTCCTTTACTGATTTCTTTGTTGTGCAGATTAACCAACTTTTTTTCCTTAGTGATTTCTGGGTTGTGTCATACTGTAGGTAGGTCCCTACTCTGGAATTCGTGTGTTTCGGTTTTGGTTCTTTAATTCATTCATTGTTTCTTCCAGAACATTTCTGGGTCTTTGTTTTAGAGTTTGGGGTTTGGGGTTTTTTTTGTTGCTGTTGTTGTTACTGGTTTTTGTTTTTTTTTTTTAACTTTTATTCTTTGAATCATCCAGAGTATATTTTAATATAAAGGATGAGTTACAGAATCAACCTTTTCCCAGGCAACAGTTAATTTATTTCAGCCTTGCTTTTATTTTATTTGTAACGTACAGGTGTGTGCCCTGTCAAACTCTCTTATGCCATCCCTGTACATCTAACATGAGTCAGATAGATTTAGGATGACATAATTTTTTTAGGAGACAGCTTGGCATAGGGAAAGCTTGTCATCTTCAGAGCCTAAGAGACCTGGTTTCAAATGGGAACTCTGCAGCTTCTTAGGTATGTAGGCTTGGGCAAATTAAAATTATGTAACCTTTCTGAGCCTTTGTTGCCTCATTTGTAAAATATGGTTGATAGTACCCCATTTCATAGATCGGTTGTGACAGTTAGAGATGATGTTTAGAAACTGCCTGTCCTGTGCCTGGTACACAGTAAATACTTGATAATGGGGAGCTGTTATTATTGTCATTATTGTTACCAATATGGGTAGTGTGATGTTGGCTTGAATGAGGACATTGTGTCCCTCCAGTCCCTGTGTGTAGCCATTCTTCAATAAAAGTGCATCCTGGAAATTGGATATAGGGTTTCCCTGCCTAAGCCAAAAGCCATGGCAGGTGCCCTAGTAAATGATTGGGCCAGCATTTTCAGGGCCGTGTTCATAACCTCTGGGCAGATGTTTGATTGTTGGGGTGTACATTAAAATACGATTGCACTTTGCTGTAAGAGGAAGTCCATCTGATCGTGTAGTTCGGTTTTATAGGCAGATCTATGAAGTTAACTGTGAAGCATTGTTTCCTCACCATTAGTGTTAGTGCTCTTGGGCCAGATAATGATTTAAAGAATGGGATCTGTATGCTTTCTTACCTCGGAACCTTGTGTTAAGTCCTGTTGTAAATCTGGAAATTACTTAATTGGGCGCAGTTACCTGAACAGAAGTTGTTATCTAAGTTAACTTATCATTTGAAGCCCAGTACCCGAGGACCTAGCCTTTAACTGGGTAATTGATCACTGTGTCGTTCCACACCTCTTCATGTATGCCGATGCTCAAGATTGTTTAATACATTAACTTGATTTTCCTGTAAGTTTCTTTTTTTAACCTCTTTTGTAAGACCTTTCGCTGCAGTCCTTGCGCATATAAAAACTCAACGTCCAAAAATCAATTTTAAAATTATTGCTACTAGTCTCATTATGTCTGAATATCTCCTTCCGTTCTGTTCTCCTGTTTTCTGTCTTCTCATCCTGCACCTTTTTAAACTGAAATGCTAGACTTCCCTCTCTCAAGCTTCTTAATAATTTATCAATAATTCAGAAAATCTTACTGTCTGAGATTTCTGTTTTCCCTCTTTTGTTTGCTTCTCTTGAGTACCAAGGATGTTACTAGACTTATCTCTTTTTTTTTTTTTCTTTTTTAATATAAACTGTCAAGCTAATTTTTCTCTGCCATCAGTGTTAAGAAAATTTCCGTTTGGGAAATTTTACATGGTTTTATACAGTAGATTTTCTTCCTAATCAGTAATCAGTCCACAAATATCCATCGAGGGCTTATTGTGTGCCAGCCTTTGAGGACACCATGGGTGAATAATGTCCTACCTTCAGGACTTTATTTTCTATATTTATTTTGTTTTGGCAGGAGAGGGGAGGCAGAAGGTGGGGTAGAGAGAGAGAGTCCTAAGCAAGTCCATGCCCAACATGGAGCCAATGTGGGGCTCGATCTCACAACCCCTGAGATCATGACCTGGGCTGAAATCAAGAGTCGGATACTAAACCGAGTGAGCCACCCACATGCTTCAGGAGTGTACCTTCTATATTGAAGACAGACAACGTATCAATTAACAAATGGGATCATTTCAAGTTATAAAGGAGATAAATAGAGCAATATATTAGAAGTGACCAGGCACAGAGTGAGCAAATTCATCCCCTTTCTTCATAGTTCTTTTGCTTCTGGTCTGACTCTAAATCTTGTATTCTGTTTTCTCATGATTTTTCTTTTAGGACTGTTTTCTGGTGCTTTCTTATTACCCAACATTTTGCCCTTTTCATTCATCCCTTAGATGACCAACTGCCCATTTTTAAGAACTGATAGATAATCTCATTGCATTGTGCTTTTCTTCCTTATAATCTTACGCTTTCTTTCTGACTTCTAAAAATTTCTTTGCCATGGTGTACATGATAAAGGTTATCTTTAGTCATTCTTGAAATCAAAAGACATTTCTCCAAAATAAACTTTACTTTTTGACATCCTGGGGGGGGGTGTTTGTGTGTAAAGTATACATATATATATATATATATTAAAAAATATATATAAAATTTATATATATACGTATATATATAATTTTTTTTGAAGAATAAGAAGAGTGATTTTCAGATGTTTGTGTCAGTGGAATGTGTGTCAGTATGTAAGGATGCCAACTGCATTTCTCCTAAGACTGGATTTTACTATAAAATAGTTATTTTAGGAAAGGACAGTGAGGGGTAAGTAGCGTGTGTAAAGACTTTGCTTGCAAAATGAAGTTAACAATCTTTGGTTTTTAGAACATGGAACTCTTATGCCTTCTGGATTGACTGTTTAAGTCTGAAAATGAATACTCAGTGTTTTCTTTTCTGTTTTCAGGGATGACTCTGTCCCAGAGGACAACATCTGGAGGGGCATCCTCTCTGTCATTTTCTTCTTCCTTATCATCAGTGTGTTAGCTTTTCCCAATGGTAAGTGATGTCACGCTTTACCACATTTCTTCTGTGCATTGTGCCCCTTTGGTGTTTTTTGAGAGGCATGCCATCTAGAAGATGAAACCAGAAGGTGGGAATAAAAACTTAAGCTGTGGTGTTTAGGCTTTGCCTAACCAGGCTCTGCCACTGGCTAACTCTGTGGCCCTGGGGAAGACCCCCAGCTTCTTCCCAAGTGTTTGAGTCTCTCTCTTCTGTAAATGGAGATTATCAGGTAGGTACTCTTGAAAGGGTTAGTTAAGTTACTGCATGTTAAATTCTCTGAGTAGTGACTGACAGATTGTAAGCTCTCCATAAGTGTCAGCTGTTCTTACTGTTGCTATCTTTACTGTATCAACTGAGTCATAAAATACTCTATTATTATTTAGTCCTTTTTGCTAAGGACAGGGTCAGTGTTGTAATGAATATTACTTAAATAATGTGTTGTCCCAGGTGATCTTTAATCATGGTGAACTTTGCTGATCATGCATTTGGGATATGAATTTTCATGATCAGGTATTAAAAAAAGACAATTACTACTGTGAATTTTATCCCCTATCATGATTATAGTGTGAGGAAATGTTTTTTCTTGTGTGTGTATTTTGGGGTTTTTTGTTTGTATATTTGTTTGATTTTTAAAGATTTTATTTATTTATTTGACAGACAGAGATCACAAGTAGGCAGAGAGGCAGGCAGAGAGAGAGGGGGAAGCAGGCTTCCTGCTGAGCAGAGAGCCCCATCCGGAGCTTCATCCCAGGACCCTGGGATCATGACCTGAGCCAAAGGCAGAGGCTTTAACCCACTGAGCCACCCAGGCGCCCCTGTTTGTTTATTTTTTAAAGGGAGATACTTGGGTGGCTCAGTCAGTTAAGGATCTGCCTTCAGTTCAGGTCGTGATCCCAGGGTCCTGGTATCGAGCCCCAGGTTGGGTTCTCTGGTCAGCAGGGGACTTGCTTTCCCCTCTCCCTCTGCCAGTCCCCCTGCTTCTGCTCTCTCTCTCTCTTGCTCTCTCTCGCTCTCTCTGTTAAAATAAAATCTTTTTTTTAAAAAAAAAAAAAAGCTACCTTACTTAAGATTCATTCCTTTCCTCTGGATTGTCCCTTTGTTTTTTCTTAATCCTCTTCAGTAACTTCTCCCTAGAATATTCTGTACTTATTCCCTATAACCATTTTTAAATGCTGCTTTTTTTTAATATCCTGTTCTTTTACTCTTAAGATATTTTGAAAGTGTTCAGTCTTACCTACGCACTATGCTCCATGCGTCCTCCTCGGGTTTAAACTTCACACTTGAGGGTGTGTTTCTTCTCTTATCCTCCCATTTATTCAGTGGAGTAATGTGTAATGTAAGAAGCCCATGGTGAGTGTTACTCATTGCTACTTGGAAATCTACCATGGCGACAAAGTTCTAATACCAATTCCAAGTTATGTGTGTTGTGGGGGGCAGGTAGCAGGGACAGGGTGTTCCCCCATCAATAAGCAATTTTTAGACACTAGTTGACAACCCTCTAGTTCAACTCAGTTCTGACACTGTCTACCCAGAATTACCATCAGATCCCACAGGTTAAGGGCTCATAGAGGCCACTGCAGATGCCATTTGCAAGTCCGAGGTTTTCACCTGCACTCCTGACCAAATGGTTATAAATCAGAGGTTCCCATGACCCCTCCCTGGGCTCGACTGATTTCCTAACATGGGTCACTGGATGCAGGAAATGGGTTTACTCACTAACTGACGGTACCATTTTATTACAAAGAGTACTCATCAACAGATGAGAGATGAGTATAGGATAAGGTATGTGGGAAGGGTCTAGGAGTTTCCATGCACTCTCCACAATGTGTCACTCTTCTGATGTCAGAAAAGTGTTCAGCAACCCAGGAACTCTCCCAAATCCCCTCCTTTTGGGTTTTTTTGGAAGCCCCATTTACGTAGGCATGATCGATCCATCATCGGCCACTGGGAATTGAACTCAACCTCCAGCCTTTCACCCTTCCCCGGAGGTCTTAGGGATGGGATTGAAAGTTCCAACTCTGTAATCATGTGTTTGGCTCCACTGGCAACCAGCCCCAACCTTAGGCACTTTGCTAAGGTCTCATTAACAGAGCAAAAAATATTCATTATTCTCATCACTTGAAATTGCAAGGGCTTTAGGAGCTCTGTGCCAGAAGAGGGCACAAAGACCAAATCTATAGTTCTTATTGTAAATCACAGTATCACACATGGCACAGTCTTCAGTATTTCCAAGATGATGGCAATGGCATTCTGTTCTGTATTTTTGCTTAATCCAAAGCAACTCTATGTGCCTTTTGCTGGGAGCGTAACAATCTAACCAGTAAAAAGCATAACTGAATCCTTACGAGAATGAATTGTTGTAGATAACCAAGTTCTTTAACAGTTGAGTTTAACTCTCCAACCACTCAAGCTTCTAGATTAAATGTTTAGTGGAAACCTTTCAAGATGTGAAAACCTGCTCTCAGTCAATGCAGGCTGCTGTTGCAGAATACAGGTACCGAGGGTTTAAACAGCACAAGATTCATCCTGTGGCAGAATGCCTCTCCAGCTGGGAACCTATGAAACCAAACATGTGTTTACAAAGTCCGGTAGCGGGACCGGCACAGGATACACACTCCCATCCCAAAAGGGAGAAATGGGAAAGAAGGGAGGGTGACAAGTCCCAAGCAAGTTCAAAACCAGGAAGGCAAACTCGGTGAGACTTTAAGGGTTAAGAATAACCAATCCTGGGAGCACCTGACTGGCTCAGTCGGTAGAGCATGTGACTTGATCTCCATGTCGTGAGTTCCAGCCCCATGTAGGAGGTAGTGTCAACTTAAAAAAAAAGAAGAAGAAGAAGAAGAATCAGAGTTCTTTGGCTCAATGCTCTGCCTTCCAGATTTGGAGTAGTAATAGTCTGCTTCCATAGCTCTGCCCAGCTAGGATTTGGCCTGCTTGCATGGCTCTGCTGGGTGTTGTCTTGCATTTTGAAACTCAGATGGAGATATTCTCCCCACTTTTCATCTCCTCAGTGGCCCATGCACTCTAAGGCCTGTGGTGGAAATGACAGCCCAGATAATCTCCCAGTCACATTTAAGGTCTTTCACCCTGTGTCTTAAAGAAGAGCAAATGTTCATAGCCAAGTAACTCTCTGGTCTTGTAGGGTCCAAGAGGTCCAACAGAAGTCTTCACTGTAGTGGTTAGGATTATCACATCATGAATTTTGTCAGGGGACACAAACATCCGGCCTGTCACACCTGCATACCTTACGCAGATCTGACAAACATAGTTTGTTCTTTCCGTGATGATTGAGAGTTCTGGAAATGCACAATTATGATGTAAGTATGAGTATGATGACTCGATATCCATGGTATGGCTAGGTCATGGAATGAAGGGGTACTGACCCTACTATAGAATTTTCTAGGAAAAGTTCCTGATGGCAAAGAGCTTTTTTGGCTAATTGCCAACTTACTTTTCCCTCTGTCTTCCAACACACAGAACCTCAGAATTTGGAATTTTTGGTTAAGAGGAGAGCTTGGATATTATGCAGCCCATCCATTCTTTCAACGGTCGTGCATTATAGGATAGCTAAGTGGCCGCTTGCTGCATAAAACATTCTATACACATGAACCACCCGAGTCTGTAGGTGGTCCCCTAAGCTCCGGAAGCTGGCCTTTTCCTCTAAACATGGCATAAAAATACAGCCCAAAGCAAAGAGATGCTGAGCCCAGAAGGAGGGTGAGCAGGTGACCATTAAAGTGGTGGTGACAGGGCACCCAGGTGGCTCAGTCGTTGAGCATTTGCCTTCAGGTCAGGTCATGATCCTAGAGTCCCAGGATCCAGTCCCACATCGGGCTCCCAGCTCTGCAGGGAGTCTACTTCTCCCTCTCACCTTCTCCCCCTCATGCTTTCTCTCATTCTCTCTCTCTCAAATAAACAAAATCTTTAAAGTGGTGGAGACAACCACTCCTCCTTTAGCCGTCCTGCTGCTTACTCCAATGTCCTCAGGCAGTGGCATGACCATTACTGCTCTGCGCCCTTTGTTCTTACTTCATATCTAGTCCATACCTATCCTATTAGCTTGACATCAGTCAAGGCATGCTAGGTGCTCAGGGAACTGGTCAGTCCAGAGGGCTCGGGTCTTTTCTGCAAGCCTTAAGCTTTTCTTGGCTGCATGTTCACTGTTGCTGAGTTCTCACAGGTAGCTTCTCCACAGCGCTGAAGATTTCTTTTCCTCCTTTCTTTTTTTTTTTTCTTTTTAAGCTTGCCTTTTCTTTTTCCAGTGCCATTTTTGAAGTCTGAGGATTCTCAAAGATGAGTCACTCAATAGCCATGATTCTATGTTTTACTAGCCATCCCTTCCATGAGGCTTTCCAAGAGAGGGCTTGGGTGTTCATTAGCAGATGGTTTTCTGCGGGCACCCAGGGTGCCGAAGGTCAGGAGAGGAAGTCTATCGGACCTAACATATGGCATGCTTTCTGCTGGTTTTTTCTTCTGTTCCTTAATGAAGTCCTCCAGTCTTCAAAGTCCACTTAACCCACTCAGTTTATCACTGTGGGACTGTGCTCTTGTTTGCCTTCTGGGAAGATAAAAGTTAAGTTTGTTTTATGCTTTTCTTATCCTGGCTTGTTACTTCGTGACACATACAAAGTGGGGAGGACCGATAGGCCCATGTGGTTCATTCAGCCTGCTCGGTTTACAGCTGCGAAAGCTGAGACGCTCGGCCCTCATTGAGCCCCAAGAGGTCACCTGGCCACTCGATGTCAGCCTGGGGCCTCATCTCCTTTAGTCTGTCTTGTTCTGGTTAATTTTCTTACTAGGTCCACTGGGATGTGTTTTTATCTCTGTCATCCTATATGTTTTTGTCTCCTTTTTCTTCTGTTCTTCTCTATCAGTGTCTGGCTTTTCTTTTTTCCCAGGAATATAATCTTAGTGTCTTAGTTGGTCTGTACCGCGTGGGTGATTGTGTCCATGATCCTCCATTGCCCACGTGTCACCTGTGACCAGAGGGGCTAGCAGGAAGGAAGGAGCCTTCTTCTTCTCTCTCTCAATCTCTCTCTCTTTTTTTTTTTTTAAGATTTTTAAAATTTATTTGTCAGAGAGAGAGCGAGCGAGCCACAAGCATGGGGAGTGGAAGGCAGAGGGAGGAACAAACTCCCCGCTGAGCAGAGTGGCCAATTCAGGACTCGATCCCAGGACCCTGGGATCATGACCTGAACTGAAGGCAGACGCTTAACCAACTGAGCCACCTAGGTGTGCCTCCTTCTCTCTCTTTTATCTCGTCTCTTCCCCCGACATCCTTCCCCTGCCATCTCGTGTGTGCTTGCACTCACACCACTCCCCTGTAGGCAGAACATGCTAGAAAGAAGGTTTTTCAGTAGATACAGAAAAAGACAATAGCAGTTCAGTATTCTGTGTAGGGAAAGATTAGACTGTTAGGACAGCACCTAGTGAGAGGGATTCTCTTGAAGCCGTGTATGCATAGCAAACACCCTGTGTCTGCCTTGTTTTCTCAAGATTTCTTTGTCCACTCTTTACATAAGATCAGTAAAACTGAGTTTTCCACAGTGAAGAATGTTCTTATTGAATATTTTAAATATTATTATTAATATTTATTATATATTATATTAATAATAATTATTATCAATGTTACTATTATTGAATATTATTATTGAATATTTTTAAGTTAGGGGTGGCTTTAGAAGGTGCCAGTGTGGATGATGGGAGAGCTGGCCAGGCCCTTGGGAAAGGGTGCTCCCAAGCTATGTGGGGGTCTTCTCCCAGAGCCAGCACTCAGACTTCAGGCCTTCCCAGGAGGCCCCGATGCTGGGGGGCTGCTTCTGTCAGCAGAGTGTACATACCTCTTCTTGTTCCAGTCTTGTCAACTTGCTCTCTCTTCTCCCCCACCCTTGGCACAGTCTCAGATTAGGTAATGAAAATGGACGGGAGAAACAGAGCCCAACGTTAGCCTTCTCCTTGAAAGGCAGTTTTGGGGGAGTGCCTGCAGTGGATGGCATGCCCAGAATGGCTCTGTTTTGGCAACTTCGAATGCGTTTCTCCTTGACCTAGCAAAGGCTACCCTGCATGTTTTAGTGCACGCCTAGATTCGATTGTGTCCCTGTGTCTTGTCTGTGTGAGCTCATCTATACTAGGTGGTAGACTCAGTCTTCTCCTTCAGGAAGCTGGCGGGGGTGGCAGGGGGGTGAGCATGATGCTTTTTGTAGTCTAACTGACCAAGGAAGCCTTTAACTTTCTCCATAGGGTTTTATAACGGGATGCTTTTGGCCACAAGTAAGAGGAAACTCATTTCAAAATGGCTTGAAGCATAAAGGGCATGTTTATTTCCCACATGTCAGGAAGTCCTGAGATCCAGTGGTTCCAGGGTTGGCTAATTGAGTCACTTGGTGACATGCGAAGACCCAAGCTCCTTACCTTGTTCTGCACCATCCTCAGCCCATGGGTGCTGTTTTGGCTTCCCTGAGGACCCCAGGAGAGCTGCTGCAGTGTGGATAGACAGCCTCGGGCAGCATCCAGTGCAGGAGGAGGGCGCTTCTTCTGTCTGTCTCTTTAAGGGAGAAGAAACCCTTTCTAGAAACCCTCCAGTGCACTTGTCCTGGATTCTCTTTGACTCGAATTGGGCCCTGTGCCTCTCCTCCATCCAGACCTGAGACAGGAACCTATAGTCCCCTAAGGAGGAGGCACATGATAGGTCTGCCCTGACCAGAAGAAGGAAAGAAAAAGGATGGCTTCCGTGGGCTTAGATTTTTACCACTGTGTTATCTGGGAGAGGATTGGACTCTCAAACAGAATTTCATCCCCAGGGTGAGCAGCTGGGGTAGGTGCTAGAATTGCTTCCTTCGGGCCAGTGAGCAGACATGGAGGGAGAGACCCCAGGTAAGGCCAGGGACAGAGGACCCGATAATCTACACCGCGCTGCTTCTTTCTTTCTTCTCTCTCATTCTCTATCACTTACCTTACATTTTTTTTTTCTTTTAAGATTTTATTTATTTGACAGAGAGAGAAATAGACCACATGCAGGGAGAGAGGCAGGCAGAGGGAGAGGGAGAAGCAGGCTCTGTTGAGCAGGGAACCCAATATAGGGCTCGATCCCAGCACCATGGGATCATGACCTGAGCTGAAGGCAGATGCTTAACTGACTGAGCCACGCACGTATCTCTCCCTTAAGATTTTTTTAAATGCTACCTCCATTTCATTATAGCAACTGGCACTCAGGCAGAAGTGTGATTTTAACTATACCGCTGCATCATTGGGGTGTAGTTACAATTGTATCACTCTATCACTGCAGTGAAATTTAGAAACCTGTTTGGCTGTGAGATTTCTGTTCAGCAGGTGACCTTCAGGTGTACTTGTCCAGCCTCTGGGGGCTTTCTTGAACCGTTTCTTCCCTTGCACCCTGCCCTCCCCAAACCGCCCAAGCCATTTCTGTACCCCCAGTGCGTGGCTCACGGGAGCCTCTCAGTCACTATATGTGGGATCAAGACCGCCCGGAAGAAAATTCACAGAATCAGCCCTCCCTTTTCCATTCCTTGTCTGCAAGAGGAACACCATTCAGCACTTCTTTAAGATATTTTGAGGAGAGTGAAATACTAGTATGTCTTGATTTTCCTGATATCATCCTTCGGTTTGTCCTTTGGCCTCATTTGACTTCTCTGAGCTAAGATAGTGTTAGTCACATCTCCGCGAGGTTTGAAGGTGATCCAGAAGATTGCTGTCCCCCAAATTTGAAACAAAATGCCTGTCCTTCCCCCATCCTGTTTCCCACTCCACTACTTTTTCTTTAAAAAGAAAAAAAAAAAATTATTTCTTAGGTTTGAAATTTGCTTAAAGATCATTTTACCCACCTTTTCTAGGTTTTTCCTAGAGGAATTTAAACTTGCAAATAGTAATAATCATTGTTAATTAATCACACCTCATCAAAGCTAAAAAAACAGTGACAATCAAGGGCAGGCGCAGACGAAAAGGGCACAGACCCATAGCTTTTGGAAGTTCTGTCCCTTGAACTTAGTTATTCATGGGAATCATGACAGGCTGCCGACAAGTCAGACTGTGATCTTATTTACTTTAAAAAAATTTTTCTTATTATTTTTTAATGTGTGATCTACGTTCTAATTTCTGAGGCAGTTTTTGAAGTGTTAGCTCTTGTCATGGCAAAGCCATTTGATTTCTGTTTCCTTTGAACTCAAACTCACTGTTAATATCTGATTGAAAATTAACGTGTCCTAGATGGAGGGACTGATAAAGTAAACCGAGCCGTGTTTAAGCGTGGTCCGGGAAGAAAACCCAGCCCGGAACAAACCAGCACTGGCTCTGCGTGGCCGCCTGGAGAGGCCCTTCCCCGGGCCTCCCACGTGATCCAGAGGAGCCGTTCTTGCAGGCAGCTATGAAGTATGAAATAAAGCCTAGAAAAGCTGCAGGCCCTGAGACGGAGTGCCCCTGACTTCTGCATCTGAACATGGGGCAGAGGAGGACAAGGCGCCCTGCCCTGGCCTGCTGAGAAAGTAGTCTGCTGGGAAGCGGGATCTGTTAACATGAATGTTCGGGAAAGGCTGGGCAGTGGAACATTCCCAGGCAGATGAGTGCTGTGGGAAGCACAGCTCCAAAGGTGACCTGACCAGGGCAGTCAAGTGTGGGTGATCTGGCGAGCATTAGTGTCAGAGTTTTTGACAGAGAAAAACATACCGGCCGCCTCTCTCCATTTGTTTTAAGAGTTTATTTATTTATTAGACAGAGATCATAAGTAGGCAGAGAGGCAGGCAGGGGAGGGGTGGGAAGCAGGCTCCCTGCTGAACAGAGAGCCCGATGTGGGGCTCCATCCCAGGAGCCTGGGACCATGACCGAGGCAGAGGCTTTAACCCACTGAGCCACCCAGGCGCCCCCCTCCATTTGTTTTAAAAAGCAAAATGATACAAGTAATATCTTTAGCCGTATTCCCTTCTTTGATGGTAAAGTTGGTAATCTTAGTGAGTAATGCTACTAGAATGCACACCTTGAAATACTGCACCAAAACATTTAGAGTGCCTTTTCAGGAAGAAGCGGGCAGATGTGATGACTGAAATAAAGCCCGGAATGGGTTTTGCAGGTAGCTGCTGAAAGTCTCACCTTACATTTCAGGGCCTTATCTACACCTTTTGTAACAAAAGGCACCAAGGCTTCCCACCTACCTGGTTCAGGGTAGAGCAGCTCCGTCTCTGAAACATACTATGTCAGATTGCTGAAGCCTTTCTTAGATCCATCCAGTACATTTCAATTTGCAAAGCTAAAGGACATTTTGATTTTTTTTTAAGATTTTATTTATTTGAGAGGGAGAGAGAGAGAGCACAAGTAGGGGAAGGGATAGAAGGAGAGGGAGAAGCAGGCTCCTCGCTGAGTAGGGAGCCGGAGGCAGGGCTCAATCCCAAGACCCTCAGACCATGACCTGAACTGAAATCCAAGATCAGATGCTTAATCGACTGAGCCACTGAGGCGCCCCAAAGGACCTTTTTAAAAAACTTGTATTCATGGAACACTACCTCAAAAACTAATGAGGTACTGTATATTGGCTAACTGAACATAAAAAGAAAAAAAAATGGCATTTTTTTAGAACTACTGTGATATGATGTTATGAAGCATAAGTGGGAACTGTGGAGAAAAGAGGAGAAGATTCGATAGGGAGAAGTCAAGACGAGACTTAGAACCAACAACAGACTGCACTGTAGTAAGAGGAAAATTCTCCTCCCAAGTCGAACCACTTGCGCCTGTCGCAGGCATCACAGACGGACGGACGGAGGGAAATACCCCGAGGCTGAAGCAGCCTCACAGCAGGTCAGGGAAGAGCCGCAAGGCCCCGTCAAGCCCAGATTCCTCAACCACCCTATTCTCTTCTTTACACTGAACATGCTGCACAGGGTCGGAAGAGAGGGCTGAGTTCTGTTTTCCGAAGGCTGCTCTTCAGGTCATCGTGGGCTAAAGACGACCTTGGAGGCCCTTCTGTTAGTTGATATGAGGGACCTTACATCAGTTCCCCATCCTGCCCCTTGTCTATCCTGACCTTGCTTACCAGTTCCACATGGCAGCACCTCTAAACACCACTCACTAGCTTGCTTCTCTCCCGTTGTTCTGGCCCTGAGATAGTCCTGGTTAAGTCCTTGAGGTCTCCCCACCCCCCGCCCCCACTCTGTCCTCCTGAGCTGGCCCAGGCATGACTGAATGGATCAGAAAGCGCGAAGTCTTCTCAGACCAGAGGCGGGGCCCTTGGGCCGTGTGACCTTGCAAAGTACCTGTGCCTCAGTGTCCTGAGCGGTAAAAGGGATGCAGTGATACCCTCTCACTGGCAATCTGTCACTACAGCAAGGAGACACTGGGGTTGGGGAGGTGTCCCCCCCCCCCACCTGCCTCGTGCTAAGTGCCCAGCAAAGTACTATTATAAATAGTGATTCCTCTTGAGAAGAACCCGACTTATGGGATTCTGAGTGTTGACTGGGCATGGAATTGGGTTGCAAGCCAAAGAATCATACTGTTTTCGAGTTTCCCCTCGTGAGAGGAAGCCTAGAGAAAGCTGGGGTCCCGTGTTCTGTCTAAGAGGTGAACGCAGGGGTTTGGATGACGTGACACTTGCTCGCCGGGCAGCTACTGTAACACAGAAGCCACTCATGGTAACAAACAGTGGTGACGAGAGCACTGGGAAGAGGAAATTAAACGACGATTTTAACCATCCGTTTTCCAGTGACTTGAAGAGAGTTAGCTGTGTTGTTACCTGGAAGGGGACCCTGGTTTCTGTGCCTCACTGTGCCTTTCTGAGAAAAAAGCATCCGGTTAAAGAGAAAACACGGATTCCTTGCTGTGTGAGCCTGCACTACTGGAACGTAGAAGTGGAACAGATTGGCAGATGCTTTATTTAAATCCCTCTATCTGAGCCCTCACTCCTTGCCATTTTACAACTAAGACACCATATAAATTTGGACAAAGCCAACCACACGAACCACACTCACCTTCTGAACTGCCCCGTATAGGCTCAAGAACTGACTAGATTTGGATGGCAGGGGTTACTTGTAACTGATTTCCCTACTTTTTCCTTTTCCATCAAAGGAAAGCAGTTAAAATATGTTTCAAAGTCGTTTTTTTAAGATGAGGTAGGTGATTGAGGATGGGTCTAGAATAAAAATTACAATGGAATGTTTCCTGCAGACAGGATTCCAGGTTGCCAGCACTGGATGCTGATTGCTGATTAAAAAGACTTTCAGGGTGTTGGCTGGAGGACTGGGAAGTGGGCAGGGTGGGGGGGTTGGTTAGGAGGCTGGGTCCCAGGCTAAGCTTCTAGGAACAGGCAGGTCACCCAGAACTGGTATGTTGAGGGAACCCCAGTGAGCACTGGCTATAGGCTGTCCCACTGTCCCCTCTGCAGGGAACTGCCCCATCACCAGTGCCACCTCCCTGCTACTGTCCGTGCTGGTCCAGGCAGAGGGAGAGGGGGAAGTGGAGGAGAGCTCTGCATACTTAGGTCTGTGTCGGCAGCTTCCGAGATCAAGTCTGGCACAGGCTAAGCCCCGGTTGGGAAGGGGGCTGGGCAGCCAGCTCCGGCGTCTCCCCAGGAGACATGGGATCCTGATGTTGGAGATCCTCCACGAGTGTGTAGGTAGGCTGTTGTCCCACAGGGGTGGGCGGCCCCAAATAGGTCAAGTGCCCACGAGAGCAGTGTGCAGTATTAGGGAACTATAACTCTTCCCTTGATGGTGTGTCAGTTTAGTAGGTGGAGGCCTGGCTTGCTTTCTTCCTTCTCCTTTGTTTTGTTTTGTTTTTAAAGAGATACACAAGGAGAGAAAGTATTGATGGGTTACTTGTAGTCAGAGTGAGTTTTGTCCTGTGAAGCCTGTGTTTTCATGGTGTGGGAGCTGCATCTGGGCATCTGGTCGGGGTTGCCGTGTCAGAGGTATTTTGTTACCAGGGTTCATGATCAAAAGCCACTGCACTAGCACGTTCCAGTGCTCTAAGGATTTATTTTCAGTTTCCTACCCCACCTCACAAGTTCTCAAAGCAGTGTTTCTCCTGTTCCATTTCCAGAGCGCCTACCCTGCCGTCTCTCTGTCTCTCTGTCTGTCTGTCTGTCTCTCTCTCTCTCACTCTCTCTCACACACACACACACACACACAGAGTGGCTGGGCTGGGAGATTTCACTTGTTAAACTTGTTAAACTTGTTAAACTTAGGTATGTTTTAAGAACTCTTCACAGGCTGGCCTGGTAACCTACTCACTGTTGTAACATCGTTTCTCTGGGAAACAAGGGTCTGAATCCTAAAGACAAAGCTTGGAAAACAAAGGTGTGTTGTGGAGACTGAAACCTTTTACAGTTGTGGTGACAGTTGCTACAGTTTGAATAAAACATTTCAACCTAGACTTGATCTCAAAATATTTACGTGGAAAAAAAATTGTGACAGTAGAGAGCCTTTTTTTTTTTTTTTTTTTTTTAATCTCTGTAGAGATCAGCAATTTGCTTTTAGTTTTACTTTGAAACCAGTTTTTTTCTAACTGTACGTTTTCTCTCTGCAGGCCCATTTACTCGACCTCATCCGGCCTTATGGAGAATGGTTTTTGGTGAGTTACCCATTAGTAGATTTAGAAATAGATTCTATTTAAAATCCCCTTTCTGTACATCATTATGGCAGTTTTACAGTAAAACTTAATAGCCTTTTACTTTTCGGTATTCCTAATACAAATGTTTATGAAAATTCTTTGATGCAAAACAAACATACATGTGATAACTTTAGATTCTCGTGCCTGTGAGCTGTTCCAACTCCATTCCCCCCCGCCCTGCCTATGCTGTTGTCTCTAACATGCACGGGGTCTGACATGGGGGCACATGGCTTGTCCTTCTTGATGCATCTTGATGTTGCTCTTCACGGGGCCTGTGAGCATGTTTGCCTTGGCAGCATCCAGAACTGCCTGAAAGCCCAGCTTCTCCTGAATCGTGGATGGGAAAGATCCTGGAAAGGGTGAAACCTTTAGACAGAGAGCCCTGATTTTTCAACAAGGGTTAGCAATAAGCATATCCATGAATATTGGATGTCTTGTTTTTACGTGATTTTGAGTCCACATATAGTCAAATCCCCTGCATGGACTTAAAACGCATCTTTCAAGTGTTGGCTCTTGGCTTTGTCTTGCCTAAATAAGACATTAAGTCAATTATTTTAGGTTCGGAAAATGTAATGTTACCAGAAGGACCCTAAAAACGGGTATTTTGCTCAAGGTCGTCTGTTTTTTTTTTTTTTTTCAACTTTCAGAGATCATAGGTGAGTCCCTTTGAATGAACTGACTTCCTTCCTTTAGCAGGTGTTCACTGAGTGCCCATGTGTGGAGGGCTGTGCCCACAGGCTGCAGGGGAGGGCCAGACAGACAGGAGGCTCCCCCTGGGAGAGAGGACACCTATCGCAAACACACTATTAAACAGATTAATAATCAAAAATATCCCATGCCGTCGAGTGTTCGGAAGTTAAGTAAAGCCATATGGGATGATGTTGATCGAGTGACTGCTTTCACGTGCACAGTCAAGGAAGGATGCTTCCTGGAAATGTGTGTGCAAAGTAGGATTGAGGTCACCGGAAGCCAAGCAAAGGGAAAGACTACTAAAGTCGTCCCTAGCCGGAAAGAGTGTGATGTGTTGCAGGCCCATGTGGTGGAGCACAGCAGGCCCTCGGGGAGTAGTGAGAGAGAGGCCAGAGTCGGGCAGGGACAGAGCCCCACTGGGCTTGCGGGCCAGTAAAGAGCACAGATAGGAACGATGGTGGGAAGTCCCAGGAGGATTTTTCGTAGAAAAGTGGCGTGATTCATTTCCTTTTTTTTTTTAAGATTTTATTTATTTTTTTTATTTGACAGAGAGAGATCACAAGTAGGCAGAGAAAGAGGGGGAAGCAGGCTCCCTGCTGAGCAGAGAGAGCCTAATGTGGGGCTTGATCCCAGGACCCTGGGACCATGACCTGAGCCAAAGACAGAGGCTTAACCCTCTGAGCCACCCAGGTGCCCCTTGTTTCCATTTTTAAATAGATTGTCCTGGTTGCATCATACTTACATATCATGGACTTAATGTTGCTGCTTGAAATTATGAGTCATTTTCGGCCAGTTGGCTACATTTGAGATTTTCCTATTTCAAATGATCCATTATTGGTCATTAGCAGCTGATTTTACTTGAGATCTCTTGGGGATCACGGAGCCCTTTGAGCATCTGATGAGAACTAACTCTTTCTTAGTGCACACGCACGTGCACACACACATTTGTGCATATTATTTCTGGAGTTTCGCGGACTTTGAAGCTCAGCCATGAAATCCGGAAGCCTGCTCCACACAGATGGTTTCTTCCTGTCTTAAAATAATTATTTTGAAAGGATTATAATAAAAAGTTGTAGTGGGGACATGTGAGATGAAAATGTATAAAAGCAGCTGATAATAAACGTGAGGAGGTCCTTAGACTAACAAAACATGTGGCCCTGTGGCCCTAGGGTGTACAACCAGGGCCGCCCTGCGGTGCACAAGACCCCTGAGCTCCCTGAGGACTGGGAGGGGCCCTTTTGGATAGATTGGTGCTGTTGGTATTCCAGAGGATTTCATTCCAGCCATGGACGTTGTCTCCTCTGGAACAGCTCATGGGAGATTAGCACTGAGCCAAGTTCCCACAGAGTGCTGTGGTCCAAGGTCATTTGTACCATAGTGTCTAGGTGACCTGCACCAGTGTTTTAATTCTAGCAGGTTCGAGAGAAAGAGTAGTGGTAGAGTCACCAGTGGTTGGTTTCCAAACCTTTCCAAAAGGCTTTTGCTATTTTAAAAACAGACGATTGTGGTTTTTTTGTTTTGTTTTGTTTTGTTTTCAGCCAATTGACTTTATTTTTAAACGGTGTGGGGTGATTTTTAGGATGCCAATTATGAGGCGATGCAACGGAAATATAATGCCCACAGGGCTGACGTGGAATCCGAGACGTGGATGTGAGGCCCTGGGCCACCTCTGGCCCCTTCACACTTGTCTCTGCTGAATGTTGCCGGTCCTTCGAGACTCCATTCGAGCCTCGTTTTCTCAGACAGTGTTAGTGGCCCTCTCAGTGTGAGTTAGGACTGCGTATCAGACTCCTTCATCAAAGGAAGCGACAGACAGTGCAATATCCATGTCTGACTTGAGTCTAACATGTGTTGTGCGTCTGACCCCCAGATCTCTCCTAAATGTGAGAATGTTTCTGTTTCCCTCAGGACTCAGTGTGCTCTACTTCCTGTTCCTGGTGTTCCTCCTCTTCCTGAACTTCGATCAGGTTAAATCCCTGATGTACTGGCTGGATCCAAATCTTCGATATGCCACAAGGGAAGCCGACGTCATGGTATGGACTTGTCAGTGGTCTCTCAGAGAAATCAGTAGACTCATGGGTATGAGAGACAGCTTCACTAACGTGAAGTTCCAAATTGTTATTTTCGCTTATTTCCCATGTAGATAATATAAAAGCCAGGTCTCTGGGAAGGTGAGGTGTGTGGTTTCCATGAGTGATAGAGTCTGGGGAACTGATATGCCCTCTTGGAGCAAAAGGGGATGGTGGGAAGAGGGCGACCGGTTGTCAGCCAGCCTTGGGTGTGAATTCTGCCTCTGTCACTTGTTAGCTGTATGACCTTGGGCAATGTACTTATTAGCT
The DNA here is from genome assembly GCF_022355385.1 of Mustela nigripes. Lineage (NCBI taxonomy): Eukaryota > Metazoa > Chordata > Mammalia > Carnivora > Mustelidae > Mustela > Mustela nigripes. The sequence goes on from NC_081559.1 coordinate 157,795,351, forward strand.
AGCCTATTCCTTTCTTTGTAAAGTGAAATAATAGTACTTATTTGGGGAGTTTTATTGTGAGCGAAACAAAGTGACCTTATCTCCAAGGCCTAGGTTGGTGCTTTGCACACAGCAGGTCCTCAGTGATGGGGGTGGCTGCCCTCTAGCAGTGTGACCCTCAACCCTCTGCTTCCCACTCTGGCCTCAAAGTCATGATCCTTCACTATAAAGGGGCCAATGTGAATGACCCAGGCCACTTCGTTCATTATTTTTTTTTAACCCACAAAAATAATTTTATTCTTGGGTAAAACTACTCTGTACTTCAGTTTTTAGGGAAGAGACTATTTTATACTCTAATGCTGTTTCTTTCTTTTGTAATTTTACTTTTCTTAAATAATACCTGACATTTGGTACAGACTGAAGGAAAAACCTAGTAATGCTCAGAAAAGGAGAGCAAGCTTCTGGGCCACAGGCAGGACATTCCATAAGAAAGAGTGGTGCCTGGGTGGCTCAGTTGGTTAAGCATCTGCCTTTGGCTCAGGTCATGATCCCATGGTCCTGGGATTGAGCCACATGCTGCGCTTCCTGCTCGGTGGGGAATCTGCTTCTCCTTCTCTCTCTCTTTCTGCCACTCCCCTCCGCTCATGTTCTGCCTCTCCCTTTCTCTCTCTAAAAATAAATGAATAAAAAATTTTTTTAAAGATTTTATTTATTTATTTGACAGAGATCACAAGTAGACAGAGAGGCAGACAGAGAGAGGAAGGGAAGCAGGCTCCCTGCTGAGCAGAGAGCCCGATGCAGGGCTCCATCCCAGGACCCTGGGATCATGACCTGAGCGGAAGACAGAGGCTTTAACCCACTGAGCCACCCAGGTGTCCCATAAATGAATAAAATCTTAAAGAAAGAAAGAAAGAAAGAAACAATACAGAGGGACCCAATAAAAGGTCCAAGAAGTGATTGTTCTACTGGATTTGAGATTGGTCAGCTCCTTCATTGGTGTTTCAACACTTTATCTTTAACTTTTATAAAGGACATGCTACAGGTAGAAATAAGAATGCCAAAGATTATTCAAAAGTCTCAGTAAGAAAAATCTGGAGGTTTCCTACTTGAGGGAACAGAGTGGCGTGGGCTGACTTGGAGCCTCTACTGATGATGAGAGCGACGTGAGAGGTATGGTGAGGGTGGTGGCAGTTACCAACTGTGGGTTGGCTGTTCTTCCAGGCACTTACATATATTCTGTGTAAGCCTCACACGTGCGTGCCAGGCATTAATATCCCCCATTTTGTCAAGGAGGAAATGGGAATTAAAAATGGATGAATATCTCATTCAAAGCACAAAGCTGGTGAGATCCCTCTGACTTTAGGACCTCTTCTTTTCCTCTGGACGATGCCTGAAGTACACAGTTATAATAATGACAGTGCTTTGACACTCAAAGAAGCCTTGTGAAACAGAGATCAGGAGAAAGGTATTCTAGGTATGATATTTTCCCCCACCATTTTCACCAAGCAACCCAACCTGCAAAATGAATAGGACTTGGTATTTGATTAAGTGGTGGGCAAGCGAGGGAGATTATGGGACTGCCAGGATCAGCCCCGTGACCGCTTGGGAGGTGGGCACAATTTGTCTTTACCGGCTGTTCACTTGTGTGCGCACACCTTCCCCACCTTGCCCCTCTGGCTCCGGGATGCCCTCTTTTAATGCCCCTTTCCCCTTGCTGCCCAGAGTTGTGCCCACATCCGGCTCCCTAGCAGCATTTAACTGCAGCGTCCTGCATCCCTCCCACGACCAGGACCTCGAGGTCTTCCTGGCGTGACCATTGGCAGATGGCAAATCTGTGCATTAATGATTATAATGCTGAGTTGTAGTCAGCTCTTTGTGACTTTCGAAGGGCCTTTGCGTGTGTTGAAACCTGAAATATTCTCACGGAGAGTTAGAAGGGCCTCCAAGGTCATCTTTAGCCTACGATGACCTGAAGCGCAGCGTTCGGAAAAACAGAACTCAGCCCTCTCTTCTGACCCTGTGCAGCGTGTCCAGTGTAAAGAAGAGGATAGGGTGGCTGAGGATTATGGGGTTAATGGGGCCTTGCGGCTCTTGCCTGACTTGCTGGTGGGGCTGCTTCAGCCTCCGGGTCTGTGATGCCTGCAACAGGGGTATGTGGTTCCAGACTCAGGAGGAGAATTTTCCTCATAGTACAGTGCAGTTTGTTGTTGGTTCTAAGTCTCATCTTGACTTCTCCCTGCTGGATCCTTTCCTCTTTTCTCCACTCTTCCCACTTACACATTGTAATATCCTGTCATAGCGTTTCTGAAAAAAAATGCAGTTTTTAAAATCGCCCTTTCAGCTTTACAGACCGAAACGTACTAGATGGATCCAATAAAGGCTTCGGAAACCTGATGGTGGCAGGTTTTGGAAGAGAGAAGGGAATACCAAATTCCTCTTCTGCTCCCTTAGGAGACATCATTTCTAGAATTTAAAAATATTAATACTTTATAAAAATACTTTCAACTGCCTGATAATAGGTAGCTGTTTTCCAAATCTTACTCCGTCCTGTCAGATTCGTTTTGAGAAGAAAGAATGTCAGATGTAGAGGTCCCTAGAAATATTATATTGTCATATGATAATTAATTTCTTAATAAATACCAAAATATAAGGATGGTGATCTAAAATTTCTTTAAAATGGCCTGTTAAAAACAGAAAGATATTAGAAACAAAACCAAAAGTCTTAAAAGCGCTGTCATTTTTATTATTTATTTATTTTTAAAAGGTTTTATTTGTTTGAGAGAGAGAGAGATCACAAGCAGGGGGAGCAGCAGGCAGAGGGAGAAGCAGGCTTCCTGATGAGTAGGGAGCCAGATGAGCAGGGAGCTCAATCCTGGGATCATGACCTGAGCTGAAGGCAGACGCTCAACCAACTGAGGCACCCAGATGCCCAACTTTGTCATTTTTAAATATTGAAATTGTGTAGCATGTGATAACATTTGGAGATGGGACGTTTATTCTGTTTCCTTCTAATTTCTGAAATTGGATCCTTCAGCTTTTCCTCTTTTCTGACCTAAATATTTAAGGCTTTAGGTTTTCCTCTGAGTTCTACTTAGCTTCATCACATCATTCTGATACATAGTATTTTCATTGCCATTTACATTTCTATTCTGATTCCTTCTCTACATGATATTTAGATGTGTCTTTAAATTTATAAACTTATTGGGATTCTACTTAATTCTTTATTAATTGGGATTCTATTTATGTTCTTATCATTGGCTTTAAGATAGCTGCCCTATAGTCAGGTGACCTGGGCTGTGTGATTCCACTTCTTTAAGATGGGCTATAAGCCTTTGTGGAATTATTTTACTTCCCATTTTAATCAAACTTCTGTAATTCAGAGCAAAGCAATTCTGATTCATAAACTTTAATATTTGTCCATTTTTCCTAAAGGGTGTTCCACTATTAAAGCTTTCGGGGGGTAGGGGGGCAGGACCGGTATTAGTTGTCAAGGTCATATCCGTTCTTTTCATTTATTGTCAGGATCCTGGAAGGAGGTTGATTGTGAGAGTATCCATTCATTATTTCCGTTTTTATTTTGAACAGGAGTATGCTGTCAACTGCCACGTCATCACCTGGGAGAGGATTATCAGCCATTTTGATATATTTGCGTTTGGACATTTCTGGGGCTGGGCCATGAAGGCCTTGTTGATCCGTAGTTATGGTCTCTGCTGGACAATCAGTATTACCTGGGAGCTAACCGAGGTAAGAAGGGGCTGGGATCATTGTTTACCTGTAGGAGGAAGGCAGTCTGTCCATTAACAGGCATAATAGTTCATCCTTTCTCTGCCTTTTGCTACAAACTGTGTTTAAACGATCCCCTAGGAATACTTTATACCTTTGGTGGGGGGCAGGGCACAAATTCCTCCTTAACTTAAAATGTGTCTCTTGCCTCACAATTCTTAAAGAGAAACAAATAAAATGAAGCAAAAAGAATGAAGTAAAACCCCCCAGTGAGACAACTACAAGGTAATTTGTGATAAATACAAGGTAAGGAGATCTACTTAGAAATAAATAGGTAGGTTACCCACCAGCGAGTTTCCAGTTTGAGATAAATAGAATTTCGGTGTTTGGGAATTATAGGAGCCTCCAGGATATTTTGTAGCTGAAAAAACGGTTCCTAATATAGTTCTGATATCTCAGTAGTCAGGTTTGTCTCATTTAATGAATGAGAGAGAGTCTTTTTTTTTTTTTTTTTTTAAGATTTTATTTATTTGTTTGACAGCGAGAACACAGATGGGGTAGCAGCAGACAGAGGGTGGAGAAGGAGACTTCCCGCTGAGCAGAGAGCCCGATGTGGGGCTGGATCCCAGGACCCGGGACCATAACCTGAGCCAAAGGCAGATGCTTAACTGACTGAACCACCCAGGTGCTCCTGAAAGAGACATAGTCTTGAAAAACTATTAGGAAAATGAAATTTAGGGGATTTACTCATTTATCATTCAGCTATGATTTTATTCTTAGTTGATCACTCCTGGGGAGTAAAATTTGGCCATGTGTACAGTATCTTTCTGGATGCCAGCTGTTGTCTTGACCCTAACTTAGGGAAGCATGCCAGTCGCATCAGGCTTCTGTTAATGTGCTTCTTATAGCCGCAGAGGCTAGACATCTGAGTTCTCGGTATTGGCAGGATTGGTGTCCTTTGAGGGCTGTGAAGGAGAATCTGCTGCAGGCCTCTCAACTTCTAATGGCTTGCTGGCCATCTTTGGCATTTCTTGGCTAGTACATGCATCATCGTGATCTCTGCCTTCACCTCCAAGTGGGGCTTTCCCTGTTTCCATTCATGTGGCGTTCTTTTTGCAAGGACACCAATCACACTGGATTAGAAGCCCCCCCATTCCAGGATGACCTCATCTTTACTAATGACTTCTGCAGCAACTCTCTTTCCAAATTGAATTCATGTCATGAAGAATGAGGTTAGGGGCTCAACGTATGGGTTTTGAGGGGACACAATTCAACCCACAGTAGTACCCAGCCCTCTGTATGCATTATCCTAAATCGTTACCATAAACTGAAAAGGCAGTGTCTATACCTGGTAGACAGACGAAGGGACCAGAGCCTTGCCTCTCGAGGTGAGCCAGGAGCGGACTCCAGCTGTGCTTGATTCCAGGTGCGCCGCCCACGTTCCTGCTCTCCCACCACGTTCCCCTCGGAATTCCAAGCATCTTCCTGACCTCTCCGCTGTGGGACCCTGGGCCAGGCCCTGGGCCGTTCTTGACCTGACTCCTCCTCCCTCACACTACAGATGGCCCCATGCCTTCCTGCCCTGCTCCTCAGTGTCCTCTCCGCTCTCGTTAGCAGAGCTGCTTCGTCGAAGTCTTTCACGCCACTGCTCGACCTGTCTCTAACCTCCTGTCCTCTCCGGGATGAACCACTCCCCTCCTCCCTTCATTGTCTCCTCCCAAAGCGACCTTTTTCGCCTCTCGATCTGGTTATGTTCTTTTCCGACTAAAAACCCTTTAGTGGTTGTCCAAAATCCAAACTTCTGGACCAGCCTGTAAGGCCGGATATTAACCTGTGGCGGCCCACCTACCCCGGCTGCTGGAGACCCTCCCACGCTTCTGTCCGTATGGCAGCCATCTTTGCTTTCTTCATGTCAAAGATTCCATGTCTTTTCTACCTAAGAGCACAGCTGCTGGTTCTTCCCTCCTTTCCCAGCTCCCTGTGCTGTCTGTGCTCCACGTTTGTACACCTAGAAATGGAGCGCCTGGCCCTTCTTTGAAACACTCATTGTATTTTAGATGCTTATAGCGTCTCTTTGCTGCCAGGTGTTGGGCCTCGAGAGGGCAGGGCCCGTGTCTGCATAGTCCCAGGTCCCATGTCTCACAAGTGGTGGTTGCTTCCCAGATTCCTAGTGAGGGAATGAATGAAGTGAGTCCTCTCTAGCTCCTCCACTCAGGTCTGGACAGACGAGGGGACCAGAGCCCAGCACCTTGCTTCATTAGGTGAGCCCGGATTGGGTTCCGGATGTGTTCCACTCTGGATGGGCAGCCCTTGTTCCTTCTGTTTTCCTGTGTCCCCCTCCCTGAGCTCCAGTCTTTCCTCTGGACGGCCACCTCACCCCCAAGATATGGCACTTTCTAGGAAAGCTCTTGAGGACGAAGCCTGTCCTCCACATCCTGGTCCCCTGCGTAGTCTCATGTCAGCAAATATGTGTTACCGACTTCTGTTGACGTGTCTCTCTTCCCTGTCGAAAGGGACAGCTAGTGCTACCTCTCGTGGCTGGGAACCTGGGATCACACGTCAGGGGCTGTTCCTGGCTCGCCTCAGGGAGGGACACAGCCCGCTGCCTTTGTACGCAGCAGCTGCGCTCTGTCTCCTCACCGGCTGGTAGGCGGCAGACTCCTCGGATACTTGCACTGTTTACAGTCTCTGAAATGCTTCCATGAACGGTTTTACTTCATAGTGTTGATCATATTCCCCGAGAGGTTTGTAATTATGGGGTTACCTCTTTCCAGAAATGCCCAGGTGCTGTCTTTGTCATCTCAGACCTTCTTAAAATGGGCCTTCACGCCGCAGGGTGGGCTGCTCTGGACACGGCGCGGACCCACTCTTTGTTTTGGACAAAACTATTTCCATAGGTGATTTCTCCCCCCACCTCCCCCATCCTGGTGTTCCCCCTTTGTGGAATGTCCTCAGTCTTCATCTCCTTCTCTAGAAACCAGTCATTCCTGTCCTTAACGGTCCCAGTCCAGTACGTCGTGCTCCGGGTGCCATCCATCAGGAGGAACCTCCCTTTTGTCCCCACCATGCTCCATTTATGTCGCCACGGAAACATTTGCTACAGCCTACCTTATTTTGTGGTTCTGGATAAGTGTCCGACTCCTGCTCTTGAGAGCAAGAATCTTGACTTCACTTTGCCTCCCCACTTGGCACATCAGAAACCCTTAATAGGGTCATGATTGTGAATCGGTTATCAAAATGTTTCCCATTAAGCTTTTGGTTTCCTAAAAGATGTCATCAAAACCTGAACTTTCTACTTTTGCAGTTTCCTTGCTTCCTTACCTAAATATTTATGGGATATTTCTAAAATGTGCGGCTTGAACTCTCAAGTTGCAAATTTTGAGGATTCTGCCAGCACTCTGTTGGCAGGTACGAAGACTTTCCTCCTCCTCCCTTCCTAGTTCCTTGTCTTGTTGTCCTTAGCCAAAGTCATTCGTCAGTAGTATTTTTTCTGGAGCAGTTACATTTCTTTAAAGCCTTATGTTTAAAAACAAACAAAAAAACAAAAACCTGTTTGGTTCTTGATACTCATAGAGCGTCCACAGTGTAAAACACAAACCTGATCACAGATCTTGTTTTTATTTATTCTGTTCATACACTAGGAAAACCTGACTCATCAACAACCCTCCCTGACAGAATATGTTACTCCTAAGAAATCTCTCGTTCTGCAGTTTTGTTTTGTTTTGTTTTTTGTTTTAATTTTTAATTTTTTCAGCATAACAGTATTCATTATTTTTGCACCACACCCAGTGCTCCATGCAATCTGTGCCCTCTCCAATACCCACCACCTGGATCCCCCAACCCCCCCCCCCCCCCCCCCCCCCCCCCCCCCCCCCCCACCCCTTCAAAACCCTCAGATGCAGTTTTGTTTTTAAAACCGTGGCCTCTTGTGTTTCTCAGCTGTTCTTCATGCACCTGCTGCCCAATTTCGCCGAGTGCTGGTGGGATCAGGTCATCTTGGACATCCTGCTCTGCAACGGTGGCGGCATCTGGCTGGGCATGGTCGTTTGCCGCTTCCTAGAGATGAGGACCTACCACTGGGCCAGCTTCAAGTGAGTGGCCTTCTTTCTGGACATGAGTCACAGGGTTTCGCAATGCATCCTGCACCACGTGAGAAGCACACAATTTCAGGGTGGTCTTGGATGATAAGAAATTAATGACACATTAGTAATTGCAACTCACGAGTGATTATAGACCTCATTTCAGGCATTCATCCAGAAAATGCTGATTCATTTATGATCTTCTCACATCCATTTTATTTTTATGCTTGTACCTCAGCCTGCATTCACCCTGCTGTCGCTGGGTCAGTTAGTCCCCCATTCCCCGGTTACCCACTCCGAGCGATCTTTTTGAGAACGTCACATTCATCCTGTCTTTCCTCTGTGATGTCTTCTCGTGGTCTTTAGGATGAAATGCACCAGGGGGGCTGGGCAGGTCTTCTTTTCTCCACACCCTCTGGGGCACCCAAGGTTCTGAGCCTGAGCACATGTGCCTCTGGACTTGGGTTTGGCCCTTGTCCCCATGTGCCAGGGTCACGGGCCCTCTCCTTGCCTGCCTCAGCTCCCTCGATACCTCTCCAGGTGGTTGTCTCTGACTCTGATTCACATCGCACATCCCTCCTCTGTGCCTGGCCCACCTCCGTCATTGTCCTACTCCTCTGAACTCGCTCCTCAGTTTGATAGTCACAGGAACTGTGCCGCTGACAAGGAGGGAGAGAACCTCAGTAATGATCATGAAAGTGGTTGTTTTTACTGTGTTTACACCTTCATTTATTTATCAAACAAAACATGAGCATTTTCCCACATCATTAGTCTCCTAAACCATGATTTTAAGGGCTTCTTCATATCCCAACCTATGAATAAATCATGAGGTATTTAACCTGTTCTCTTCTGTGGTCATTTAGTTTTCAGTTTCATGAAGAAAGCTAGAGGAGACGTTCTTGAACATACATCTGTATGTACATTTTTAATTTTTCTTCCTGTAAATAAATTTATTTACACCCTTTTATATTCTCACCCGTGTTCACTAATATATGTATGTGCCCATTTTAGTGTTCCTTTGAATTTTACCTTTAATCCTTTCTGAATGTTATCACACATAGAAATGTGTGATACTGAATTTCTTGGGTGCTGACTTGATAACACACTTTTTAATATAGTTAAGACCGTGTGTAGCAGAGCAAAAACCGTAGCTGTGCCAGATGTTGGTGTAAGCAAGCTTTCTAAGCAGTAGCTCATTTGAGCCTGACCTCAATCCTAGGGATTGAAACTACTTTTCTATTCCTTCTAGGGATGGCCGCAGTGAGAACTAGGTTTAGTATTTTGCCGAAGGACACACAGGTCGTCAGCCATGGAGTCCGAATTTACAACGGGTTCTTACTGCCATACACTTCCCCCTTTTCATATATTTATGCTTCCGATTCAACGTGAGAGTCATTTTGTCACTTGACCAAAACATAAGACCAACCCATAAGCGGAAATCCCACTAGTTATTTTTTATGTTACATCAAATATGTAAATGAATATAAAGTTGAATTAGCCTGTTTACAGACAATCCTGACTTACGGTGATGGTTTGACTTCATGATTTTTTGACTTTGCAATAGTGTGAAAGTGATACGCATTCAGTAGAAAATCATACTTAAGTTTTGAATTTAGATCTTTTCCCAGGCTAGGGATGGACGTAGGACCCTGTCCTGCGATGCTGGGCAGTGGCCGTGTAGCTCCTGGCCAGTCACGTGATCATGAATGTAAATGACCAGTATAGTCACAACCCCTCTGCCCCCAGACAGCCCTGGTTTTTCACTTTCAGTGCAGTATTTCTGTAAGTTACATGAGATACTCAACACTTCGTTATCAAAGAGGCTTTGTTAGAAGATTTTGCCCAACCCCCATAGATAACTGTAAGTGTTCAGAGTAAGTTTAAAGTGGGTTGAACTAAACTGTGATGTTTGGTGAGGTGTACTAAATGCATTGTCATTGTATGATATTTGCAATTTATGTCAGGACTATCAGGATGAGATCCCATCATAAATTGAGGAAGATCTGTGTTAAGCATTCCAATACTTAATACCACTGTGTCACTCTCTTTATTCCCAGATTCCTCTTCCTCTTTCCATATAATTGGCTATTTTTTAAAAATATAGTTCCTTCATAATTTTTGTTTATTTTTGGAAAAATAATCTCTTATTTTTTTTGTTGTTGCTGTTGTGCCTCAAATCTTTTTGCTGTGAGATTTTCTTTCTCTTTCTTTTTTTTTTTTTTTAGATTTTATTTATTTATTTGTCAGAGAGAGAGGGGGCACAACCAGGGGGAGCAGCAGGCAGAGGGAGAAGCAGGCTCCCCACTGAGCAGGGAGCTTAGTCCCAGGACCCTGAGGTCATGACCTGAGCTGAAGGCAGATGTTTAACCCACTGAGCCACTCAGGTGTCCCGAGATCTTCTCAATACATGCTTGTTGATGGGTTAGATGAATGAAGGAAGGAAAAAACCCTCCCCTTTTCCCCCATAAGAATAAAAGGCCTGACCTTTTCTTTCATGGGAGTATGACATTTTTAACTGAGTGATTTCTAGGATTAAAACTAAGGAAGGTTAAAAATCACTGTGTGTCATCCCCAAGTGTTCACTTATCTTAGATGAAGAAACAGCGTGGGTGACCTCAAAGTCTGCAGCATGTTCTCTCTTTGACTAAAATGCCCTGACTTGGGAGATGCACAGAGGGTGGGAGCATATCCTCGCCAGCACCCTCATTCTCCCTGGCTTGGTTCCAGGTGGTTGTCGTTGATGTCACAGGCTCTTTTGTCACACATTCACAAGGGAAGGCCTCTCCTGGCTCTGCAGTGACCTGACCTCTGCCCTGTGCCTGTCATCACTTAAATGCCCCGTCGAGCTTACAGCTCTCCACCCGTCATATGAGTAGAGAGATCCTTGTGGGAAAGACGGTTCAACTAGAAAGGATTCTTTTTGTTCTGAGCATATGTGTAAAATTGTCAGTGCAGATTTTGTTTTTTGGGGTTTTTTTCCCTTGTCTTTTTGTTTTTTCTTCTTCCCCTTCTTTATCTCTCTGGATTTTCACTGGGGCCATTCTCTTCCTTACAGAGACATCCACACCACCACCGGGAAAATTAAAAGAGCTGTGCTCCAGTTCACTCCTGCTAGCTGGACCTACGTTCGATGGTTTGACCCCAAGTCATCTTTTCAGAGAGTGGCTGGAATATACCTTTTCATGATCATCTGGCAGGTATTTTTTCGGATGCCCAGACTTCGGCGGGGGTGGGGAGGGAAGGGGGTGGTGGGTACGAAAGCAAAATAAGAACCGCCCAGAAATTTAGAGTTAATGCTAGTTGACACTGCTTAGCAGCTGGCTGGTTCGGAAGATAGAAGATTCTGCAGCTGACATATAAAATAAACGGAACAGTGTTATCACGCCTAAGGTCTTACTTCCTGGAGAAGACATTTTCAAGTATCTTTCTTTGAATTGCAAATTAGAAACAGCTTAAAATTCCCCGAAAGAAGCTTTTGGTCAGCATCTGTCACCCACGGAGTTAGGCGTTGGATAGCTTTTCAGAGCGATCATTTTTCAGGACCAGAGGAACAAATGCGAAGGCTTTTTCTTATGCTCTAGGTTTAATGTTTGATTTTTAGAGTCATGCCTCAGCTGTTACCACTCTCCGTGATTTGTAGAGAGCTGAGAAAAGAAGCCCTCCACCATGGGTGGGGCGCTGGCGCTCTTTGGGGACCTGCGTCCTCCAGGAGGGTGCTGTCCTACGTGACTGAAGTGATTCAGACAGCTGAGGGTCTTGGAAAAGGATGACCAAACATCTCTGTCTTCTAGAGATAGCCTCTTGTGTTGATCCTCCCATCCCCAGGTTAATTATTTTACAACTTCGGGAGACTGGCTTTTGCCTGAAGAGTCTTTTGGAAGACTCTGTATTTTGAACACCTGCAAGGAATATGCCCCGCCTAAGAAAAAATAAGCGTGGGTTACCTTTAAGACTACGGTCCTGGCCCACACGTGGAAAATACTAATGTTCATCTCAGTAAATGGATTTTCTCGAGAAACAGAAGTGTATGTGAATGTTTAAAATTGTCACCATAGTTTGGGGAATCCGTATGTGTAAAAATGGGAGTTTAAATGGATGGGGATTAAGTTTACCTCATGAGAGTAATATCTAAGACGGTATAGGTTTTCCTTTAATCCAAGAACTGAAGAGGAGCTTTGATTTGTCTGGGAGAGATAGCCAGCTGTGCTTCTAGAAGGGCCATGCTCCACGGAGCCCAGGTCTCCCGTGAGCGTGAGCACCGAGCTGTGGCCAGCTTTCCATGTGTGGTGTTAACTAGTGGACCGTTTTTTAAATTTTATACCCTTGAAACCAGTGCTATGGGAAAAGACACAATGTCTTACGTCACTGAAATGAACCTGGTGATCCGTGGGTTTTCCAAGTGGTGACCCTCCCTGATCTCCGCTCCTTGCTTAGTCTGGACGGGAAATGCAGGAGGCGGGCTTGGCAGGGAACACATTCCCGTGCTGCCTCATGTGATGAGCTGCCCTGGGATGCTAAACTCATGGAAGAGGACCATGGCCGACAGATGAAACCTTGAACCAGTTCCTCACACCCACCTTTAAGAGCTGCCTTTGGCCGAGGCACATGCTAGATGCGTTCCCAGTCACGTCTCATTCTCAAGTTTCTTTTGGCGATTAAATAGCTCACTTTGCTACAGTCCTACATCTCTTAGACCCGGCCTGGTTTCTGTAAGACTGCGTAAGTGTTCCATGGCAGATACTTGTCTTCATGATACTGCTGTTCTCAAAGCATCTCTCTCCTGACTCTTCCAGCACATCACTCGCGTGACCCAAGTGACAGCCACGTCCCAGGAAACATGACAGATAGCCGATGCCACCATGTACCCCTTCCCCGACCCCAGCACCTCTCCCGTAAACCCCGGTTGGTTGGTGTCAATATTGTACTGGCTGTTACTTAGTTTAAAAGTAGCAACTATTCCACTAGTGACTTCGAAGACACCCTGTATTTTCTGAAAATGCTTTGAGCATACTAATTATTTTTTTTTAGAACATCTGTCATGAGGAATATATTATTATGACTAAGCATACAGTATCAGGTTGACTAATGCTTCCTTCTTTTTCAGCTAACTGAGTTGAATACCTTCTTCTTGAAACATATCTTTGTGTTCCAAGCCAGTCATCCATTAAGTTGGTGTAGAATTCTCTTTATTGGTGGCATCACGGCTCCCACAGTGAGGTAATTCTATACAAGCGTGACTGTCATTTGAGCATGTTAGCCTGCTGTGTATTCTCCTGTTCAGCATAAGGAAAGTCATGTAAATGAGCAGATTTTCCATGAAAATATTAAAGGAATATACATTTGGATCTGAAGAAAATGTTTTGCTCTCAGACCTCAGTCACATGAAGTGAGAACACCACACCCGCCATTATCTTCGAACCTTTTTAGCGTCCTCCACTGCTGTTTCTTTTCTAACCCCCTTGAAGATTTTTGAATTTAAAAAAAAAAAAAAGTTTTTTTCTAAAAGGAGGTGATCAAAAAATATGAAAGTCTTCATGGTTGATCAGAAGTCATAAGTGATGTTACTTTAGAATGATACTTTACTCGCTCTTTTAGAGCAGTTAATTTCCGTCTAGCAGTGTCCTTTCTGTCGTCCTCCAGGACAACTCAGATAAGCTTGGATGTTCATGCTGTTGTTTCCCCAATTCAGGTAGGGCCTCAGAGGTGAGGCATTCTTTGGAAACTGCCCCCCGTATAGACTGATCCCCGTGAATATCAGACAGACCTTGTTTCCTCTGTTTCATTCTTCCTACTTAGAGCTAATGGTATTTGGGTTTTACAGTTATCGTTGGAGCACTGGCATTGAGCAGTAAGAACACCAAAGAGATCTGTGCAGTCGATTCAAATATAAACTAAGCATTACAAGTGTTAGTTTTCCAGAAGCTGTGGGATAACTTAATTCCCCATTTTCAGTATGCATGCAAACTACACAAGCGGAGGGCCTCACTTGCCAAGAAGAGTGGGTGTTCTCTTCAGTCCAACAAACCTCCTTACTCTGTCCAGCACCTCTTCTGTTCCTCGTTAATTAGTACAAAAAGGAAGCAAATGCATATAGATATAGATACAGATTATATATAATCATTATAAACATTTAGTTAAATATTTTTGTTTTTTACATATTTTGTATATTATTTAATTTATATATATTTAATATGAAAATATTTTATTTTTAAATACTTAAAAAATTATATATGCTATATATCTGTATAGATATTTATATATCTACATCTATCTATATATAGTTCCCCCCAGATCCTGGATTGAGCAAACTAAGTAAGATACAACTGAGTCCTGCAGAATTAAGGGCCCAGAATTCCATCTCGGGCATTCATTGTGAACCGAATGAGAAACCAGCAGTTGGTAGGCAGGCGACGTTCTGACGTGTCACAGACCAGTGGCCCACTGAAGTACTTGTCTTGTAAATATGCTGTTTTCCCTTTGTGGCTTGGAAACTCCATCTCTCATTTAAAATTTAATTTCATTTGAGGCTCACAATGATCTTCAAGAAAGATTAGCAGCAGCTCCTTCATAAAATTAGGAATAATCAACAAAGACAGTAAGTAAGGAAAAGAAATCTCTTATAAAAGAGAATCACAACCATATCTAATGGATTGTGAAATTTCAGTATCATTAAACAACTCAAAACAAAAACCAGAGACTAAATGTCCAGTATTTTGAGGGGTTTTTTTGAGAGGATAACGTTTTTGCCAAACCCTATGGATTTCTACATGATTCTTTTGTTGTTGTTGTTTAAAAATCAGCCACGTTTTCTATGCTTTTTATGAACCAGGGGCATTTCCTATGCAAGAAGACGCTATGACAAGCTGTTTGGCAAGATGGAGGTGTTCCTAGTGGGTCTTAACACAGCCACTCCAAGTAGCGAGTGCCAGGCCTTTAAAAGGAGAGGAAGCTAATAGGCTTCCAGATAAATCCTACATACAGACCACATCTCCCGTTTTCATACCTTTTGATTCGACTCTCTTGCTTTGAGAAAATGTTTGACTGAACATTCTTTTAATCTGGTAGTGGAAAGCACAGTCTAGGGGACTGGATGCCATTGGAGGGTAGAGTCACTAAACCGGTAAAGCATATCAGGTAATGAAGATGTAATGAGGCAGACATGGATTCTTTATGACTAGAACTCTCCACTCAGGCCTCTGGGGTCAGGAGATGATAGTTCGTGGATGACCTCCAGGTGTCCACGAATCCCCTGAGGCTTAATGCAAAATTGTGTGTGTGTGTATGTTAATGTGCCTTTATCATAGGTTTCATTAAATCCTCAAAGGAGTCTGTGACCCCGAAAAAATGATGAGCTCCTGCTTCAGATGCTGCTTCTAAAGGGATAGATTGAGTTTTGAGGATAGTTATGAGGGTCTAAGCGTGTGCTGTCCTAAACAGCCACACCTGGAAATGTCACTTGTCTGTGTTAAAATATGCTCTATGAGGAAAATACACACCTTATTTGGTAGACTTAGTGCAAAAATAATATAAAATACTTCATTATAGCCATTTTCCATACATTGGATTAAATAACATCTATTACTAGAACAAATGTTATCTATTCCTTTTTCTTTAACATGGCCGCTGAAAGATTTTAAATTACACTTGTAGCTTGTATTATATATCTACTGGACGGTCCTGGCCTAAGCCTTTCAACTCCATATCATTGCCTCTTTTTTTCGGATCTCATCAATAGCATTCAAAGTCGTTTGTATTCAGGGAACAGTGAGCCGCAGCCGGGGTCCCATTCTAGTTTCTGAGAGCCAAAAATGTGTGTGTGTCCAGCCTGGGTTACAATCAGCAACCTTTGTCCTAAAGAGTGCCAGAGGAGACAATTACTGACAGTGTATACATGACCCTCTGGAATGACTTCCATGCAGAGAGACTCGAAGCGCCCATTCTGTCCCCGAATCAAAACCGCCTTCGAGAATAATTGGCCCTTTATGCCAGACCCTCTCTTCCTTCCGAACCCACACCGAACTCCTAACCTTTTACAGGAATGTTTCAGCAGGCACCGGCTTCCTATTCCCTTGACTA
The DNA here is from genome assembly GCF_022355385.1 of Mustela nigripes. Lineage (NCBI taxonomy): Eukaryota > Metazoa > Chordata > Mammalia > Carnivora > Mustelidae > Mustela > Mustela nigripes. Next base: position 157,811,208 of record NC_081559.1, read on the forward strand.
GAGGTAGACCAGGCAGCTGGAGTATGTAGAACAAGGCAGAATATCTTTTATATTTACTGTGTCAAAGTGATTTAATTCTATACTGACCTCTTGGTCTTCCAGAAGCTCTCAATGAATTCCACCTTTGTTCTTTCAGGCAATACTATGCTTACCTCACCGACACACAGTGCAAACGTGTAGGAACACAGTGCTGGGTGTTTGGGTGAGTAATCTCTGTGCATGTTTCAAAACTGAGCCTTTAAGTTTCCTTGGTTATTTCTTGACCCTAAATTAAGCGTCTCTTGGTACAATTTTCCTGTGGAGGCTTGACTGTTGTTTTTATAGGCCTTTTCATTTTTCAGCATTTCTCCTTTCTGATTTAAGTTTAGAATATTGTAGTTAACAATATTATAGAAAATAATCATAGAAAAGATGATAGACAAACTGCCTTTTAAGAAAAACAGGAAATCAAAAGATATTTTCTGCTAGAACTTGGGAGACATCATTCTTAACTATGGGGAACAAACTGAGGGTTTCTAGAGGGGAGGGGGTGGGGGGAAGGGGTAGCTGGGTGATGGGCATTAAGGAGGCACTTGTTTTAATGAGCACTGGGTGTTACATGCAGCTGATTAATCACTAAATTCTGTACCTGAAACTGATCCCACACCTTATGTTAATTAACTTGAAATTAAATAAAATCTTGAAAGAAAGAAAAGTGATTTGAATGAGACCCCAGGCTATCTAGTTTAGCCCCAGCAGTGTCAAATGCAAGATCATCTTCAGTGTCTCAGGTAACCAGTTCTTTCGCATAGATATCACCAACAGTTTATCCTTCCACTTAGCGGCTGAGGTTCCGAAGACACCTGGCAAACCCGTGTGTGCAGTTCTGTCCCAGAGGCAGCTTAGATCCAAGACCTAGGTTCTAAATTGAGTGTGGCGGCATAAAAAATATTCAATGAATACCCATAGTAGGGAAGAAATTACTACTTTCAACAGATTTTTAAACAGAGTTAACTTTCTTTTTCCCAGTTAAAAAGACAATACATATGTATAGATAAAAAAGTGGCAAAAGAAGAAGCTAAAGATGATCTAGAAAAGTCATCGGACCAAGATAATTGTGGTTAACATTTCTGTTACTCCTTCTGAACATTTTTCTGTGTCTGTGTCTGTGTGTGTGTGTGCGCGCGCGCGCACACGCACTCGCACATGCGTGTGTCCAGCTATCCTTTCAGAGTCTGAGGGGTTACTCAAGTTAGCTGTAGGCAGGCTTTTCCTCCCTCCTAGAGCACAAAGGCTCGTTGTCCTTGTATCTCGTACATTCTGTGATATAAACTGATTTTCCTACCCTAAGAGTAGCTTACTGGGTGATAACATGGATTAGCTTTCCACCATTGAGTGACGTGACAGGAGAGAGAGCTACCATCCACTGAGCAGAGGCCATGTGAGGGCACATTTGTTGAATCGTGTAAAAGAGGGACGTGGGCTCTCCTCCTCCCTGGCCTGCCCCAAGAGGACAAGAAGCATTGGTTTTGCATCTCCTTGTCCACAGAGCTCCTCCACCACTTACGGGAACCTTCCATCCACATGCGGTTTTCTCTTTGTATTTGCAAGTCCTTGCCAGAGTCTTCACTCTGCTGCTAGTGAACGTATTTTCCACACAACCGCCTGTTTACCTGTTGAGGGAAAAACGATGCTGCTCTGAGAGAGAGGTAGTGTTACGGCAAAGTTGGTTTCTCATCGGGCAACCAAAAGATACAATCCCAGTGGTGAGAGAAAAGGCAAAATCAGCAGGGCCTGAGTGACAGAAAACAACTGCTACAGAAAGTCGCATCTTGTTGACGGGGACCAAATAAAATGAAGCAAAATGGCAAAGGAGCGCTCCTGGGGCTTATTTACTATGCTTCTTGAAAATGGAGAGCTTCCAGAAGGGTGGTGTCAGGACTCAGGAATCTTGAGAACTAGTGGGCCATGCTGACAATAGCACAGGGCTCTCCAGCAATCACACACAGCCATCCACCTGGGCGTGTGGACACTGGCAAGGGCCACCTCCCATCAGCTGGCAAGGGAGAAACAGCAGGGCCCGAGCCTTGTGTCTTCTCTCTGCAGCTTTGCCCCTCGGAGGCCATCATCCCTCCTCTTCTGCCCCATCCCTCCTGTCTCCTGCTGCCCTCATGTGTTTTTCCATCCCCCATCACAACAGCAAATGTTGGGCCGCCTGAGTGGCTCCGTCCGTTAAGCATCTGACTCTTAATTTCAGTTCAGGTCATGATCTCGGAGTTGTGAGCTCCAGCCCTGCATCTGGCTCAGCACTGATTATGGAGCCACCTTGAGGATTCTCTCTCCACCCCCTCTAACCCCTCCTCTCGCTCACTCACGGCTCTGTCTCTCTCACAAAAACAAAAACAAAACAGCAAGTGTTTAAATGTCTCATTTCTTTTAATAACTAGGGGCTGCTTTATAGCTTCCTTTTCACTAATTTTAGAGTCATTTCAGGCTTTAGCACAGCGCGAAGATGTGGGGGAACAAAGTAGGAGCACCCCGTATTATAGTGACAGTGGAATTTGGCTTTGGGGGAGGTGGGCAGAGGAGGGGAAGAGGCCAACAGGACCACCTGAGGTGTCATTCCCACCATTCCACAGTTTTTTCTCCTGAAGAGAGCACTTTTTTCTTCTGTAAATAGTATACCCAGAAAAAGTTTGTATTAGTTGCATTCTGATGTAACTAAATACAGACTTACAATGTGGTCTCCCACAGTCATGCCACAAATCTGAGCTTTTAAACCTTTTATACTCAAATACGCTGTGCCCAGCAGAGAGATAGGACTCCATCCGGCTCCGGAATGGGAACCCCACCAAGGGGAAAGTGGTAGTGTGAAAAAGCCAGCCCCTTCTCTCTTTAGAAAGTCCCATTACACCATTTCTCGCTCTGTGGGGGCATTAGGGCTAGACCGCTATGAACAGACTGCCCGTGTGCACTTTATACCATCCTTATCTTCGTAGCTGGATGTATAAAGAAAAGGTGTCTGATCATGAGGCCCTGAAGGAAGGTGTCCAACAAGCTTTGGCTGTTGGAGGTGTGAGCCGTCACTTTTCCTTCTGGAGAAAGTTCCAGGGTGGGGCCTTGGAGGGTTGAGTAAGAGTCTACAGGGCCCTGGGGGCTCCAGGACTCACTGTATACTCACAGCTTTCGTCTCACTGTCACAACTGCCCTTTGCTCCATGTCACCCAGATGCTACTGTTTGACAGTCAGCTGCCATCTCCGCTGCTCTGCTGAACTGTTCTGGCCAAGGCTGGTCCCAAATCAGCAGGTCCTTCCTCCATCTGCAGCTCTCCTGTCTTTGCCCCAGCGTCCGCCATCTTGAAACTTCAGCGACTGGCCTGGTTTTCCTCCTACTTTTTTGTTCCTTCTCAGTTTTCTCTGCTGGCTTCTCATTCCATGTCACTCCACTCCACAGTTTCTTATAATTGCGCTTGTTCTTCCAGCCGCCCCATCCCCCCTTTTTTAAAGATTTTATTTATTTGTTTGGCAGAGAGACAGCAAGAAAGGGAGCACAAGCAGGGAAAGTGGGAGAGGGAGAAGAAGGCTTCTCGCAGAGCAGGGAACGTGATGTGGGGCTCAATCCCAGGACTCTGGGATCATGACCTGAGCTGAAGGCAGACACTTAACTGACCAAGCCACCCAGACACCCCATCTTCCAGGCTCTTCTTCCCCCTACCCCCACACAGCCTCCTGTATCCCTCACCTTCTTCCCCGTCCACCCACCTCCATTCCCACTGCTAGGGTAGCTTCATAGCCAGTTTCCCTTCCTCCTCTGTCTTCCTTCCTCATAAACACCTCCACGGACAGCCCCAAATCCTAATAGAGAGCAAAAACAGGTGAGCAGATCTATCGTGGGTATGCCACCCAGGACCCTTTGCCCCTCTTCCCACCCTTCCCACCTTGACCTTGGGGTTCTTGGGAAGTCTGAAAGTTCCATGGAATACAGTCAAACCTTTCGTTTCTATCTGGTAAAACCTAGCGCAGCTATCACTTCTTCTAAGAAGGTGTCTTTTTTCTCACCTGAAGCAGAACTGGAACCCAGTTCCTGGGCACCTGTGTAGTTGTGTGGTAGATGTGTCCTGTGTGGACGTGTCTCCCTTCCACTGCGAGAGGGTCCCACCATGAGCCACCACAGCAGTGTATTCTCGTGCTGCCAGGGGGCAGGATGTGTGGTAAATTCCAGTTGCACCCAGGCCATGGCGCTCTCAGAATCCTGAAGTGGGTTTTGTTGGCCAACTGAAAACTTCCTCTGCTTCTCCCAGTTAGCTCGTACGCCCAGTACTTTTGTGTCTCAAGTTTCTGTAGTGTACCTGCGGCCGTTCTTGTCCCACTCACTGAGGAGCTCCTTACCCCAGACTCTACGTTAATGCCATCTTTACTTGTACCATGTCTGGAAGGAACAGGTTCCACGGGGCAGGGGAGCTGAGAAGGTCCAAGTCAGCAGAACAGCCTCGCCCCCAGTTCTCAGGCAGGAGCAGCTCCCGCAGCCCAGGTGTTTGGCTGCCTTCTAACCTCGCTGATTAAAGATAAGGATGGGCAGAGGCATCAAAGGGAGGAGCAGCCCCACCTAATCCCATCAAACCGTGGTTTGGCCACCAAGCTCATTCCGATAAAGATCAGAGAGATGGAATTTTGTGCCCCACCTGACCCCCTTGGTAAGGAGGTTGTACAATCTCAGCTGACAAGCTCAGCAACAGCGACTCCCTGTGTGTCCAAGCCTTTGGACTCAGCCCTGAAGGAGCTACCACTTGGGTCTTCTACGGGGTAGTTATCCTTCCAGAAGGACTCCATCAGGATTCCCTCAGAGGGTCAAGGATAATGGGTGAGGGGCAATGACTGGTGGTAAAAGCGTCCATGTGATGATTGGGTTTAATGCATCCCATTTCCCACCACTCCTCACACCTCCACAGAGACTCCCCTGGTCCTGTCCCCAAATTGGAAGCCCCCCTGATCCTGCCCGAGAATGACCATATTCAAATGGAATTGAGTCACATTCACTTTGCCCTTCATTTAAAACCCTTCCTCAGATTCAAAGCCAAGCCCTATTGTGGTCCTCAAGACCCACGTTGCCCTGTGCCTCATCTCTGCCCCCTTCCCCTCACTTCCTGCCACGCCATTTTACTCTGTGGTCATGTGCTCACTGCAGGGACCCACGGCTTAGCTAAGATTCTTCAGCATGAAGGAGCCAGCAAATCCTAACCCTGAAGTCATTGACTGAAACACTCTCCTGTCTTTAACTTCGCATCATTATGAAGACCCATTCTGAGTCAGTCCTGCCAGCATTTTCTTAAAAGTAAAGGAACAAATTATCCTGTGGAACTTCTGTTTCAGTTTCGTGTGTGTGTGTGTGTGTGTGTGTGTGTGTGTGTGCGCGCGCGCATATGGGGTTGCAAAGAAAAATATGTTTCTTTCTGTGGGTCTCGGGTCATAAAAGCTTGAGAATCACAGCCCTAGTTACTGTGTTTTTGAAAGGTGACTCAATGGAGTAGAATACCCAGAATTCTCACAGTAAACTCTGGGTGTTCAGTCTGGCCGAAAGGCAGATGAGCACACTGACTTCCTGGGCTAAGCACTTGCTCCTGTGATTCTTCAAGAAGCCCCAGCCAAAGGTTAAGTGCTCTTTCCAAGTTTCCCCCGCCCCCACACCCCCTGCCAGGCACCTGCCTGCACTCTGCTGCCATCTAGTGACACCTCACAGTCCAGACTTGAGCATCCTGGTGATACTCCGCCCTGCACTGGATCCCAGCTAGAATGTACTTTGCTGGGGGTGGCGTGGGGCAGAGGTGGTCTTTAGAGATGCAGACCAACCACTCCTAAACATTGTTTGGTCAGGGCTAGGGGAGAAGAGCCCCAAACTCTATAACGATACATTAAGATTTTCTGCTTTGGCAGATTTGAGGCATTCCGCTGTTCAGAGCCATCTGTACATTTGCCCACGGCAGTGCTCTTTGTGTCTACCCATGGGTAGGGACACTGAGGATCTCCTGAGCCCCTTCTTGCCTTTTGAGAGAATATCTGTGTGACTATACTGGTCACTGAATGACCAGATTCCACCTGGAGTGAGGGACACCTAAAGTGGAGTCGTCTGGAATCAGCATTCTTGGGTCATGTCTGGGATCACACAGCCAGCTCCTCTGGTCTTACCTTCAAGCTCTGAACCTTAGTAAAATTCTGATCTTTATATTCATAAGTGAAGATGCAGAATGTAAAAGTGGCTTACCCCCACCCCCCTGTCCCACCCCCACCTTAGCTCTTTTAACTAAGGAGTAAAACGAAATTGTTTTCTTTAAACTTTTTGTATTTGGAGGATAAAGGGTTATTTATATGGTCAACAGGAACGAGGAATATTGGATCTGGAAATGCTTAGAAGTCTGGGAGGGGAATGGGACTGCTGTCTTCAAGTCATTGAAAGACAGCTCGGAAGGCTCAAACTTGTCCCGTATGACTAGAGGACAGAGTTAGGATCCATGGGCAAAAGGGGGCAGATACCCACCTGAGACAAGGCAAACTTGGCAACGGCTGAAGAGATTGAGTGGCAGAACATGTGGGTTCCAACAGAGGCGGTGACAGGCTGAGTTGGAGGCTTCCAGCTATTAAGATCCAGGAGCTGAGGTTTTGGTCTGGGAGAAAGGAAGATGTGGAAAATACTTCGTTACATCTGAGGAGGTGTAGAGAGACGAATAGGCAGAACACGGGGTTTTTTAGGGCAGTGTGGCTCACCTGGAGGGTCCCGTAATGGTCCATGCACATCACTGAACATTAGCTCAAACACACAGAATGTACGACGCCAAGAGCGAACGCATACGTGAATTGTGGTCTTTGGGTGATGGTGACATGTCCCTGTAGCCTCATCAGTTGTGACAAATGGACCCTTCCGGGGAAGGGTCGTGACCCTCAGGGAGGTAGATGGCAGATCTCTGTACTTTGCCTTCAGTTTTACTATGATCCTAAAGCTGCTCTAAAAAAATTAAGTCTTAAGAAAAATAACAATAAATAGACTTTGTATGCCATCTAAATATGTATGTTATTTCTGAAGAAATTGCTGTGGAATAGAACGAGTATCATTTGTGGGGAGGCTGCTACCCACGTAGAATGATGGAATAATGCGTATTTCTGGTAATGCATATTCCCAGTCCTGCACTGTTGATATGCATATGTATAATGCATACGATAAGAAGAATTAATATTTAATCATTCATTCTGTCTGACTAGGGTCATCGGTTTCCTGGAAGCTATCGTGTGCATAAAATTTGGGCAAGATCTCTTCTCTAAGACCCAAATACTCTATGTTGTGCTCTGGCTTCTTTGTGTGGTAAGTCATTACTTTTTTACCCAAAAGTGACAGCAACACTCCCCATGGTGTCTCTTTAAAAAAACAAAACAACTATGATGAAAACCCTTGTACACCAAGTTCTTTTAGAAATTTGCAGACAGGACCTTCTACTTGTAATAACCCGAAACCAGCCACCAGTTAAACACATGAGACCATCCAGCATCCAAAACGGGTCACCTGGGCAGGTGCTAGTCAAACGCCTTCTGCAGGTGCACTGTACGTGCATTTATTCTGCTTTTGGGAGTTCGGCTCCATGAAGGGACAAGGACAGTTACTGTGCCCTGTAGCATATGTATGGCTGGACAAGGGTTTATGTACAAGATAGTGGACTCTGGTTTATAGGTCATGTGAGATGTTCTTGAAGGTAATCAGACCATGTAGTTTCTGCCTCATGGCCGTACTCTGATGGGCCAGGCCCTGTGGGTTGAGCTTCCTCTCTGAAGGGAAAAGCCCTTGGGGGCCTCTAGCTCCACTGTCCTGGGACTTCTTTCTCTTTTTTAAAATGAAGTAAGATCTTCCCCCATGAACCCCTGTCTCATTTCTTAAATTCCACATATGCATGAAATCATAATTATCTTTCTCTGATAAGGGAAGGGAGGGAAAAAGAAAATAAGACAAAACCAGAGAGGGAGACAAAGCATTGGAAACAGAGAGTTGCTGGAGGGGAGGGGCGTGAGGGGATGGGGTAACTGGGGGATGGGCATTAAGGGGGTCACATGATGTCGTGAGCACTGGGTGTTACATGCAACTGACGAATCTCTAAACTTTACTTCTGAAACTAATAATACACTGTTAACTAATTGAATTTAAATTAAAAGTGAACAAAGTGAAGTAAGATCTTAACCTACCGTTCTGTGTCTACCCTTCTTAATTTGTTTTATTATTTTGGAGGAAAGTCTTATTTTACATTTAAGCTTAAGATTCTTCACTTTTCACTTACTTTGTCCAGAAAATGAACTCAGGCTTTCATTATAATCATAGAAAATTTCAAACATAGGTGGAAGTAGACGTCACCCATGCACTGTCCAGTTTCAACAGTGGTCACCTTATGGATTTCTTGTTTCCTTATATTCCCTACCCACCGTCCTCACGCTGAATTATTTTGAAGCAGATCCACTTTTAATAGTTCAGGATACATCCCGAAAAGAAAGTCAAAATGTCTTTTTCTTTAATGCAACCACTGTACCGTTGTCACATCTGAAAAAGAATAATTTCATAATACTATCAAATATCTAATCAATGTTCAAACTTCTAATATTTTTGTAAAATTTGGTATTTTAGCAGTTTATTTGATAATCAACATCCACTTGTTAGAATTGGCTGGCGTGCCTTTTAAGTCCCTTAATGTACGCTTTCCCTCTGTCTCTTGCTATCTTTTACAGTTCGTCGAAGGACCTAGCTTTGTTGTCCTGTAGATTTGCTCAGAGTCAGGATTTCACTGATTTTATAGTGTACTCTGATTTAACACATGGCTTTGTCCTCTGTTTTTGTTTTGTTTCCCTTGCAAATTAGTAGATTAATCAGATTTGGGTCTTTGTTTGTTTGTTTGTTTGGCATGACTAAACTTTGTATTTTTAAGGTTTTTTTTTAATTGCCTTTCATTTCACAGCATCTATTTTTAGGGTCACTTATTAGAAATTTGAGCTGTGCCAGAGCACCTTGAGCCTGTTCTGTCCTGTTTTATCTTGAACTATGAAAGGGAATGATGATTTCCCTTGTACCTGTACTCCAGAATTCATGTTCTAATGTATTTTTTCCATCCCAGTGAGACTACATGTAAGAATCGGTTAGGAGAGTGCATCAGAGGAGACTGGAGATTTTGACCATGTGCTTCTCACATGTCTCTCTGGCACATGCCTCAGGTGCGTGAATTGTAGAATGACCAAGTGCAGTACGGCAGGCAGAGATGGGTGCTGCCCCCACCTGGTGGCAGAGCCCTGGGGACCGCCAGGAGCTTGAGGCAGGAGGAGTCCCAGGACGGGGGCAGCACCCTTCTCACGGCATCCATGTACAGCCCCACCTGGGGGCACCAGTGGCCAGCAAGGCCTTCCCAAGGCCATGTCCAGGAAGCCCTCTCTAGTTACCTGCCCTGCAGGGGCTCCTCCAACCTCTCTTCAACTTTTAGAGACTTTTCTCTATTTTACTTATTTGGCACTTAGCCTGCGCTCCCTTATGTCAGTCACTTTTGGTTTGCCTTGGTGCCTGTGTGATTGTCACTTTATCGAGGACATGATGAACCACTTCCTGTCCACGCATTGGTCTGTCCTTCACCTAGCGTGGTCCTTGTAAGTCTAGTGAGTGTTCCTCAAAGCGGTCTCGGACGCCACCCACAGACAGCTGGCGGAATAAGATTGTATTAATGCTCACTGGGTGCCATTCACTTCTCATGAGTGGCAAGTTTGAGGATTTCTTGGAGGGCATGCACTTTATTAGCCCTCTTTTATAGATGAAAAAAGGCCCAGAGAGGTTCACGAGCTGGCTCAAGGTCACACAGATGGTGAGGGCAGAGCTGGGGCCAACATCCAGATGGTCTGGCAAGAGAGTTCCTGTCCCCCCTGCAAAGGCTCCCCCTTTCACGGATCCCCAGGTCCAAATGGGAATGATCCGCATGCAAACGAAGCATGTTCCTGTGTGACAAACAGTACGAAAGGTGTGTACCTAGAGAGCTGAGGGAGCACTAGAGGGAGAGCACCACTTGAGCTGGGGAGTTGCCAAAGTCTCCCAGGATGTACCATGCGAGCAGGGTTTTGAAGGGTTGCAGTGGATGCCCGCCCAGCCCTCAGGTGCCCCAGCTAAAAACCTCAGGGCTGCTGCCCCTCCTCTGCCCCTCTTGAAACCAGCGGGTCACCAGGTTCTGTCCACCCAGCTCCCTCCCCTCCCCCCACCCCCGCTGTCCCTGCAGCTGTCTGGACATGCACTTCCTCCGCATTCTGCCCCTCGGCCCCATTCTCTACGCTGCCCACCCCACCCCCCGCCCACTAGCTTCCGGGACTCAGACCTGATTCTCTTGCCCTCCTCAGAACCATTCCCTGTCATCGGGGGCTAGAGAAGGCCCAGTAATACAACATTTTTCAATTAAGAACAGTTCAAGGATAGGGTGAGAGAAGGCTGTGGAGATCAGCCTAGCATCTCTCTTACTGAGGATACACATTTTTCAGCATCAGCTTTCGGCGACAAGGGGCTTCTGAACAGTGAAGCCCAGAATGAGACGCACTCTCAGGCCCCAGGAAGCAGGTGGTCTCACGCGGTGTGGGCGGCCTAGCACGCATGGAAGGACAGGAAATGTCCAGCTTCCTTATCTCGGATTCAGCCGTCAGTGAGAGAGAACTCTTCTCCAGTGAAAGGTGTCAGGGGTGAGAGGCATGAGGATTATACCAGCAAAGCTCCTCCGTGTAGAAAGAAGTATCAAGAAGGAAGAAGAATCCCCGTCACAAGACCTACCAGCTACAGTGTGAACTCTTGTGTGTGTGTTTGGACGGTCGTCGTCGGGAGCCCGCATCATACCCACCCTCTTGGACTTGATTCTCAGGCTACCCCAGACGACTCTTAGTCACCTCACTGAGTCACCCTTCCAGACTTCTCTTGTCTTCACCCAGGGTGCTTTCTTTGCCTCATCTGAATGCTTTCCCCTCCTTTTTCTACCCAGTGACTAATGCCAAGACCAAACTTCAGTTCTGCCCTCCATGAAATGCACCCCTGCCAGCGGGCTGGTCAACTCCCCTTGGGGCGCTGGTCACACCTGGCACATACTTCTTTGAGTTCGAAACTCAGTGTCACATAATTTTGGGTTCTTTATATCGTCTCCTCAGCATTGTACCTCTTGCTTACAAAGACTGTTTTTGTTGTCCTCTTGTCCCCACTGACTCTAGTACCTGCAGTCTCTGACATGTTGGACTGGGCAAATGCATGGAGAATGAAGGAGTGGGCTCGAGCGATAGAGACCAGGAGGGACATCCAGGCAGGCTGAGAAACAGGCATGTGCAAAGATGTGCATCTGCGCCTGTGCCCAGCATCTCAGGAAGACAGCTCCCCCGTGGGGGAGCGAGAGTGTGGAGAATAAGGTGGGGGGAGGGGACAAGAGACTTCTGTTTCAGAAGGATGCTTGTGTGTCTATAGTTGGAGATCCAAGGACAGTCCTTCAGTAGGAAGACACTGGTTCTCCGAGAAAGGCTGCATGGGCTGGGAGAGTCTGGAGGGAGCAGAGGTGCTGTCTGAGAGTACTGAGGGTCCCACGCACGAAATGACAGAGGGTTGGATTTGAGAGCTGTTGAAGAGGTCAGCTCCACAGGTCGCCACGCTCCTTGTGATAGCATGAGGGCAACTCTAGGGTTTCTAGTTTGTGCCCCTGGGTGGCTTTTGGTGTTAGTCACAGATTGGGGGATATAAGAGAAGCCCATTGAGGGAACGATGAATTTGATGAGGGCTTTGGGGTTTGAGGGACCCTTAGAACTTACAGGCGAAGATGTCCTGTATCACTGGAAATTCCAGTCAGTCCAGTAACACAGGAAGACTTCGTCAGCGGTGGAGGTGCAGGAGGGGAGGGCCACTGTGCACAGGGCGAGGCTGGAACCCCTGGATTAGGTCAGGGGAACAGAGCCGGGGCAGGAAAACTGGCTGAGGATGGGATTCTTTGGAGCAGCGGCCACATTTAGGAGGTGGGCCTGAGAAACAGCCCCAGGAGATCAGGCCTTTGAAGATGAAGAAGACTGCCCTGAGTGTTATCAGTGTTCGTTGTGCCACAGAAGGGGACCTGGCCTGAACAGAGGCCATTGGCTGTGTTGGTTAGGGGTCCCCACTGCCCATATTCTGAAAGGAAGGAGGCGAGCCTTATTCAGTAAGAGTTAGGTGTGGCCAGGCCTCCCTTCTACTCAGAGAAAGACAGACCCTGATTATTACCCCTGCTTGACAGGAGAACAGATCCAGACTTTGAGATGAATGCAGATGCAGAGTTCGCGTATGCTGCTCCTAGGCAGTTCTGTGATCAGTCCTAGTCAGTTTGCGGGCTCATTACTCAAAGTGGAAGCCAAGCCAGGTCTGACCACACCCTGATTGCCACCACACCCCCCAGCTGTGTGCTGCTCTGGCCCTCATCCCACATGTTTTTGTCTTTTTTTCCTTGCTCTTTCTTTAAACAAAATCTACAATTGCTATTTTAAATCCAGGCCTTGGCATTTTAAGTGGATACACACCTAGATTTTCACAGGTGTGATTGCAAACCTATAAATTACAAGCTTTGTCTCCTGGGACAAGTGTGAAGTGGGCCTCTAAGTACCCAGGTGAAGTGATAAATTTGGCTGCCACAGCAGGCCCTTTGTGTGGCGATTGTGATGATAAGCACCTGTCGCTCACCACCCGGCCAGTGTTTGCCTGTGTTTGCCTGCCCGCAAATTGCTAAGTTCTAGCTGCCCCTCCCCGCCCAGCCGCCAGCCAGCCCGCCAGCCCCCCCACCCCCACCAGGGACAAGGCTGGGGAAGGTGGAGCACCACATTCCTGCCCTCTAGTGGGCAGAATTTGCAATGACCGCCATCCCCGTGCTCACTGCCCCGTAGGCTAGTGGAGTGAGGACAGCTATCTGGCCAAACTCCTGGTCTGGGAGGTGGAACCTGCCCCCCCCCCCCAAACCTAGGACAGTCTGTTTTGTTCTTTGTAAAGGAGCAAACACATCCTTAAGTTTGACACTATGCAAATCCTCTAGGCTTCCCCATTCTTCCCATGCCTCCAAAATGGTACACTTAATGGTGGTATATATTAGAAATCTTGAGCAAGTCCTAGAATATGCTAAAGCTTAGGAGTTATTTTCATTTTATCATCTTAATATATTAATTCATTGTCTAACTTTTTGATGGGGGAGGATATGAGCTTCCTTTTCTTTAAATCCCTCACCTATGGACGTGTGCCCTCTTGCATATGGCTTTAAAATAAAATGAACCAGTGGGTCTTCCATTTCATGTTGTCTCCACCACACCAGTATTCCCACTTTATGGACGTAGATGCAGGCCCTCCAGAGCCCTGGGACTCCTGTCTTTTTTGCACTTAAGGTGCTGCTGTGTACCCAACAGATGCTCGGTAAATGTGGTTGGCTGACAGGATCTGGGCCAGAGCCAGACTGCTCACTGCGGTGATGAGAACTGATGAGAGCTCAAAGCCCCTGCCTTCCTAGCAGGCTCAGCTCTGATCTGGAGTCCAGGCCATGCAGAGGGATGCTGCTGGTCCTGGCTGTTCCCTTGATGCTTTTCTCTCTCCAGGGGTGGATAAATGGATGGACGGATAGATAGAGATGTGAGGATGTATAGACATAAAATCAATATAGGATCCAGGAATACCAAGAGACCTGTGTCAAGGCCCCAGTTCGCTACATATTAGCTGTGTGCCTTGGAAAGGCCATTCACCTCTCTGAACCTTCATTCCTCTTCTGTGAAATGAGTGCTATCTGAGGCAGCCCTTTGGGATCTAAAGTTAGGATTCTCAGAAAGAATTAAACCTACTCAAGAAGAGAGTGTTCTACTCTGATTTTGCAGCTGTTCTTTATGGTTGGTTCAGGGTGACAGTCTCCAACAGGAAATGCAGGGGAAGAGACAGTGGTGGGACAATGAGGGTGCTCTGGTGTCAGTGAGTACCTAAGGCAAGGCATTCTGAAGAAACAGAACTGGGAGGGACAGTCCTTTTGCTTCGGTGATTCACTTACAGTGGGAAGGTCAGGCCTTGTTGGAGGGCCTGGAGGGAAATCATCTGTCCTCACTCTCCCCGTCTCCTTCGGGTGCTCCCAACAAGACAACCAGAAAGTTCTCCCTGGTTTTTAGTGGTTTGGCATATTTGAAGACGTTGGATTTCCGTAGGTGCTATTCTTTGCTTCAGTTAGAGTATAATTTAGGGTGTGGTGCAAGGTGGGTGGGGAATTGTCTGGGGAAGTAGAGGTTATCCCTGTCTCTGGGAACCCGAAGACCGCTCCCTTCCCATTTCACTCCGCTGGCTTCTAAAGCAGTCGTGTTTTCTCTGCGTTTTCCTGTGGACTTACAGAAGAAAAACAAAAGCATCCAGAACTGGGGTTGAGGCGGGGCCATGGAGACAAAAAAAGAGCTGAGAAAGCCGTGCAGAGCCACGGGCAGAGTGTCCCGCTGTGCCTGCCCCCAACTGAGACACTGCGGACTCCATGCCTTCCAGAGCCACTGTGATCCCAGACCGAGGGAACCTCCTCTCTCATTTACAGCTCCCACATAAGCCAACCAGCTGAGTCCTCGTAACTTCCCAGTGCTGGTGGCAGAGGAAGGGTCATGAGAACCAGACAAAGTATATAAAAGTATATAAAATCCTATATGCCCTCTCAAGGAGCACCTGCAGAGTGTGCAGAGAATGCTTCCCATCTTACCCACCATCGAGAAATGATCTTGCATTCTGATTATCGGCGTCATAAGTAGTCACTAGGATCTCTAGTGTCCTAGGATAGATGGCAAAGCCACATCAAGCCATCTTGTATGTTACAAGTTGAAACCCTGAAATCCCGGGAAATGGGATTTTTTTTTTGGTGCTACACTGTGTGCTTGTTTTTCTCTTCTAGGCTTTTACCACCTTCCTGTGTCTCTACGGCATGGTTTGGTACGCTGAGCACTATGGTCACCGAGAAAAGGTATGCAAAGGCCCCTCTTTAAAATGATCATGTCCTGCTTGGAGCTTTGTGGGGGCAGGGGCGGCGTTCATCTGAGAACATGGCGTGGCCATCATGGGGAACACGCTCCTTCTGTCCTGGCCACTGCAGAAACGTAACGGGTTCAGGATTCGTCCCCTATCAGTGGCTGACCATGCTTGTGAGTGTTATGCTCAGTCGGTCACTATTTCTGTACTCCTTTTGCAAGAGGTTTAAGACCCTGTTAATGGGTCTGTTTAAAAAATAAAATTACACGGAGAGCCCTGGACTGGTGTTTGGAAGACTGGGTTTTCTTCCCGGCTCTTGGACGTTGTATGTGTCTCTCTGTGATCCAGCCTAGGGCTCCCCCTCCTCAAATGCCTGCCCTGCCCGCCTCATAGAAGACACAGGGATTACAGTTAGCGGCCTGAAAACGCTGTGCTACGTTGATAGTCTACCTCAAAGTGTCATATCTTCTTCAGTAAAATACGGCTTTCATCCTTGACTTACACCGTAAGTTGAGGAACTGACAGTACTTTCTAGAAGATTGACGCTATAGCCCTGGGAGATAGTCATGGTTTTATAGCGAAGGAAAAGAAGCGTGATGAGGTTCTGCTGCTTGCTGGGGACGCAGGGGTGGAGCAGCCTGGCTTGCCGGCCCGCCCCCATCACTTTCCCTCATCCCCTCACCCCCCTGCCCCGGGGAGTACTTGAAGCTCCATCACTAAGTCTGCTTCTCTCCCTAGACGTACTCCGAGTGTGAAGATGGCACCTACAGTCCAGACATCTCCTGGTCTCATGGGAAAGGCTCAAAAGGTATCTCTCTCTTACTCATTGTTTAAAAATTGTATTGGGTTCTCTTCCTCCCCAAGGCCCAGTAAGGAGATGTGAAAGCAGTATTTATCCTCTGAATGTTGATAAATGTACACCCCGAGGTCTCTCAGACCTGCCCATCACATGTCATCCATTACCTGTTCATGAGACCTGCAGGGTACTGGTGGGGTCTGTCCAAGAGGCTGGTCTCATGAGAAGAGGTGCCGTGTGGTTCTGCCTCTTCTGGGACGGGAAGATGTGCCCCCGTCTCAGGCAGCCTGATGGGAATGTTCTTCCTCCTGGCTTTGGTCATGAGTGGAAAGAGGAAGAATTGCAAACCAGGAGGCGAGGTCCCTTAGAAGAGGTGGATTGATTTAAGTGTATTTGTTCAAGAGGCAGATGAGTAGAAGAGAGATTTCGGGAGTGAGCCAGGGATCTCCCACTGGCCTCTGCAGGAAGCCTTTGGGAAAGATTTGGGGCCACCTGGCTGTTTTAAAGAATGAGGCTTGTGGAAAGATAACACTGAACAGTCATCCCTTGTCAGTTCTCATGAGCCGATTGGACGTCTTGGCCAAAGAGAGAGAACTATGTGTCCTGGAGACCATGAATTTGAGCTCACAGAATTGCTCAGAGGAACCACGGTCCCACAGAGAGGAAAGCACTGCCTGGCAGTGCTTTCCTGAGGTTTTTTAGGGCCAAGGTTTTCAGAGTTTTTTCCAGGGAAGAGGCGAGCGTGCCCTCTGCTGAGTGGCCGGGCGCCCTTTCTGCAAGTCCTGAATCCGTGTCGATGGGTACCCTGTTCTGGATTGCTAATAGTAGTGGGCCAAGGGGCTCCCTCGGGCTCCCTCATTCAGAACTGCCTCCCTACAGATCATTTCTTGGCACTTCGAAGCCCTTCTCTGTTGAAAAGAAGTCTGTAGGAAGGAAGCAGTGATAGAGATATGTTTAAATGAAAGGTAGACAGAATAGTTCAGAAAAAAGAACTTGAGTGTGGTGAAAGAATCCATTGGACTAAGCCAAATGGCCCTTGCCATGGAGACCAAAATCTGGGAACTTGTTATGTTTTTAGTGGCTATGGTGGTGGAGGGCCTGGATCTGAGCCCTGGAGCAGTCTGCCTTGACTGCTGGGCTGGAGGGCGGCCATGCGCTCAGCCTTAGGACAGAGGCAGCTTGATGCCCTGCAGTTCTGCTTCTCTCCCAAGCCTCGCTCACACCCTACTCCCTGGGAGGCCCACCCCTAGCCTGCTCCCCTGCTTCCACCCTCCACCTCACTGACCCCTGCTGGCTGCTCAGGCATCCGGCTGATGGGGAAGTTTCTCTCTGAGGTCCCAGACAAACAGTAAGTGTGCCAGAGACGGTGCTGTCCCTGCAGCCCAAGAGCATCTCGAAGGTGTGTGGCATCTTCAGCGAGAGGCTCCAGAGGGATCCTGAGCGGCAGGGGCCTGGGTTTTAAAGCTGTTCAGTGGCTCAGATGATAGAGAGCATAAGAGCCTTAATTTTGTAGCGTCAGGGATCCTTCCGGGGGGAGATGTGGCAACTCTATAGTGCATCCACCCGTCAGGGCACAGAACTCTGGGTGATGCTTCCCTTGGTTATGAGAGTTGACTCGACACCCATGTGGTGTCATTGTTCTTGTTCTTCCTTGTGCTTTGAGTTGGTTTGTCCTCTCCCTTTGTCGTGAGTGCAGTCCACCTTACACAGTGAGAATGTAAAAGTTCTTCAGGGACCACCCCCCCCCCCCCATAATCTCCTTGCACAGGCAGGCAGTACCAGCCTGGTGCTGGGCTTCTGGGCCTTGCCGTCCTGTGTTCACCAGGCCACTAGATGGAGTGCAAGTATCAGCAGAAGAGCCCGCACTTCCAGCAGGCTCCAGACGGCGATGGCCGGAGCGGGGAGAACCAAGAGTCTGAGGCGTGAGCCCCTAGCCCCCCACAGCCACAGTGACGGTGTGTTCTCCTTCCTTTGGCCAGGTTCTGAAGACAGCCCACCCAAGCATCCAGGCAACAACGAGAGCCACTCTTCCAGAAGAAGGAATCGGCATGCCAAGTCAAAAGTCACCAACGGAGTGGGAAAGAAATGAAAACGCCTGGCTCGTCGCAGATGTCCCAGAGAGTGCCTAGAACTGAGGGGGAAACGGGATGGTGTGGACCTCTCCGTGCGGAGGGCAAACACGCAGTGCCATCAGGACGAGGAGAGGGGTTCGGGGGTCATTATTTGAGAGCGTGAGTCTTGTTTCCCATAGACCCGGCCACCCTGGGTGGCTCATTGCCTGGGATCCTTTGCCAATTCGGGGTCTCTTCCAACTTCAGCACTTGCCATACGGTCACTGGGAGGCACCGGAGTGCTGGCGGGTGGGGGCTCCCTCCCCGCCGCCCAGGACAGCACTGCATTGGTGTGTCCTGTGGTCGTGGGGCCAGAGACTTGCGGACTGGTGACCGGTCTTTATTTTTACAAATCTGCCTCTCCCTTTGGACCGATGGGTCCAGGTTCAGGCCCCCATTCTGCCTTCTATTTTATCGTCGTTAGTATTTGGTTTTAAGTTAGAAGCCACTGCTGAAGTTGAGTTGAGGAGGGCACTTCCCTCCCCGGAGGAGGGCGTCTGTGTCGCTCTCTCGCAAACGCGTCCCCTCTTGAGGACCTTACACCATGCGCAGTGGGAGGAAACCGGTCTGAGCAAAGGGTCGCTGCTCACAGAGGCTCCAGGGCTTCAGGTCAGAACCTGTCCTATTCGTTCCCAACATCGTCTGTCCTGACCGGCCACAGTGCACAGAAGCGGGGCTGCTCCCAGGCCGCGCACACCGGGCTTCTCTCCCAGCCAGGTGCCTTCTATATTGTGTTGGTTTCCCCCCGTGCCGCGTGGCTGATGTTGTCTTTTAGTCCCATGTGAGGTGCTGGTGAGTATTACCTTCCATCCGTGCCATGCTCTAGAACATTTACTTACCCTGATAGTTCACCACCTCTGATGGATTCCTGTTTTAAATAAAATAATTCATGTGAAAGTCCATCAAAGATGGGTCTCTATAAAATGCTTGTTTCTTCGCATCGTGTTGGTATTTTTCACCATTTGTAAGCAATCACGGTATTCTTCAGGTGACTTTAGGGAGACAGGAGTGCGGACGCGCTTTCTGCAGTGACAAGAGAAGAGAGGAAAGATGGTATTTTAGAGGGTGTACAGACCCACGTTCTGTTTCCACAGATCCCCGGATGAGCCATAGGAGACAACGGGATCGTCGTTGTGTGCACGTGGTGATGGTTAACCCCACCGAGCTGGATTTTTTTTTCTTTTTTTTTTTTTTTGCCTCTAACAGGGGGCTGGTACTCAGCTGATTGGCTTAGAGATCTAAATATTTGCCAAAAGAAATCCTCCTGTTCCTTCATTTCACAGAGCAGAGTTTTCGATGTCTTTCCCCCTTTAAGGAAATCTTTCACCCTGGAAGTGTCATGTTTTTCTTTTCTGCAAAGGAATTCCAGGGCAGGGGTGAGGGGGTGAGATGAATCATGCATAGCTGGGGTCACATCCTGTGCTCTGGGCTGTCGGCAACCACTTGGTTGAGTGGCCGCCTTGCTGGTGGAGGGCCACCTGCATTCGTTCCGCAGGCACCGGGACTGTGGGAGACGGCTGCGATGGGCGCCCCCGCCCAGCTCCACATTCACATGGGGTCCACACAGCAGCTCCGTCCTTCTCAGAAAGGGCTGAGACAACAGAGGTGCCCCTTGCAAAAACTGCCTACACTTTGACAGCACATCAAAAAGGCATTTTTAAAACACAGATAGACCGTATATGTTCTTTGCAAGTAGGGGTTTGTTTCATTTCCCCATGTGTTTTGCTTTTCTGAGCACCAAGTGCCCAAGTATATCACGGTATCATAGACACAGTCTGCCTCGACTCTCCTTCTGTGCACCTGGTCCACGTCGCAGAGTGTTTCCAAGTTCATTTTCTGGGAGAACTGGGCCTGGCCCTTGAACGCTCCTAACTCATAGCTCAGTCAGACGGTTGCAGCGTGTTCCTTTCTCCAAGGCCGGCTTAGGAGGAGGCACCTATTAGCACGCGGCGGCTGACTCCTGTGCGACATCGAAAAGCATAGAGCACATGAGACCATTTTTCCTCTGTGGCTTTGTCTGAACTTCCAGCAAAGTCCTCAGATACTTTTTGTGCCTGCTCTTTGAGTTTAAACTTTATTCCCCCCCCCCACCCCTTTCAGTAAAAGCTCTTGACACGGTGGTTACAAAACCAGTGCTTTCTGTGGCTGGCCCGAACCTCTGCTGCCTTTCCTCCTAGAAACCATACTGCTGGCTTTGGCCCACTTTTCCACTCGTTTCTATGGAAATGGACCTCTCATTGGGTAGAAACAGATCCGAGGCATCATTTAATATCAGAAACGATTCATTTGCAAATCATCTCACATTCGCCATTTGCAAACCACCCTCTTAAAATACGCTTGTTTTGGACATAACGCGCAAAGAATGTTTCCTGTCTTTTTCTCCGTAAGTGGCACCGTGTGGGGTATTAGATACCTTTCCTTTTTTGTCATTCTTGGTTTTCCATGTCCTTTCCCTGCTTTCCTTGTGTCTGCTTTCACCGTTTGAAAAAGACTTGGGCCAACCGCTCCCACAGCGACGCTAGAACATTTTATTGACCTGCTAAGCACAGTGATGATAAAAGATACCCCATAAATGTGGTCTTATTTTCACTATAGTGAGCTCATGAGTATAGTACTCACCCAAGAGAAAGAAAATAAAATTCCTTACCAATCAAATCAGGTTCTGCCCTAGAGGTCTCCCCTCTGAAGCTGCGTCTCTGAGCAATAGCTCTTATTGTCCAGGATCTCCCTTTGGACGTGAACACTGGGTTGTTTCATTTCTTTCTAGGAGTCCACTTGGCCAGGCCCTTATGGGAGGTGGGGGGAAGCCAAATGCAGGAATAGAACCACCTGTTCACCACTGGACACCAGACTGAATTGAGCACGTTAAACACAGGGGATTGGACTTGTGTGCTCTTTGAATTATGCTCAGCTCCTCCTGCAGAATTCCCAGGCCCACCACGGTGTTCACCAGCTGGGCTTCATTTGTAGTGTTCTTATTGTCAGAGAGAGCAGGAATCCCACAGGTAGGCCGTTGTCATCCCCACTTACATGATTGAAATCAAGACGTAAAGAGAGCCAAGACTTCTGTCTGTCCATGAGTGTTTCATCAGAAATGCATGTCTGTCCATATGTCGGTGTGCATTTGTAAGAGTCATGTTTGAGACCTGGTGCTTCGCAAGGATCTGCACTGGCCATGGCTAAGACCGATGGGCTGCACAGTCTCGTTGCTAGCCCGTAATGATTCAGTTTTTACATTTCCTTGATCCTGTTTTATTCTAAACATGATGCTAAGACTATCACAGGTGAAAGTCACAAAAAACTTGAATTGGAACTTTGGCATTATTTTTGGTGCAATACTTGGGCTTTTTTTTTTTTTTTTTTTTTTTACTTCCCTATCTTCTGTGAATTCAGAGGAATCATTTATGAATGTCAACCAAAGAAGGAGAAAAATCGTTGCGTGTGATTTGGTGGCAAGGGGGATTGTTAGAATGCTGAATTGTAAAAATCTTCCTTGTCTCCTCTGTTGACCAAAGGCTGCCTTTAACCCATTTCAGAAATTCATCTGTGACTTTGTCTATCTTGACATTCCCTTGCTTGCAGCTTTGTTGGATAGATTTTTGAAGCTGCCTATTGTATAAGATAATATTTGTTGTTAAAGTCTCACACAGGTCCGAGTAGCTCCAAGGCCTCCCAGGGCTATGCTTAGTTTTCATTATACATCATGATACTGTGGTTGGGAATCAGTCTCTATGGACAGCGCACATGGCTGGCTGGCCGGGTTGCGGGGGGGGGGGGGGGGGGGGGGGGGGGATAGCCAAGCTCCCTGCCTGTAGTGTTGGCAAAAGGGACTCCAAAGTCCCCAGCATTCTTGTCCTCCTGGAGCAGGGAGAAGAGCATTGGCAAATCCATCCCCTTATAAATCCAGTGAGGACAGGAACATCATTCAAGAAAATAGAATTTGCCCAAGAGTTTTGCTTTCACGGCTGATGCAGTCATGTGTGAAACTCTTGTGCCCCAGGTATTAATTTTTTTTTTCGTTGTTATCGGAAGGCTCTGAAAACATGTTCAGAGGGCCTGCAAGTTGTGGGCACGGATAATGTCCCACTTTCTGGAAGGTTTTCTTAGATCTGCGTGGCCCCCGGGGCCTCAGGTGCTGGTGTTTCTATGTAGGCCAAGTCCTTGTTCTGGATGCTCAGGAAAGGCAACTCGTGATTCTACCAACCACTGGAAATAAGGTTTGTTTGCCTTTAAAAGTAGACAAATTGGAGACTCAAGAACCAAAATACTGTATTTCCATATCTAAAGTATACAAAGAATAGCCTTAATGATGGTGTCAGATCGCAGGCAGGTTTCTGTAATAATCCGTACTGGAAAATCCGGACTGTAAACCTCAACTCTTCCCGCTCACTTGATGAAGGGCTCCTTTGGCTCATTCTCGTCAATCCGACTGCATACATCAAGGTTAGGTGTTCGGAATTGTATGGTTGCAACCCAGGAAAGGCTTAAGAAAGATCTCCAGCTTTCAAAATGTTTAGAATCCTCTACCTTCTTTTGGAGTGGACAAAATCCAGACCAGGAGCAAGGGGATGGATTTAATGGGCAACTGCTAGGTTATCTTCCAGACAGGCTTTCAGAGGACAGGGAACCATGGAAAGACTTCTAAGTGGAGCTCTTAGGACCCCTCGCTCCCCTGAATCTTCCTAGGACAGCAGTTGCACTCAGCTGGCTTTGCTTATGAGCCAGACCCCAGGTGGCATTTTCAATTCCAGGGGGACAGGGCCTCCCTGAAACCGCCCCTCACCCACCCCGTGGGGCCAGGTGTATGTATGTATGTGTGTTCTTCTTGAATCCAGTGAGTTTGGTGGTGTTAATCACCATTTTCTGGGGTTATGGTGCTTAGGAAGGGTAAATATTTGACCCCAGAGCACACAGCCATTAGAGGCTGTCGGATCAGCCCAGAGCCCAGTGCTCCTGTTTCCACTCCAGGCTCCTTGACTCGATTGCTGTGCACAGGTCTTAGGCCCCATTGCCAGACCAGAGCCTCCACAGACCTGCCCCCACTTTGCTTCCAGCCAGCATCCATGGCAGATACGTGGACACTGAGAAGCCTGCTCAAATGGGGGAGCCAGGCCCTTGTCTGCCCTCCCCCATGGAAGGCGACGGTATGACTCCTCTCAGGTGCCCACTGTGTGAGAGATGGCCAAACCTCCAAGCCGCTCTCCACATATTGGGTCCCCGTGTGATTCTGGCTGGTTGCGTGCTGGGTGGATGAAATAACCAGTGCTGTGTGAGAACATGGACCCTGGCCTCATCTGCGCTTTGTGTGGCCTCAGGTGAGTCAAGACGTGATTCCTTGAAGCAGGTCCCATCTCCGGGTTCTCTTCCACATGTTCTGATGCATTCTGCGAATTGTCAGAAGGCAGTTCCTCAGCCCATAGCCGCTCCCTCTACCCTCAGGAATCTGATTTATGATCTGGTGAAGCCGTAAACCTCTGCTCTTCACTTCTGAAAAACAGCAAAGTATGGGAAAGAATGTAAATTATAAATACTGAATTCCTATGGTCAGCAATAATGGAATGGCCTGGGTTTTGTGGGTTTTTTTGTTGTTGTTGTTGTTGTTAATATGGTATGCGTATGGCTTTGATTTCTAAGGGTCTAGGTTCCTCTGCCCCCCTCAACATATTTCTAGGGAGAATAGAGAGCCATGAAATACCCCGCTGAGATATGAATGAGAGAGAGCAGTTTTCTGACGACTCACTGGCCAGAATACTTGGAAGCCACTCTTCACAGAGGGACGGGATGGTAGGTGACTGTCACATACCCACCCTTTGCCTGCCGACCCAGTGCCACACCACTCCACACCAAACCCTCGTGTTCTCACTTAGCAAGCCTGTGTCACCCCAGTTGTAACTCTCTAGAAAGAGGTTTTCCTGTAAGATTTTTGAAACTCTCCACCTGTACCTGTTAGTCAAGGTTCTGTGCTCTCGCTGGGAACAGACTTCTTACTGCTGCCACTAGCAGTAAGGACAGCGGCAGGGTCACGGTAAAGACCAAAGGGTGGCATGGGTTTGAATTTTCCTTCCAGTGGTGGGTCAGCTCTGGCTTCGATTTCACAAACAGCTCCCCGCTCTGCTGAG
Source organism: Mustela nigripes (assembly GCF_022355385.1). NCBI lineage: Eukaryota > Metazoa > Chordata > Mammalia > Carnivora > Mustelidae > Mustela > Mustela nigripes. The sequence continues at coordinate 157,835,214 of NC_081559.1, forward strand.
GCAGAAAGAAACCTCTCAGTGACCAACTGTGTGAATTCCCCTTACCCATCTCAGACCACAGATGACAGCGCCTGGGATTGCTGTGCTGCCCTTCAGCACTTTTTCCCTTAAACTTGACCTCAACCCAGCTCACAAGACTGGGTGAAAGCTGAGAAAAAACCCAGGGTCTCAGAGTTCTTCCCAAGCTGCTGTTATCACAGCCTAAGTCTGCCAGGGTATCTATTAAAGTCGTGGTCAGCAAGGAAGCTGACGGCAGAGCAGTGTGTGTGTGAGAGTACGACACTTAAACTCGCAATCGTGTCCACCACGGAAACACATCCTCTCGCAAGCACCTAGTCACCCCCACACTTGCCCTTCACGTCTTCTTGTCATCTCCTTTGGACCTCATTGGATTCACAGAACGCCAAGCTCAGCTTGAGGGTGGGACCAGCCAGACCACACCTAGGACATGGACGAGAGGGCTAAGGTTCTCGAAAACACCCAAGTGGAAGTGTACATTTTGGCCCCTTGGATCACCTCCGCTGTGGGTCTCAATCTTGTGTCTCCCGGAAGTTTCCATTTATGGACCTCTAAGTAATTTCAACAAAAACTGAAGATAAGTCCAGTGGTGGTGGCCAAAGAAAATGTCTAGGTCAGTGGGGTGGTTAGTTTTACGTGTCACCCCTGACTGGGTTGAGGAAGGCCCAGACAGCTGGTAAAACGTTATTTCTGGGTGTGTCCCTGAGAGTGTCTGGGGAAGAGATTAGCATTTGAATCCGCAGGCTGAGTAAAGCAGATGGCCCTGGCTAACGTGGGTGGGCATCCTCCAATCCATTGAGGGCCTCAATAGAACAAAAAGGTGAAGGAAGGGCGAATTTGCTCTCCCTGCTTGAGCCGAGACATCCATCTTCTCGGGCATTATTGCTCCTGGTCCTCAGGCTTTTCAAACTCAGACTACAACCTCCCCCCAACACCGTCCCCACACACACGCACAGTTCTCAGGCCATTCGACTCAGACTGGATTATGCCATGCACCAGTGTTCATGGTTCTCTAGCTTGCAGACCATGGGTCATGGGACTTCTTGGCCTCCATACCCACGTAAGCCAATTCCTAGCAAGTCTCATGTAGATTGTTACAGATAGGGATAGAGATACCCTATATTGGTTCTGTTTTCTGGAGAACCTTGACTAACACAGCCAGCCTTGTGTTTGGACTGATGTCTGAGAGTTAAACTTGCAAAAGGAAATGAGAAAATAAAAATGGAGCCCGGTTCACCAGGCAGGCACCTCCTTCCTTCAGGATGAGTCCTCCTTTGGGGCCTCAGGATCCATCACTGCCGGGGACCAGCTAATCCATCCAGGAGGTTGCGCTAAGCATGAACACAAAAGGGAAGAATTAAGCTTTATCCACCCCACCCCCCCAGCTCCTCGTGCCCTTTGGCCTCTCAGCAGTTCTGTCACCTGCCCTGAACAGCTTGGTGCCAGGTTACAAAAGCAGAATGACACAGTTCTCCTGCCACAGATCCCCTGTCTCCCAGGGTTCTTGTTCTTTCCCTGTAAGGAGCTGACTGGATGTGCTTCCTCACATCTGACAGTTTACAGAGGAGTTCCTGCTCCCATGTAAGCCACTTCCTTCCTGACGAGACCTGCAGCCCCTCTGGTTCTCAGATGGTGACAGCAGTGTTCATGAGGGTTCTTTCTGGAGCCACAGAGGCCAGGCTGCCAGGGGCTATGGCTGCCGGGCGTCTAGGGAAGATGTTCTTTCCATATCTTGCCAGGCCTGGTTACTGCTTTAGTGAGAAAAGAACCCCCCAAAGAAAGGCCCTTCCTTTGGTGGTTCTCCCCCAAATGAAATAATTCTTTCATCCTGCTAACTTTATCCTGCTGTGACCAGTTCAGTGTGGGGAATTATTTTGGCTTTTGAATGTAAATGTTCTTCCCTCTCGCATCTGCTTACCACAAGCTTTCCAAACAGGCAGTGACAGACCATTGAGTAAAATGTTTTACTTATGTGTTTCCTCAAGAAAGCCACGTGCAACATCCGCCCCTTCCGAGCAAGTGTCTGTGCGAATCCGACTTCTCTCTGGGGTGAACTGAGCCAAAAATAAATCACTCCCTTGGCTGCAGGGAAAGGCTGACCTGCCATTCTGGAAGACTCCAATCCCATAATCAGCCTACCGATCCCTCCTGCTGACTGAAGCCAGAAGACTGAGCTGCATTAAAAGATGGCTGAGGAAATGACACAGAATAGCACATTTTCACCTCTTTTCCAATCCAAAGAGAGTTGCTCCCAGATGCTGTTTCTACAGTCCAACTCTGCCTCGCAAAACGGTTCAAGAAGAAGGTTGTGGATGGCAAAGAGCCCGTGTGACCCAACCTTCCTGTTGTCACACACACACACACACACACACACACACAGATGGAGGAAGCCAGGAGACATTTGGAGAAGGGGCTCGGGGTCAGTCTGCGATTAAACCCCTGCGGCTCACAGGTCAAGACACTAAGGTGCCCCACTCACCCATTAGGATGGATACCATCCAAAACAACAAACAAAAGAGCGAGTGTCAGCAAGGATGTGGAGAAATTGGAGCCCTTGTGTGATGTTGGGAAACGTGAAACCATGTGACTTCTGTGGAAAACAGTATGGTGGTTCTTAAGAAAGTTAAAAATAGAGCTACCAGATGATCCAGCAATTCCACGGGGTTAGTCTGGGTATCGGTCCAAAAGAATTGAAAGCAGACTCTTGGAGACTGGTACCCCCATGTTCACAGCAGCACTACTCACAATAGCTGAAACGTGGAAGGAACCCAAGTGTGTGTGTATAGATGAGCGGACAGAGAAAACGGTACAGACGTACAATGGAATAATGTTCAGCCTTAAAAAGGAAGAGAATGCTTACTATGTGGCCACATGGAAGAATCTTGAGGACATTTTGCTGAGTGAACTAAGCCACTCAGAGAAGCACAAATATTATAAGATTCCACGGGCATGAAGCACTGTGGTCAGAATCACTAAGACAGAAAGCATAAGGGTGGTGGCTGGAGGCCGAGGGGAAGATGGAAATGGAGAGTTGCTCTTTAATAGGTAGAGAGCTTCGGTTTTATAAAGTAAAACGAGTCCTGGAGAAGGATGGTGATAGAACAGTGGCACAACATTTTGGATATATTCAAAAACCACTGTACACTTAAAATGATAAATTTTATGTTGTGTATGTTACACCACAAGGACAAAGAAATTGGAAAAAAGGAGGGAGGGAGGCAGGGACGAAAAGAAGGAAGGAAGGAAGGGAGGGAAAGGAAAGGAGAAAGAAAGAAAAGACACAGAGGCCCAGAGTGGTCAAGTAACTTGGCCAGAGTTGCAGAGCTGGCTGCACCAGAGCTAGGGTTCGGGGAGCCTCTGACCCCCTGCTCCCGTGCTCCTGCCCTCGTCCACCACGTCCTCCTACAAGTTGCTGAAGTGAGCCAGCTCCACCCTCAGAAGCCTTCCATCACTGACGAGTTCAGAATTTTAAAAGGTGCATACAAGAACAGAAGGCACAGAGATAGCCAGGGATGCTTGTAAAAGAAAGACAGAGCCCATGGAAAAGTTGCATTACTGAAGTGAACAAAGCCTGGGCTGCTATCTGGAAAGGGCTAGGACAACTTTTTAAAAAGGAGGTAGGGAGAGTTTTCGAAAGTCATGTATAGGACCAGAAAGGAAAACAAAAGATTGATGTCCACCACTTGAAAAAAAGAGTTCAGTCTGATTACATTGTATTATGTCTTATTTCCCTGCTGCAGATTCTTTTGTGATTTCTCTTTGCTCTTTACTATGGCTCCTGAGGAATTTCTGGCCCTCCTGTGTACTGTGTCCTCCTCACCTCTGCCCTCTAGTCATTCTGGCCTGTTTTGTTTTGTTTTGTTTTTAAACATTTTTTTTTAAGATTTTATTTATTTATTTGACAGACAGAGATCACAAGTAGGCAGAGAGGCAGGCAGAGAGAGAGAGGAGGAAGCAGGCTCCCCGCTGAGCAGAGAGCCCAATGCGGGGCTCGATCCCAGGACCCTGAGATCATGACCTGAGCTGAAGGCAGAGGCTTAACCACTGAGCCACCCAGGTGCCCCCATTCTGGCCTGTTTTTATCACTTGCAAATCAATCAGGGTCTTTCCCATCACATCCTGCCTCCCACTATTGCCCTAGTAACACAGAAATACAGGAAGGGAGAGATGATGTTGGTCAGGAAGAACCTAAATGATGTGAGAGATCCTCCAGCAAGTTCTAGAAGGACATGGCTATGAGTTAGCAAAAAGAAGGCAGAAGGTCCATGAGAAGCAGTGGGAGAAATAAGCAAGTCTGATACAGAGTCAGTGAGGACTCTACCTTGAACACGATGGGGTTATTTTCAAGATTTCCTTTCTATGTTTCCCATCAATAGTATGATATACAAACTGGAGAAAGGCAAAACATGCCTTGGTAGAAGGAAATCAGAGCCCAAGATAGCACCTACTTCTGTTAGAAATGTCAACTCCAGGTAAATATCGTGTCAATGTGGTGCTGAATTTTAGAGCTGTTGTTGTCAATGCTGAGAAACAAAACATTATTAGGAGAGAGAAGGAAAGAGGTAGATTTTGAAAACTACAAATCAACATGCTTGATATTAATCCACAGTAAAGTTCCAGGACAAGTTGTTAAAGATGATCTGTGACCGTCCTTACAGAAGAAAGCATTAATCACTGACCATTAGCATAGGTTCACTATGAACAAAGCATGTAAGGCTAATGTGTCCTTTTTCACAGGATTACCAGATGGGGAGATCAAATCTCAGAGTACAAATCCCATCTAAGCTAAAAAAATAATTTTAGGTGATTAAAAAATGACCCACCCCAACTTTGAGAAACCCAGTATGCTAATACACCTCCTCCTAGTCACAGTGTATATTAGCACATTAAAGGTCCTGAGAAATCCTGCACCAAAGAAACCTATTTAAAATACTGTACTGAGAAATGTTCCACAGAACACACTTGGAGAAAGGATGGTTTGGGAAAATTTCAGCAAGGTGTTTTACAGTCTCTTATTATGTAAACTGTGAAGGAATTGAAGAAATATAGGGTTAAAAATAGCTCACTTGGACTCACAATTGGGTAGACAACTGCTCAAAGAACCTTAGTAAATTAGTAGCCACTCTTTGGAAGTCTCTAATAGAATATCTTGAGGCTTTGCCCTTGGTCCTGGCATGGTCAACATTCTTACAGTGACTTGTATCACAACATTGAAGACTAGATCTACTTTTAAAATTTTCCCATAACCTAAAGTGAGAGAGGCAGCTAATAGGCTACATAACATAGTGAAATACTGTCTCAAAACAAACCACGAGAGGAATCTAATAGAATGCCATCAAAATTTGTTAGAATCAGTGGTATAAGTAAAGCACAGATGAACTCTGACTTGAAACTAGCTAATAGGAAAAAGACATGGGGTTGTAGCTCTATGAAGCAAACAAGTGATAGGGCTACCATGCTTCTGAAGTCAGTGAAGCCATCCTGGCAGGTAAGATGGCTTGCCAGGCAAGCAAGGCAGGCAAGATGGTCTGGCCCCTCTGGGAATGGGATTCCAGCCTTATGTTGCATTTTGAGAGGGACATTGACAAGTTGGAGGATGTTTTGAGAGTGACCACCATCAGGAAAGGTTGAAGAGCATGCGCTCTAAGGAGAAAAGTCTGAAGAAAGCAGGGACATTAGGTGGTCTTTTGAAGAGATGATAAAGAGCATGTTGATATCTGACTTTGGGAGGCAATGCAGTAGAGCAGCAAAGAGGTGAGTTTGGGCTCAAATTTCCGCTCTAGTACTTAAAGGCTGTGTGTTCTTGGACAAGTTTCTTAACATCTCTGACCTTCTAAGCCCTTAAGTAAGAAATCATCATCCCTATTTAGTAGGGATATTGTCATGTCCTGGAACAGAGTAGGTGATCAATGTGTGCTTCTCTTTCCTTTCTCCATGCAAAAAAGGACAATCATGACAGTCAGAAGGGTGATTTATTTAATGTAGATCAGAGAGGTGGAGACTGGGACCAATAAGAGAATTTCCTTAAGGAAGGTACATATGGCTGATGAAAAATAGGAACTTTGTACTAACCAAAACCTAGGAAACAAAGGAAGTGGCTTAGTTGCCTTTAAATTGACAGTGGAATTACCACCGATTCTGTAGAAGAGATCTCTGCTTTGGGTAAGAGGTGAGATTTGGATGACCCCAGATCTCTTCCAATTCTGAGATTCTGTTATTCAATGACTCATGAATCAAAGACTCAAACAGTCAGCTAGACAGTTTATTGTTCTCTTCCATATGTGGTCAACTCATATATGTTCAACTCCTATTCATATATATTGAGAGATACTTAGGGAGACTTACTTTCAATTGTTCTTCAGCCATGTCCTATGTATGGATGCTTTCTCTCCCGTTTTGGGGCTCTGTTACAGTCTAGTTCAGGGATTTGTTCTCAGTGAGCACTTGATGTTCATTTATTCAAATCTTGGCTCCACATCTTGGCCATGTGACCTTGGGCAGGTTGCCCTTTGAGCCTTCATTTCCCCATCTGTAAGGTAGAGGTAGTCCTTACATTTTATGAGATAAAATAAATAGGATATTTTAAGTCCTTAGAAAAATAGTACTTTTACAGTAAATATTAGATATCATTATCTTAATAGTTGTTGTCTAATATAATAGTTGTTATGAAATTAAATCTACTTAGTACTTATATAGGAGTTTTCTGACTACACAATAAGAGTCTTAGGGGTGATTTTTTTCTTCCTGTACCATCGTTCCTGTACCAAATATTTCCCCCTACAGAGTGTTCTTGGTTATCATGCCCCAAAGCCTACTTAAGTCTATTACCCTAGTTCCTGCAGCATTCACAATGGGGACAAAGAGGAATCAACTGGAAATGAGCAGAAGTGGATACACTGAAGTGGAGGCAATTTAGCTTTGGCCAGAAAATCTCTGACAAGGCCAGAGCTGGTCTGAAACATCCTCCGAGGGAAACGCCTGGCATGCAGTCAGTCCACGCTGGAGACAAAGCTAGCCTCTAGCTTGGCCTTGCCTTTTGTTGATGTACTCTACAGAATAGGGAGTGTTCGTCAGCATGTGGTGGGGGTCTGTGAGCCTCTCCAGACAGAGCCTGCACCTTGGTTATTGCCTAGCCCAGCATGGGCCATGGCCTAGACCTAGAGATATTTAACCAGGAAGGGACAAAGGAAGGAAAGGAGGGAGGAAGGGAAGGAGAATGAAGTAGAAATGCTTTTTTTTTTCATAGATTTTTTTTTATTTATTTGACAGAGAGAGATACAGTGAGAGTAGAAACACAAGCAGGGGAACTGGGAGAAGGAAAGTAGGCTTCCTGCCAAACAGGGAGCTCAATGCAGGGCTCCATCCCAGGACCCGGGATCATGATCTGAGCTGAAGGCAGACACTTAACAACTGAGCCACCCAAGCATTCAGAATTGCTTCTTTAAAGAAATTTTTTTTAATTGCAATAGAAAGGAAAAAAAACATAAAATTTACTAACTCAGCCATTTTTAAGTGTATAATTGTGTAGCATTAAGTACATTCACATTGTTGAACAACAGATCTCCAAAATTTTTTTCATCTTGTAAAACTAAAACACTCACAACTCCCTATTTACCCCTCTCTCCAGCTCCTGGCAACTACCACTCTACTTTTTGTTTCTATGAATTTAAGTATTTTAAATACCTCCTTTCCAGTGAATCATACAGTATTTGTCTTTTTGTGACTGGCTTATTTTAACTGGCATAATGTCCTCAAAGTTCATTCACATTGTAGCATGTGACAGGACTTTCTTCCTTTATTTCCATTGCAGAGAGAGAGAGAGAGCAATCAGCCGATCACATTTTGTTTATCCATTTATCCATTGGTGGTCACTTGGGTTGCTTATACCTCTTGGCTATTGTGAATAACGTTGCCATGAACAAGGCTGCGCCAATAGACATGATTTTAAAGGAACACAGAAGTGAAGGTTTGGAAAGTTAGGAGGGGAAATTTAGGGAAATAAATTCATAGAGACAAGGACACTCAAAAAGCAATTCACACCCAAAAATGGCAATGTTGAAAGAATACCTGTGAACAGCTGGCAAAAAAAAAAAAAAGTCATTAGTCAAGGATTGTTAGAATTGTAAAAAACAGAACCCACTCGTACTAGCTCAAGGAAAGAGAAGTGCTTGTCATAAGAACACAGGAGCGTCTCATGGTACCTAAGGTGGAAACCCAGGAAGGACTGGATCCAGAAACTAGAGTAAAAAACCAAACTCCTCTCTTCATCTCACAGAACCCACATTTGTTCTTTCAACTGAAGATGTTACTGTTCTAGAATTTGAGGGTTCAATAGTAAATAAAACCAACTTTACACTGGGGAAGATGAGTAATTAGTAACTATGTAAACAAGAAATTCCAAATTCTGTAAATTATGTGAAGAAAAAAGCAAATGCTGTGAGAAAGAATAACAGGGAGGTGAGGGTGGTAGAGGGACCTGACTTTGTCTTAGCTGATCATTGACTGCTGCTCTGAGGAGGCAACACTAAAGCTACAACTGGCAAGACAAGGAGGTGACAGCCACATGACAGGCAGAATAGATGTTGTGTTGATGAAGTGAGAGAAAGCCAGGAGCCAGGAGAAAGGTGAGCAAGGGATAGTGTAGCAGAATCGGAGAGGGAAAGGATTGTAATGGTGGGCACCAGATCACACAGAGCCTTATTGACTATCGAATGAATTTCTTTCCTAGTTTAATAGGAATTCACTGACAAGTTATAAGCTAGGAAGCAACAATATCTGATTTATGTTTCCAGAAGATCCTTCTGGAAGTCAGATGGAGAGAGGATTTGAGAGGGGGGAAGTGGGAGAAGGAGGCAGGAATGGGAATCTCATAGACAGTGGCTTAGGTCCAGACCAGGGAGGTAGAGAGAAGGGGCCAGGGTCAAGACATACTTGGGGTACATGAATGTTCATAATAGCATTATTCATAATAGCCAAAAAGTAAAAACAGCCCAAATGCTCATCAAAAGATGAATGGATAAACAAATGTGGTATATCCATACGGTGGAATATTATTCACCTATTAAAAAGGAAGGAAATACTGACATATGGTACAGTGTGGATAAACCTTTAATAATTGTGCTAATTGAAAGAAGCCAGTCATAGGGTGGCCTAGTGGGTTAAGCCTCTGCCTTTGGCTCAGGTCATGATCTCAGGGTCCTGAGATTGAGCCCTGCATTGGGCTCTCTGCTCAGTAGGGAGCCTGCTTCCCCCACTTTCTCTACCTGCTTCTCTGCCTACTTATGATCTCTCTCTCTCTCTCTCTTTGTCAAATAAATAAATGAAATCTTAAAAAAAAAAAAAAGTCAGTCATAAAAACCACATTTTATTCTATCCCATCCTTATAGAAGTGCAGAAGAGGGAAATCTATAGAGGTAAAAGGTAGATTAGTGGTTGCCTAGGACAAAGGGGTGGGGTGATAGGAGAGGAGGTGACAGCTAAAGGGTAGTGGGTTTCTTTTGGAGGTAATGAAAATCTAAAATTGGCTGAGATGATGCTTGTAAATAACGATGAATATACTAAAACCATTGGATGATATACTTCAAATGGGAAAATTGTATGGTATGTGAATTATTTCTCTGTAAAACTGTAGAAAAAAGAGACTCACACCTGGGAGGCAGAACTGACAGGATGAGCCCCTGGCTTGGAAGAGGAGTGTGCAGCCTGTCATCTCTCTTCTCTCCCTCTGCTTCTGTTTTGTTCCCCTTCCTCTCTGTGGCTTGGCTTTCTCTGTGCACAAGGAGAAAAGTGGTATCTGAGGGCTTACTCTACATTGCATCCGGCCTCCATGCTCGTACTATAGAAATCCCTGTAATAACCCAGCTTTAAGTACCCCTGGTTGGAGGCTTGTTGCCCCAGCCAGGCCACCCCTTAGTAGGGCTGTGTGGGATGAGCAGTGCCCATCCTCAGAGGCAGTAGGAGTCTATTTTCAGAGTTTTCCAACAGAACCAACATATAATGAGCACCTTCCATGAGCCATATACAGTGTCAACTCCTCTCACAGCCCTAATGCCATATAATCCCTTTTGGACACTGTATGAAAGCATGTGCTGATTAAAAGAAACTTTCTCAGTTGGGTTCCGCTTGTGAGGTATGCATAATGTCCCATCAAGTCCACAACTGGTAAAATCTTCTACCCGAGGGTGGGAGGAGGCCTCCTTGAAATGGGATTACCAGCCACAGAGTCTGGTTACCCCACAGAGGGTAGTGTTTTCAGTTCACCAAAACACAGGGCTTGGGGTTCCTTCTGGTTAGTTGCATTGGCCAGCAGAAACAGAGATGTTTCTGAAAAATGCTTCAGGACCAGCCTGATGGGAAGAGAATCTGTTACAAAAACTATTTGGATCTTAAACATTAGCGATCTAGAAATTCGCCCATTTAAAAATCTTCCTGATCTGACATTACTCTTTGGAAAGAATGACGCCAAATGCCCAAGGCTGAAGGGGCAGAGTGAGACCTGAGGAAAATCCATATTCTTTAGCTGTGGAGTAGGCGGAACCCAAATCCAAACCATATTTTCCAAAAAGATTTTCCCTCTTAATTCTTAAATCCATGTGTGTTATAGGAGAAATCTAATCCATATGTTTCTGACTCATTTACACTTAACTCATCAAAGCATTTCCTCTGAAGAGCTATTTGATGTCCAAGGAGACTTGAGAGACTTTTTTTCTTTTTAACAAGCCTTTGTTCTTAGAAATAAAGAAGCTGCTGAAGTTGTTATATGCAAAGAATAAATGAACTTGAACCCCAGAAAGGTTAAACTTTGTTTCAAGGAGGTTCTCTATTGGGAAGAGATGACTTTAGGAATGAGCTCTTTTCCTTTTAAAATTTTTTTAGGAGGGGCCTTCAAATGGGTGCTTGGATTTTCATGCCAAAACAATTTGCTCTTCAGCTGTTCTTGGTAGGCACCATTAGATAGATGAAGTCCATCTTAAGGCATTTCTGGTCTTCAACTTTTTCGTTAGAAGAAACTACAGCTAATTTTGATCTCTGTCTGATCACTTGAGGCAAAATCTGCCCAAGGCAAGATGAATCCTTCTGAGAGTCCCAAGATGTATGTTATAAAGAACAAAGCTCCATGATGAAAGAGGTGCCATGGATCCTGAGGGCTGAGAGGTTCATCCTTTCACTGAGACACAAAATAATCCAAGTGAGAAGTTTATCAGGCATGGGCTTGGTGGGTATTCCAGGACTTCCAAGAAGGGAAAGATGATCAAGGACACACAGAGCAGGAAAAGCTTCCCAGGGCAGCTGGACCCTGGGGGCTTAGAAATAACACCCTTAAGTATTGATGTGGCCATAGCCAGGTCAAAGTGCAAGTACCCTGGGCTGGCATCAGTCAGACACTCCTTCAAACTGATGTGTGAAAAATATTTGCTTGATGTTTATTGGAAGCAAAACTGAAGAGTGTGTAAAGCATACAGGACCAAAGGTGGCAGGACTCACGGTCTCTATTGCCTCTGCAGTTCTACACTACCCAAGCCCATCCACCCCACCCAGCAAACCCAAGCCACGGGGTCTGCTACTGGCCTGTTGGGGACCATCAATTGTGACTTTTTAATGCCCCTTCGGAATCTCACAGCCCACTGAAATTGCTCCCCTTGTGTTCTAATAAGTACATAATTCTTTACCTTGTACCATTTCTGATGATGCTTTAGCAACCCTTCTGGACTGTTCTTGGACAACTCTCTGCTTGGGATGATATGAGATATGGGCAAATATTTACCTCAGTGCATAGAGAAAAGGAATAAGATTGAATAAGAGAAAATAAGGTCTAGGGAACCAGCATTGTTCCACACTAGTGCTTGATGTCATACAAGCACGTTCTTGTTCATTCTATATAACAGCACTACAAGACAGGTGTTGTGACCCCATTTAGTAGATGAGGAAAGAGATACATAGAGGCTAATATGCTTGCCCATAGGCAGCTAATAAGGAGAGATGCTTGGATACAAACCCAATATAAGGTCAGGATAGATTTGCAGCGGGGAGGAGGGTGGTTGGGTGAAAAGCAGAGTCAGGAAAAGCAATGAGGAGCCACTGAGAAGCCCGAGGATAAAAGGAAGGGTTAGTGAGCTAGAAAAAGGGCATATTCATAGTAGTGACCACCATATTTGAGGGTTGGGAATGAGTTTGGAGGGAGAGGAAAAGAAGCTTCTGTCCTTATTAGGACAGAAGAGAAAACACTGGTGACATTGAAACCTGGATGTCAAGGGAGGGCATGGGTTTGAAGGGAAAGATGCCAAGCCTGTTGTGTTTGAGGTTCTGGAAGAACTGCAGTCTAGGCTTCTGATCTGTGCTGGAGAATAGTCAGGGCTGGACTGGAGGATTAGCCTCCGGTTGACATACTGAAGGACACAGATGGGATGCCAGGCAAGGAAACAGAGCAGCCTGCTGAACAAGAACTTTTGGGACCACCACACTGTTTTCTCAGTATCTCTACTTCTCAGTGGGGACTCTGCTACCTCTGATGCAGAACACTGGAAAATGGAGGGGTTGTTTTTGGTTGTTGCAGTGGTTGGAGGATGCCGCTGGTCTTCAGTAGACATACAAGGTATATAGGATACAAGATGTCCTACAATGCATGGGACAGTTTTGTACAGTGAAAAATCATTCTGGGGTCCTCTTCATTTCTAAATGTCCCATTGGACATTCATTTAGGCGAAAACTCTTTATAAGTCTCTCAGCCTGGACTCTAACTAAGTTTCCATATATACATATATATTTTGCTCCGTTTGAATTTGTGCTCAGTTTCAAAAGAATGTAACCATGTAAATAAAAAAATTGTACTTTGATTTATTGGAACTTGACCAATCTAATCATAAGTTGAAATACATTTTTCCTATGGATTCCTTTCTTTTTATTGATCCTTCACATTATAGTTAGGCCATTATGTTGGCTTTTTTAAAGTTAGGCATTTGGTGAGTTATGTATTATTTTCATGTCAGGGGAGTGAAGGGGTTGTTACAAGTTAATCATTATAAGGGAGGGTTGAGACTAATGGAGTTGAGAACTACTGGTTCTAGACTAGTATCATCCTATAGAAATATAATGCAAGACACAAAAAGAAGTTTAACTTTCCTAGTAGTCACCTTAAAAAAATTAAGAGGATGGATTATTACTATGAGTCTTAAACAGGAAAGGAATCCTGTCATATGCTATAGCATGGATAAAACTTGAAGATATTGTGCTAAGTGGAATAACCCAGTCACAAAAAGACATATACTGCATGATTCCACTTACATGAAGTATCTAAAGTAGTCAAATTCTTAGAAACAAAAAATAGAATGGGGGTTGCCAAGGGTTCAGGGGGGAGGAGGAAAAGGGGAATTATTTAATGGATATAAAGTTGCATATTTGTAAGATGGAAAAGTTCTTGAGATCTGTCTCACACAAAGTGAATATACTTAACACTGCTGAACTGTACACTCAAAAACGGTTAAAATGAGGAATCTGTGTTATGTGTTTTTTACTAAGTATTATTTTAAAGGAGCAGATGAAATTAACTTTAATACTATATATTTATTTAACTGGACATATCCAAAGTGCTATCACTACAACATATAATCAATATAGCAACTCTTGATGACATATTATATATTATTTTTCTTGTACAAAGTCATTGAAATCTGTGTATTTTATACCTATAGCTCCTGTCAGCCCAGACTGGACACATTTCTAGTGCTCAATACCCACATACGGTTAGTGATTACTGTAGTAGACAGCCAAGTTCTAGAGAATAGAATCGTAACAATAGAACCCTTGTCAAGTAGGCTTTAAGTGCCAACCACTGCTGTGACTCCTTCACATAGAATGACTCATTTAATCCTCATAACGGCCCTATGAGGTTGGCACAGTTATTGTTCCTGTCACACATGAAGAAACTGAAGCCCAGAAACCTTCAGTGGCTTGTCTGAGATCACACACCACTATGTCCCCAAGTGGAAAGATGAACCCAGGTGTTCTGGCCCCAGAACCGTCCCGTAACCACTGTACACTGGGTGCCTTTGTAGGATTTTTCCCTAGAATTCCCTCACTGGCCCACTGGGGGTTCTGAGTAGCCCTGATAGGCAGGAGGGCAGAAGGGACATGGCTGAGCCCCCAGGGAGCTGGTTTGGCTCATCTTTCCCTGCCCTTCCCGAGGAGCATGGCAGAGGCACTGGCTAGCCCTTCTGAGAAGCAGAAAGAAATCCTGTGCTTGCTTCATAGCCCCCAGCAATGTCCTCTATTCTTCTCTGTATTTCTATTAAAAGAGGTAGTGGTCTGAGCAAATCAAGATGAAACACAGAAGGGACAGAAAGTCTGTCCCAACTCATGCATCTAATAAGGACTTGCTACCAGGACCTTGCTGGTGAGTTGTGTGCATTCCAATAACTTTCTCTGGCTTCTCCTTAATAAAGACAGATTTCTCATTTCCTGGGACTCCATCAAGATTACGCTGACAACTTCCCCATTAATTATTAAATTATGCACTGTCACAAAATGACTGCACTTGCTTCCTATCTAAACACCACCCCTCACTGATGAAAAATCTCATTTAAACTAATATGCTTTTAACTTGCTTCCTTTCAACACCTCCGTGGAGGCTACTAATGAGCGGACTCCTTGCCCAGCTGGTCCCCTGGTCCTTCTTTGTGTTCTCTGTTCCAAGACCAGTCTTGCTGAGCAGGAAAGGGGAGGACTCTCCATTTGAATAGGAGTCTTGGCTGGAGACTTCCTGAGGGGCGTGTATACTTACACATGTGACTTTGAGTTCTGAGCCCCCCACAAAAGTGAGACACCACTTGCTGCTTCCAGAACCACAAAAATTGCCAAAGAGTGTGGCCACACGGGTAGAACAGCCTCCCAGTTTCAACTGGGTGGCTTCATAAGTCAGGTAATTATGCCCAGATTCCCTTTACAGGGGCCTCCTAATTATTATTTAATAAAGAGATGATTCCAGGCTGTGACCCACAAGGGTGGCAGCATCATAACCATGGAGCTAGAGAAGGGCTTTCTCCCTGACGTTGTCCTCCTCTGGCAGGGAGACAAGGTGCTTTGAAAGGACCCCTCATTGTTGCTTTTGGAGAATGTCATTTGCCAAGCAACTCATCTTCCTGGCACTGTCTTCTCTGGGGTGTCAGATGGGTCACTTCACTGGAGTGCTGTGAATCAGGTCAGTCTGTTCTTCTGATTTACCCTGATCTCATTTTGTTGGCAGCAGGCAGTACCCTGAGGCCCTGCTGCCTTCTGAAGGCTGCCCACTCATGCCAGGGGTACTGGGAACAGGAAGGGCTGACTGAGCTCACACCATGAGCCAGGTCCATTCTAAGTGCTCCTGAAACCCGTCTCCTTAAATTTTCACATAGGTATTACTTTACTTCCCTCCCTGTTTCACAGATCCGGAAACAGGCTCATTGGGGTTTTGCCCATTGCCCAAGACTACGCAACTAATGTAATTGGGAGAGCTGGGATTTGAACCTACCTCTCTCCGGATCCATAGTCTAAGGGCTGAACTCCTATGCCATACTGTTAGGGGTGAGCTAGCCAGAAAGGGAATTATCTGGGCCATGTTTTTGTGGCCAAACTTATCTAGACTATCTAAGGACCCCCATTTTTATCAACATGGGTGGCACATCATGCTCTTGGCTTCTGATCAGGGGCATATACGATAATCATAGTTTTCCTTACCCATAGCAACCATATTCATCAGACCAGAGATGGGCCTACTGGCCCAGCCAGAACAATAAGAGGCCTTCCCTGGGAATTTTCAAATTGAAATTAAAAAAAAGAAAAGCCTTTCTTACACCAGTGGTGCAACTAGGTAGATAAAAGCTCTAAGTGGCCATGGATCATGGTCCAGGCTTGTAGAGAAGGGCAAGAAGATAATGCTTGATAATACACAGAGTACTGGAAAAAAATCCAATGGCATTTGAGCCCCTGATTCAAATTTCTGGGGGCACGCCCTTATATTTCCTATAATTCAGCTATGTAAGCAAATAAATTTCCCCTTTTCACCCAAAATAGTCCTACTTGACGTTCTATTACTTGTGATAAAACCACACTAAAACACCTTACACTGGAATTTGGTCTACTAAGGACAATGCAGAGCTTCTAAAGGGTTTTAACGTGCACTGGAGAGAGGCAGGAGAGGAGGGGAACACTTTAAGCAGGAAGACCATCAAGGAGCCTCTTGCTGTGTAAGCTGTATCAGTGGTCCCTCAAAGAGATGATGAGGGCTAGAACCAAGGCAAAATTGGGGATGGAGTCAACTTGGGAGTAGTCTTCTGATTTGGCAATTGATTAAAATTAGGGAGGTGACACAGGTGATGCCCAGGATGATTCTCAAGTAGATGGCTTTGCCATTAGCCCAACAGAAAAGCCCAGGAGGCAGAGCAGACTCAGAAGGGATGAGTGGAGAAGCAATAGGTAATAAGCTTGGCCATGGGTAGCTGACTGGTGTTCAGCTGTGTGTGACCGCTTTAAGCTGACACAGTGTGTTTTGGCACCATGACAAAGGTGTGATCTGGCAATCATCTGCTGGCGACAGCCACAGTCCTGAGTCATTCACCCTAACCTGTGCCTCATGCCTCTTCCCACCCTGCTTTCAGCTCTCCCAGTCGCCAAGTGGCCTTATTTTGTCCTTGCATCATCCTGCAGATTTGTCAGAACTGGTATTGCCTTCCTGGTAGAACTTAGGCTCCTTTCCATGAGATTCTGTCCTTCCTGCTGCTCAGCTGAATTGAACGACATTGGATAACTTCCTCCCCGGAGTGGTGGGGATGGATGGCTAGCACTGTTAAAAACAAACAAAGGAATCATGCTGTGGAAATCTGACTCCAGCCAATTTGGCTACTTATAACTATTAGGTTCTTCATGTTGGGTTCTGTAGCCTACCATAGTTTAAAAATGATAAGGATTATAGATGTCCTCTACTGAGACTGCCCAACTCAAGGGTAAGGTAGGTTGCATTGAAAGCAAGACCCAGACCAAATTCTGTTATACATACAAACATTTATTAATAAACAGGCCTTATAATCACAATCTTTTTTTCTAAGTTTGATAAAATCTCTGTTCTGTAACATGCATTTTGCATGATGAGTTAATATTCTAGGGGCAGAATTATAGTCAAAATCAGGCAGTAGCCTCATCTGTTAGTTGCAGCACGCAGATAAGGTGGAGTCTGTGGCTGGGCAGGCCATTATGAAGGGTGTAGGCTGTTGAACTTGAAAAATTCTTACACTGTGTTCATATAAGCATGGAAGTGTATTGTATTTCGGGCTATCCATATATCTTTTGCACCAGTTATTTCACCAACAAAAAAAAATTTCTAAACCCATCACACAATGAGCAGACCCTCTAGGGCTGGTGGAAGATAAAGACTGCTGAAGTTCTATTCAGAAACAAGCCCATGCATATATGAAGTCAACTAATACTTGACAAGGAAGCTAAGAAGACTCAATGGGGAAAGGATAGTCTCTTTAATAAGTGGTTTTTAGGAAAACTAGATAACCATATGTATATACTACTCACAAAAATTAATTCAAAGTAGGTTAAAGACTTGAATGTAAGATACAAAACTGTAGAACTACTAGAAGAAAATAAAGAGGAAAAGCTCCTTGACACTGTTCATGGCAAAGAGTTTTTTGGATATGACACCAAAAGCACAAATAACAAAAGCAAAAATAAACATGTGGGACTATATCAAACTAAAAAGCTTTTGCACAGCAAAAGAAATAATCACTAAAATAAAAAGGCAACCTACCAAACGGAAGAAAATATTTGCAAATCATCTATCTGATAAGGTCTAAGGTATCCAAAATATATAAGGAACTCATACAATTCAGTAGGAAGAAAATCCAATTTTCCAAAATTAAAAATGGGCAAAGGACTTGAAGAAACATTTTTCCAAAGAAGACATACAATTGGCCAACAGGTATGCAAAAAGATGCTCAATATCGTTAATCATCAGAGAAATGCAAATCAAAGCACACACTTGTTAGAATGGCTAACATCAAGTGAGCCTGCTTCCTCCTCTCTCTGCCTGCCTCTCTGCCTACTTGTGATCTTTCTCTCTCTCTCTCTCTCTGTCAAATAAATAAATAAAATCTTAAAAAAAAAAAAAAAAGAATGGCCAACATCAAAAAGACAAAAGATAGCATGGGTTGATGAGGAAGTAAAGAAAAGGGAACCCATATATGCTGTTGGTGGGAATGCAAATTTAACAGCCACTATGGAAAACAATATGGAGGTTCCTCAAAAAGATAAAAATAGAACTACGATATGATCCAGCAATCTCCCTTCTGGGTGCGTATCTGAGGAAAGTGAAATCACTATCTGAAAGAGAAATTTGTATGCCCATGTTCACTGCAGCATTATTCACAACAGCCAAGACATGGAAATAACCTAAGTTGACTAGATAGAGAAAATGAATATTTATAAGTAGATAAAGAAAATGTGGTATATATGTACAATGGAATTTATTATTCAGCCATAAAATAGAAGGAAATCATGTCTTTGTGACAAACAGATGGACCACGAGGGCATCTTGCTAAGTGAACTAAGTCATTCATAGAACTCACAGAAATAGAGACTAGAATGGTGATTGCCAGAGGCTGTGCAAGGGGAAAATGGGAGAAGTTGGTCAAAGGGTATAAACTCCCAGATATAAGAAAAATAAATTCTGGGGATTTAATGTACAGCAAGATGACTATAATTAATAATACTGTATTATATATGTGAAAGTTGTTGATAGAGTAGACTTTAAATTTTATCATCACAAATAATGGTAATTATGTGAGGGGATAAGTTTACTGTGGTAACTGACCATTTTGCAATGTATATGTTTATCAATCATCATATTGCACATCTTAAACTTGAATATAAATTAGTAATATCTCAATAAAGCTGGGGGTGGAGGGAAAAACTGCTGAAGCTCTTGTAGAAGCTACCCTAGAGTGTAGATTTCCAGTTAGAGTCTATCAGAGCTTACAAAACATTCTGGAATGTGTATCGCTGACTGGGGTACTTCAGATATTAACAAAGTACTCCTAGGATGTAGGTTAAAACTAACACATACACTCTTAATCTATAAATAAGATAAATGACATATAAAATATATATACAAATATATGTGCTTGCCTCAGAACCTTTGCATAAGCTGTTCTCCACACACAATGTCTTCATCCCTTACTCCCGCATTTGCCTGAATGACTTCTATTCTACCTTCAGGACTTGAAATAGCTGTCACCTCCTTCAGGAAGCCTTGCCTGATCCTCTACCATCCCCATCAAGGCCAAGTTGAGTGACTATCCCTTGTCTTGTATATCTTTGTAGCATCTCGTGCTAACTTCTTGTCATTGAAAGTCAATCAACCGGTCTGTCCCTTCCCCTTCTCCGTAAAACTAGCAGAATGCCTGGCCATTAGTAAATACCTGGTTTGTTTGTAAAACTGAATTTAACTCAAAGGAGAAACTGATTTTGTTTTCCTTCCCCCCTGCTTCCCATCCGTGTACTGGAAAAGGAATCAACAATGATTATTTGTTGACCAAATGTAGATTGCCAGTGAAAAGGGGGTTGAATGGGACACTACCCTGAATAGTTCACAAGCTTGAGAATAATTTCCAAGTGACTAAACATAGAAAAATTTTTAATTTGCTTTCACTTTATATGCTCCAAATGTTCGCTGATTTGCTCTCAGGGTGAGCTCTGGAGCAGGAGTATCTTCTGTGCTGGCTGATCATTGTTATTTCTCCTGAG
This sequence comes from Mustela nigripes, assembly GCF_022355385.1. Lineage (NCBI taxonomy): Eukaryota > Metazoa > Chordata > Mammalia > Carnivora > Mustelidae > Mustela > Mustela nigripes. The sequence continues at coordinate 157,855,008 of NC_081559.1, forward strand.
GAGAAGAAAGTAACCAGAGGCCTTATTCCTTTGATTCTTCCCTCTGGGTCATGTAATTCCTCATGGAGTGAAGGTCAGTGAGGTCAGCCAGACCGACAGCCCATTGGGAGGCTGCTGACCTCATTTTGTCCACCACAGTCCAAATACACGGACTTGGACTTGACATTTGCCAAAGTACAGCTAAACAAATGGTGGTAAAGTGAAGCTCATGCATTCAGACCCATATCAAAGTAGCTAAATAGGGTTTGAATATTAGAATATAGACTTGGCAGAAATATGGAGACACCGGTCATTTATTTGGAGGTACTCTTCCTTTTACAGTTCTGAATCTGTCATTTTAAATAAGACCAGGCCTGTATCTCATTGACCATTTCATCTCATTTAAATAAATAGTGAAGAAGAAGGGAGGATGATGTGGACTTTATGCATTCAAAATATGTAAAGTTTATATATCTGGGGATTATGTGGAAGATATGATGAGTGGATGATTGCTGTCCCCTAAGGTTCCAGGAAAGGAACTGGAGGCCGAGAAACACCCGTTTCTCTTCTGCACCTCTGCCCACAGGCCCAGTATTCCCCTGGACCCTCAAGGCTCTTAGCCCTACCAAATACCATAATGCCATAAAATCACTCCAGGATCAGCACTCTGGGCATGGAAAACAATGCGGGAGAATTCTACAGGGCAGAGCTGAAAACCGTAGTTCTAGGGGAAAGACTGTAGCCAGCCACTAAGGATCCCGAGGCCTGCCTTCGGGTTGAGCTGGGAGGATGCGGCTGGCCTGGGGCTTGTGGTAAGCAAAGAGTCCTCTGAAGAGCTCTTGGATAAAGGTTCTCTCAACAAAAGGTCATTCTGTGAATGAAATCTGGTGTGTTTGTATGCTTTGCTCTGGTAAGTAGCAAAAAATGGTCAGAGACCATTTACAATAGCTCCAAAGCCTCCATCCAAAATTCAGAATTTTTCAGGTTTTAGAAAGGAAATTCAGGAGTGGATGATAGACCTGTAATAACATTCTCCTGAGGGGCTACTGTCTAGAGTAGCTCTCTGAGGAAGAGAAACTCGGATTTCCACTCCCTCACTTAGGAAACCACAAACCAGCTCACAGATTCAGGCTCAGAATCCTGATACCCTTCAGGTGAACTTGCGCCAACCCACTTGCACCTGTGTTTTCTTCCCAGAGATCTGGAGACTCTGTGTGTGTTTTCTCATTCCCTCTTTCTTTCTGCGTTGTGCTTCAGGCCATGTTGTCTCCATCTCTCCTGTCGATACCCACCAAGGTGAACTAAGACAGAATCACGGTTAAGGGCTAAGACTTGTGGTCAGAAGGAACGCAGTTGAAATCCTAGCCCTGGCACTCTTTGGCTGTTAGCTGGAGACTAAGAAGCTGCTTAACCTCTTTGAACTCCAGCTCATTCAGCGATAAGCCCTCTCACAGGGTTGTCCTGGGAGTTAAATTGAGGTTATCACTGAAACTTACAGAATGCTTGCTCTGTACCAAGCACATGTTAAGAGTTCTCTGGGAAGGGCTATTCTATTAAACAGAGGAAACTGAGGCTTATTTTATGAGGAAACAGACTCAGGAAAGCTAAGTCACTGGAGCCATCTTGCAATTAGTGGAGAAGCTGGCATTCAGTAAGTCATCTCACCCGTGGGACTCTTAACTCCTCTGCTAGGCTGTCTCGGTAGACAGTTAGGGAAATGTTTTTGCATGGTTTCTGAAACAGAACGAGCTCTCAGTGTAAGTATCTGTGATGTCGTTGTGAGGATGATGATAAAGGAGAACCAAACTTTAAAACAGGTGGAAACTGGAGGAGGACTATTGAGTGATGTGGTTGTCGGTGATGACCCATGTGCTACTCCTGACTTGGGCAGCCCAGAGATAAGCCCCGCAGCTCTGTCAATATCCTTTTCAGTCAAGTGTTGAGGACAACCAGCTCAGAGATTTTCTGAATGTTACCAGTGCATTCTCCACACCCTCTAATCCAGTGGTACAGTAGCACTCATGTTTTAGGTTCAGGTTCCTTGGGAAACAGACTCACAGATGTAGATTCATGCTCAAAAATTTAATTAGTAATCTTGAGATTATCATCTGTGGGGCATAAGGGAAGTAGGAGTGGCACAGGGGAGAACTGCAATGTTATGCAATCCTAACGAGAGCCTCGGTTTTTCTATCCCACAGGAAATGCTGAGCCTGCTAGTCTGCAGTGGGCAGAATTCCAGGATAGCCTCAAGATTCCTGCCATCAGGTGTACACACCCTATATAACTCCTTTACCTTCAGTGTAGGCAGAACATGGAGGTATGATGGGTTATCAACACCCATGATCAAGTTGCTAATAGGTTGACTTGGAGTTAATCAAAAGAGAGATGTCCTGGGTGGGCCTGGCCTAATCAGATGAGCCCCTAAACAAGCCTGTGTTTTTCCAGAAAGTGAGATTCATTTAAACATAACTGAGAATAAGTGGCTGTTATAGGTCTGCCTTTCCTGGACTGTATCTGAGTCATCCATCCCCATATTACAGATCAGCGCTTGGGGACTGCCACAGGATAGATGCTCGCTATGTTTGTTGGATGAATGAATTTTGCTTGAGGATCACGGATGGCAAAAGCGAAAACAGACCCAGAAAACTAGTTCTGACTAAGGAATGGGGTCTACAAAGTGTAACTTACTCATCTCTGGCTTGTATTCCTCTCCAGGGTCTCCCTGCCCAGTTCCCAACATATCTCCACATCTTTTTCCCTTCCCACGTGGCATACTCCAGCAGAGCTAGACTTCTCAAGACAGACCCACGGGGTAAGAGAGAGACAGGAGATCCACTCCCTGGTGCTCGAAATCCACTCTCTAAGTTTTCCAGACTCTGACACGAAGGGCTGCATCTTTCCTGGTTAACAGATTCTGGGACTGTCCTCTCTTTAGGGGTGTGCACTTAATCTAGGTGGGAAGGGAAAATTGAGAATTAGCAAGAAGGAATAAGTAATCAATTAATAGCGACTGCCTTGGGTCCGGTGAGCAGGAAGGAAAGCATTTATGAAGTGTATTTGCTTCTGGCCTCAGCAAGACAACCTGCCTTTATATAACAAAAAATCTAAGATCCACACTCGGGGGATTTATGTCATAAGAACCGTTTAAGGACTGAAGGTTTCCCTTGGTCGTCTTCACACCTGCTCCTCCACTACCAAGACTTGAGGAGTGGGAAATGTTAATAATTTGTATCCATTTCCAGTGATTTCTTTTCTTCTGAGATATAACAGAAGCTAAGCTGAAGGAAGCAATTGCATCAGGAAGGTATTTTCTCGCTGACTCAATTTTTTTTTTTTTTTTTTTTTTTAGAGTTTTATTGTGAGCCTGTCCTGGGACACTGTGCTGTCTGTTAAGCATCATTCCCAAGCACTGGCAATGGGAACAGATAAACCAGGAACAGTCCAGATTGTTCCTCCCTACCTCTTGCCCCACCTGGGTCTGAAAAGTGCCCCAGAGGGAGTTTGGCCCAGCGGGGACACCCTCGATACTGGAGCTCTTGATGGGAAACCAAGAAAGAAGGCTCTTCAGAGCACCCATAAGTGTCATGGGTGATGTAGCTGGGGAAGGGCCCAAGGATTTAGGTTGGTTCTGGGGATGTTTAGCAAAAAACCTAGACGATAATACGATCCACTTTGCCTCACCAGTCCCTGACAGGGGGCTGCAGATCTGGAGAGAAAATAATAAAATACCTGGAAAGCTAAAACAAAAGTTGGGGGATAACAATGTGGAGGGAGGCAAAGGAGTCATTGCCGGAGTGAGATGGGAAAGGCACAAGGGCTGAGTACTCCCAGTGAAGTACTGTATTGTCTCTGCATGCTCAAATCACCCCAGGAATTCCCAGGCCTTTTCCAGAACACTGAGACCGAATGTGTGCATGTGACATTTCTAAACCTGTGATTTGTTTAAAAAGTGTTAGAAGCAGGAACAGATAGAGATGGGTTCTGACTTTTAAAAATGGAGAAGAGGGTGTCTCTCTGGCTCAGGGCTGTGACCAGTAAATAGAAACAAAGCAAGCATCCGTGCGTTACCTCGCTCAGAATGTCTCAGCTCATCTTCCCACACTTCCAGCTGTTTTTCAGACTTGGAGCATCTAATTTCTCACTTGCTCAATGGGCAGCACATCTTACTTGAAGGTGAGGAGCACCATCCTGTTTGATGGGCCGAGACTGGAAATCTAGGAAGCGTTTGTTTTCCCACTGTTTAAAAAATTGTTTCACTAGAAGATAAACAAATGTAAGCCTCCACGGATGATTTAAGAAATGCGATGACAGTGACTTGGGAAGAGGAGAACCCATGCTGCATCCTCTGTCACCCTCCTGATGCCTGAGGCAGAAGAATACCATTTTCCACTCTCACCCTTGAACTTCTTCATTCAATAAATAGTGACGACAATAGCAGCATATTATACTCACGGTGACCATGTAATTTATGACCCAAGCTGCAGGCCTTCTGAGAGTGAAAGGGGATGCTCATAATCATCACTCCTGGACAACAGGCTTCCACAGATGGTCAGCCAGTATCAGTGGAAAGAGGATTGATTCTCTAGTCGGACCCAGATCTCAATCCTAGCTGTTCACATACTTAGTCACCGCATGAAGGCAGACACATCATTTCACCTCCAAAGCCCCACTTTGCTCATGTTATATTAATACTGATCTTCCAAGATGTTTATGGGGATTCAATGAAATAGCATATATGAAGTCATCTAGCCAAGCACCAAAGGTGGCGTTCCACATATTTCCACATCCTTTGCCTTACAGCCATAGGCCAGGCTTGGCGAATTTAGTTCACTGGTTCACGCATCTGTGAGTGAACTGGGTAAGCATTACTGAGCAGAAGAGGTCCTCAGTGGAAGTCGTACTTCTGCACAGAGGATGTTTTAGAAAGTTATGAGGGTGTATTTGGTTGTCACAATGATTTGGGGCGGTTGCTACTGGCACCTAGTGGGAAGAGGTCAGGGATGCTGGACATCTGCAAGAGAGAGGAGTGTTCACCATGAAGGATGGTCCCTCATCTTTCATGGCCTCCTAGTGTCCCACTGGATATTGATGTGGGTTAAAAAAAATAATAACTCTTTATAATGATCTGAGCCTAGAGGCCATTTTTGTTTTACACATAAAAGGAAAGCATTTTTTTTTTTTTTGCAGAATTCTCATATGCACTGGATTTTCCAGGAATGTGTCAGCTGTATAAATTAAGAGAAAATTGCTCTTTGTTTGGACATCTACCAAGAGCTGCTCATCATTTCGTGAACTCTCACAACTAGTAGCAATACTACTGTTGGATAGTAATGGGAAAATGGGAAGGACACGTTAGTCACTAAGACGACATACCTGCCTCAAACTGCATTCCAGGCCTTCACAGTCACATGATTCGCCATATGGAAAGACACATCTCACTTTCATGTCTGCTAGTGAGGCCATCCCTAAGGATATGCATCATGAAAAGCATATTATTTTCTTAACTTTATTTTTCTTATATTTCCCTGTAATAACAGAGTATTATATTCATGGCAGAAACAGCTAGATACCCACCAAAAGCTATGTTCTCCTTTCCCTTCTGGGCCCCCAGCTAGACTCGGTTTCCCAGCCACCCTTGCATTTAGTATGGTCACGGGCTGAATTCTAGCCAATGACATATGAGAAAAGCGTGACCTGCCACTTCGGAGTCTGGCCCATGAAAACCTCCCACACGCCACACTCCCTGTCCCTTTCTCTTCCCCACACATTACTTATTGTCAGTCCCATGATAGGAGCTAGAAATAATTTCTATCAGTGTAAGCCTTTAAATATAGGGCCCATTTGCTTTAGCAATCAGTATACCCTAACTAATACAACATGGTCTTCTTTTTCTAATACTTATAAATGAACCTCATTTTAAGATAGTAAAGAGGACATTTAAAATATTAGCTACAAAAGAGGCATTGGGTCAGATAGGGTTGAGAGCTACTGGCCCAGACTGTGCAAGTTTTTGTAAGGACTATGAAAAAGAATGGTGCGTTGTTGGTACTTCGTTAAGTGTATAATAAGAGTGTGTACAACTACACAGCCACACAAATGCAAGAGTGAATCATTAATTTGAGGCAGTGTGTAACAAGAAACAATTGAGTTGTATAGATTGGGTGGCCTCCAAACTTTTATTCATCATTTTGCAATCCCATTAGTTAAAAAATTTCTTGAGCAAGCACACCCAATATATGTATATTTCATAGAATTCAAGACACTATCAGTTGTGTATGACATCATTATCTTATGTCTCATGAAGAGAGAAAAATATTGCTGCCAACTCTATTGGGATATAAGGCTTTCTTCAGGCATCTGCTGTAAAATACATCGCAGTATGAGAGACATCAAAACGTGAAGCAATGTATGCCTTAAAATTGATGAGAATTGGTCATGTCCTTTTAAATGAATATATTAGGTCTATTTAAAAACACACAAAGATGGAAGTTCTAAGCGGTTGAAATTTTATAAGCAAAATGTCTACTACTTTCTTGTTGCACCTCAAAGGAGGTCTTCACTTTGGAGACCACCGGCATAGACAAGTTCTCTGGGGTCAGAAGAGCAAGGGTTACTATTAGCTGTGCCTGTAAAGCTCTGGGAAAGTGGAACAGCATTCTTCCAGAGTACAGAAACAGGGATGTCTGAACTGTGTTGGTGGACAGTGGATAAAACACGGGTCTACAAGTGATCAAGATTCTGAGCCTCGGTGTTAGAGTCAATGACAAAAGTAGGGTAGCCAGGAGAGGAAGCCAGGCTTCAGGGAAAAGATAAAAAACATGAACAGAGGCCATTCTGTAGAGCTGACCTTGAACAGGGCAAGCAAATGATAGCTGGGCTCTGGATTTTCATCACCCTGGGGAAAGAACAACACAAGATCTGGGTGGGTGCCACTCCAGGCTGATGTCTGTAAGCCAGATGTAGTGTGGTTCGAAGAGAACAGGTCAGGCATTTCCTGGCATACACATCTCCCTTACTGACTGTCACGGTGCCTGAAATTTCTCCTTTGAAATTAATCCCGGTTGGTTAAGGGACTAAAGACTCCAATTAAAATGCAGTTACCCCAACAGAAGCAAGGTCTTTGTTTCTTGTGAGTTAATACTTCAAAGGAGACCGGTTGCTGAAAGGAAAACACTGTAGAAATATAGTGGGGAAGCTGGAGGTAAGAGAAAGTAGGAACCTGAAGAGAAAAGGTTGTACCAACAGGAGATGTGGAAGAGTATAAGATCTACTGAAATGACTTCTGTGTTCATAATCTGCATATGGAGTCTTGGATTCTTCACTGAATTTCATATGTACATTTATGTATTATATAATTATGTATATTAATCACCTTGTGAGAAAACATACATACATACATATATAGTGTAAGTTACATATAACCCACATTGTATAGTATATGTGTGTATTTCTTAGTATGTATATAATGGGTATATCTGAGTTTTCTTGTGATTTTTCTCTTGTGAGAAAACATACACATAATATATGATATATATGATTACGTATAATCAGATATGTATATGTATATTGCATTGTATGTATATATTGTATAATATATTATGTATAATTAGGTATAATTGTTATGTATAATTAGTTTATTAAAAGAGTAACATAATTGTATGTATCATATATATATGTGTGTGTTTTCTCACAAGGTGGTTTCCAGCAAAAGAAAAATTGTAAAATAACCTCAGAAATAACTATTTTTAGCATTTTCTAAAGTCAAAAACAAGAGTAAAAATCGTAAGGGAAAAGATCAGTAGATTTGAATAGATTATTTCAAAATTCTATAAAAAAAAAAAGAAAGCACCACCAAATGTAAGATTAAAAGGGAAACTGCAGGAAAAATTTGCAGCAAATACAACAAAGACCTTCTCTCTTCGCTGTAGAAAGAGCTCAAGTGGCCCAGTGAGAAAAATGCAAAGAACCCTCACCATACACACGGAAGAATGTACAGACAGGTCATGAAAGAGAAACCACCACCAGTCAACGACTATAAGGTCCATGAGGAAGGGAACATGTCTGTGCATTCACCACTGTAGCCCTTTTGCCTGGGTCAATGCCGCTTGCCTATGAAGAAAATATTTGTTGAATATTTGATTAAGTGAATGAATGAATGAATGAATGAATACAAAAAGTCAACCAAATTAAATATTTTTGCCCATTGCTGTTGCAAAGATTTTTTTAATAAAGGAGTAACATCCAATGAGTATAGCACATATGTGTACTATATAGTGAAAAAGACTTTCTCCCGTGAATTGATGGTCATGTAAATTGGTGTGACTCTTCAGGGAAACAGTTTGTTGATGATATTAACCTTTATGTAAAAGAGAATTTCAGGGCTCCCCTCCTTCCACTGTACGGGAAGAAGAAAGCTCCTGACCAAACCTCAGCTCCCTTGGAGTCAGACATGGCCATGTAATTAGTTCCGGCCAGTGGGTAGTGGGTAGGGGGTGCTGTGGGTCACTTCTGCACTGAAGCATTGGAGAACCTTCCTCTGAGAATGTGAGTCAGAGAGGAGGCCTTTGCTGAGACGGTGAACCTGAAGACTGAACAGTCTGGACTGCTGAGTCCCTATGGAGAAGACAACAACTTCAGAGATCATTTGATACCCCTGAGAAGACCTTATCAGGTCACTGAAATATTAGAGCCTCTTGTTACGAAGCACACCTAGGCTGTTCTGATTCATATACTTATGTCATTTTTTAAATGAACCTCTATTGAGCTAAACACTTACTATAAGACCCAGGCATTCCTTTTATGGGGAAGAAAATAATCCTAAAAATGGAAAAAGATATTTATACATGAAGATGCTCACTTAAGGTTATTTTAAAACCAGCATTCCCATAATAGAATTATTAGTTACTGAGGAAAAACATATCACATGCACTTAGTAGATATTTATAAAGAAGATGCAATCACATGGGAAAATATTTGTGACCGTCATCCTCATATGCTTCCTATACATATGAAAGGAAAATCACCCAAAATGGTAAAGACTTGTTCTGTTGGGTAGTGAAAATATCATTTTTCCTTCTTATTTTTCTCTACAGTTTGAAGTTTTCTAAATATTTAAAAATAAGTTGGCACCAATTTTCATAATAAATGTTTCCCAATTATTCAGTTTTTAGATTTATAACAAATACATCATTTTATTATCTCATTGGTAAGATTTTTCTTAATCTTAATCCCAAGGTACACCAAAATCCGGATAGTGAATGATCTTTGTACTTTTTGCTACCTTTTTTTTGTTTGCATACATGCAGAAAATGCAAATTTTAAAGAAAAAATTTCTATCCATTCATCTCTTTTAAAGGCATTGCAGATGGCATATTGTTTTAAAATAGAGAGCAAGACCTTGACCTTGAGCAAGACCCTCCTCCCCTCTGGAACCCACTGTCCTTGTCTGAACAATGGGGGGCTGGGTCTGATGACCGCTAAAACCACTGCCAGCTCTAACAGTCTGTGATTCTATGTACAAATGGCATAAGAAGTTGATAATTTCATATATCAAAGATGTCACTCAACAAGGTTTTGGGAAACACTCATCTCATTAGTATTTATAGATATCTGTGGAAACTACTTATATTTTTACTCAAGGAAGATAATCATTTATGAATTTCTCTTCATGCAGTCTTCCCAAAGATAAGACTATGCCCAGGCTAAGCTTCTAACAGTGTATACTAGAAAATAGTTTTATACTATTTTATATTTCAGTGGAATATACCACTTTTGATAGAATCAAATAAAAATCATCCTGACAACTCGAGGTACCATCAGAGTCCCAGAAACTGGATGGTTTCACCTGAAAATATACCATAGGAATCCTGAAAGTCACAGTACTGAAAGAAACGATTTCAGAAAAGTTGAGGAAAATATACTGGGCTGGAAGAGAAGAGAAAGTAGAAGTAGAAGAGAAAAACTAATTAAATGCAAGCAGCATCATTTTTCATCCAACCTGGGTCATTTTTATCAACATTCTAGAATGACCAGCTTGTTCACTAATTAGCAGTGCCTCTCTGGCACAGAGAGCTTTGGCATGTAGAAAATGAGGGACCTTAATCAGATGACATCTAAGGTCCCTTGCAGCTTTAATAATACGACAATTGAGCTGGCATTTATTTTTGCTATCATTTGATGTCCTTCACTGATTAAAAAGAAAAAGAAAAAAATCTAGACCCAGGTTATATGCAAAGAGCCTCATCTATGTTTGATATTTTCTGATAAGCAGAACTGGCGTCTTCCAGCTGATGGTTCTTTACTCCTCTCTGGCTGCATTGTTCAGGGCTCTGGATGCCAATGACAAAAGCTACTACCTGACTTAGCTTAACTTGAAAGGTGTGCCTTGGCTCATGTAATGACATCACCGAAAGGACATGGGTCAGATCACCAATGGACAATGGATTCAGGGACTCACTTCCCTACAGTTGAGGATCAGGAAGAAAACTAGCTCTCTTCTTCAAGTTGGAAAACTCATACGTAAAGATGTTGATTGTACAGCCCTGGTCATATGTGCAATGTCTGAACAAATCGCTATGCCCAGAGGCAAGAGGGATGATGGTTTGCCAGCCTGGTCACTTGCCCCATCTTTTCTGTCAGGAAGGGTGGAGGCTATTGTTAGAAGGAGTTGAAAGGAACGGTGCTGAGCAGGGAAAGAGAATAGTTGCTGTATTAAGCTTGTATTGCTATGCAGGAAATTAAAAATTTATTGGCTTAAAACAGCACCCAGCTATTAGTTTATAGTACTGTAGGTTAGAAGGCTATCCAGGCATGGCTGTGGTCTTGCTCAGGTGTTATCAAGGTTTTGTTCTCCTTGGAAGCTCAAGGTCATCTTCCAAAGGCATATGGTTGTGGCAATATTCAGTTTCATGTAGTTGTAGGACTGAGTTTCCCCTTTCCTTGGTGACTGTTTTCAGCTACTAAAGGCCACTTGCATTCCTTGCCACATGGCCCCTCCATGTTCAGAATCAGACAGTGCCGAATCTGGCTCGCTCTCTGCATCTTCTTCACCAAGAAGAACCCTGTGCCCTTTAAGGGCTCGCATGATTAGATCAGCCCTCTGCCCCAGGATAATCTCCCTATCTTAAAGTCGATTGATTTGACACCTTAATTACATCTGCAAAATCCCTTTGCAAGATTACCTAGCTTAGTGTTTGATTGAATAACTGGGAGAAGACATATACTGGGGATGAGGGGGATGTGATTACTGGGGCCATCTTAGAATGCGCAGACCACAGCTGCTACAGGAGCTTAGAAGTTTAAATCGATCTTGAGTAAATATATATCAAAAGGTCAGTCATCCCTAGAGGAAGTTTACTTAAATCTTGAGCAACTAACTTATTTATCAGACTGCTTGCTTGGCTCATGTAATTAAAATAAAAATAATTTGATTGCATCGATTTTTATTATTAATCGAATTATCTTAATTTTAGTAATTGTCTTAATTTTAGTAAACTAAAAACAGAGCTTACTTAGTGAGTAGCATGTCCTAACCACTTCTGGCATGCTCCTCTCCGGGAGCATGAACAATTTGATCCCACTGATAGGCCCAATCTGGTCCCCCTGTTATACACCCTCATGGAACTCCATTCTTCTCACTCATGACCATTGCAACACTCTTAATTGCTTAGTCAATATCATTCCTGCTAGACTCTATACAGATGACACAAAATCTGTGTTTCCTGTTTAATGTAGTGTCCCCACAACCTAGCATAGTGTGCATCACATATGATAGATATTTATAGAAAGAGGCCAGGTGCCGTCCCATGCCTTAGTCATTTGTGTACTTCTGGGCTTAGGACAGTGCCAGCCCAGGGTGTTCAATCAAAGTGAAGGGGAGGGAAAGAGGGGGAAAGAGAGGGAAAGGACACAGTACTGGGCCTTTAAAAGAAAACAAGTAATTTGTGTCATTCTGATTGACCTTTAAACTATATCAACAACTTCTTAGGATTTCACTTCCCCTCCCCAACACTTAGGACAAAAAAATTGCGTAAGGTGATTTCAATTATGTTTGAAACTCTCCAAGCCAATGAGGTACAACATATGGAGAGTCCCATACCAAAGGTTGGCACTGGGTGCCCCAGAGGATGTTTATGTGGCTGGGCTTCAGACTAAAGCACTGGGGCTATTCTCTCAGTCTGTTTTGTCCTGAGCACAGTCACTTGCCTACTTCAGGACCCCCCACAGATGAAGAACACCCAGAGTCAGTGACCCCTCTTGCAAAGCAGAAACACTCATCCCCCCGGCAATGGTAGACAGGCCAGAAGGCAAGCTGGACTCCAAGAACATGGTGCTGATTATATCAAAGGTCTCCTACCACATCTGGGAGACCAGCCTCACTTGTATGTTAAGTACCCTACTAGCTCTGGGGATCCAGGTTTGAAGATGGTCTCAAGATTTCAGACATCTGGACACTTCTCCAATGAAGACATACAAATGGCTATCAGACACATGAAAAAATGTTCATCATCACTAGCCATCAGGGAGATTCAAATTAAAACCACATTCAGATACCGCCTTACACCAGTTAGAATGGCCAAAATTAGCAAGACAGGAAACAACGTGTGTTGGAGAGGAAGGGGAACCTTCTTACACTGTTGGTGGGAATGCAAGTTGGTGCAGCCACTTTGGAAAACTGTGGAGATTCCTTAAGAAATTAAAAATAGAACTACCCTATGACCCTGCAATTGCACTACTGGGTATTTACCCCAAAGATACAGATGTAGTGAAAAGAAGGGCCATCTGTACCCCAATGTTTATAGCAGCAATGGCCACAGTCACCAAACTGTGGAAAGAACCAAGATGCCCTTCAACGGATGAATGCCTAAGGAAGATGTGGTCCATATACACTATGGAGTATTATGCCTTCATCAGAAAGGATGAATACTCAACTTTTATATCAACATGGACGGGACTGGAAGAGATGATGCTGAGTGAAATAAGTCAAGCAGAGAGAGTCAATTATCATATGGTTTCACTTATTTATGGAGGATAACAAATAACATGGAGGACATGGGGAGATGGAGAGGAGAAGGGAGTTGAGGGAAATTGGAGGGGGAGATGAACCATGAGAGACTATGGACTCTGAAAAACAACCTGAGGGTTTTGAAGGGGTGGGGGTGGGAGGTTGGGGGAGCTAGGTGGTGGGTATTATGGAAGGCACATATTGCATGGAGCACTGGGTGTGGTGCAAAAACAATGAATTCTGTTATGCTGAAAAGAAATAAAAAATAAATAAAGGGCTAACCTCAAAAAAAAAAAAAAAAAAGATTTCAGACATTTCAGAAAAAGTACTTTCTGGGTCCAGTAAAAATGTACCGGTAGCCCATCTTTGCTGAAGGGAATTTGGAAAATCCCATCCGGGGCCATTCAATGACATTGTGTTGGTTTTCCACAAGCCCCGCCTCAACCTCAGTCCCCCAAACCATGGCCTCACCCACAACTCCGCCTCCTTTTAGCCTTTCCGACTGAAAGTCTGCCACAGATCACAAACACATCTTACCTCTTCTCTCGAAGCACCAGGGGTTGCAGGAGGAAGCTACACATGGACCCACGAACAAGTGAATGGAAAAGAGACCATTGGCGAAGATGCGTTTTCAAATCTAATCCCACCTCAGTGCTGCCAGGTCTGGTCCATCTCCCTTCCTCCCTCACTTATTATGAAGGACTGAACGTTTGTGCCCCTGGAAACTCCTATATTGAAACCCTAACCTCCGATGTGATGGTACCTGGACGTGAGACCTTTGGGAGGCAGTTAGGTTTAGATGAGGTCTGGAGAGTAGGATCCTCAAGATGGGCTTGGTGCCCTTTGAAGAAGCAGAACAAGATTTCCATCTCTCTTTTCACGCAGGTACAGGGAAAAGCAGTCTCTCACCGGGAACGGAATTAGCTGGCACCTTGATCTTGGACTTTCCAGATCTATAAGCAATGAAAGTCTATATTTAAGCCACCTGGTCTATAGTATTTTGTCTCAGCAGCCTGAGCTAAGATACTTATATTACTGCAATTATTATCATTGTTATTACTAATTACTTGTATTGTGACAGGTTCCCTTGCTTATCCTGCAGTTTTGCAAGATTACCTCTTATTCACCTTTGCCCCCTTTGGTGCCTACCCTCAGGTACCTAGTAGATCTAAATGTTTATTAACAGTTACACTTTAAATTCTGTTTCTAAGGAAAGTTTGGACTTGAATAATGGGAGACAGTGAAAGTTTTTTAATCAGGAGCAGTATGAGCTGTGTATTCTCAAGCAAACAGCTTGTCCTTTGGCACCTCAGGTAAGAGGAATTAATTGCAGGAGGGCAAAAAGATGTGACAGTTCTCTGAACTAACCACATAATTCATTGCATAAATGTAAGCCAGCCAGAGGGGCGCGTGCTCAGAGCCCCCCAGCACACTCCTTGCAAGGCGAGAGCATCTGCTCAAAGTCCACTCTGCACAGGGCTCCTCTTTGTCTGTTTATTTAAGCTGAACTAACCTTGTGACCGAGTAATTCTGTCTGCCCCTGTGCTGTTGCTGCCTAGCCTGAGAAAATGCCCACACGTGGAGGGGATTTGAAATCCTTTATTGTGGGGGAAATCTCTTATCATGCTGCTTTGCTTCTAGGCAATATGTGGGCATGCCTTTCTTTTTCTTTTCTATTTATTTATTCATTTGTTTGACAGATAGAGAGAGCACACAAGCAGGCAGAGTGGCAGGCAGAGGAGAGGGAGAAGCACACTCACTGCTGAGCAGAGAGCTGGACTCGGGGCTCGATCCCAGAACCCTGGGATCATGTCCAGAGCCAAAGGCCAATGCTTAACCGACTGAGCCGCCCAGGTGCCCCAAGGGCATGAGTTTCTAAATAGTTAAAATTCACTTTGCTATCGAACAACTACTGAAGGGGATGAAACCTCCAGCTTAAGTTTGATACATAAATTCTAGCAGCAATCAAGGCTCTTTAAACACACACATACACACACAGACACGCGCGCGCGCGCACACACACACACGTTACTGCCGTTGCCATTCCACCCGTAGCAGTACTTAGTTTGTAAAGCCCATAGCTCACTGAACACTTCCTACAAAATTGTCCTAGCAGGGAGTTAGCTATGTGATAAGGATTTCCATATATGGGAGTGTGACTAAGAGCTGAGAGAAAATGTGGCAGAGGCTGTTGGCTACAAATCTTGGATGGGGGTGGGGGGGTGGGAAGAAGGCTCACAGAACCTGTGGCGCACAGGAAATGCCTGGCTCCCATACTAGCTGAGCACATTTGTGTGGGAAAGCCACAGTCTCGCAGACACTAGCTCCTGGTGGAGACGGGTCTCTCTCCCACCCCCCACCCTGGCCCATTCAGACACCTGGGAGCTCCTTCAGAGACTCCTGAAAGAGACCTTGGCACTTGAGGCCAGGACCTTTGGAACAGCTTTTCTCACAGGCTTAGTTAGCTCTGTGTTCCTTGCAAACTGCCAAATCCTTCAACCTCTAAATTTTTGTTGGAAAGTCATAAATTTCTCTCCAGGCTTCCTGGTTTTCAGAGACGAGCACAGTGTGTTTCCTTTGCGAACAACTGGAAGAAAGCAACTCTACTGCCAAACAAAAAAAAATTTTTTTTTTACTTTTATTAGCTTTTAATTTTACAAAAAGATATGCCCTGTCTGCCAGATGGAGGGAAGTCCGCAAGAATTAAAGCAGCTTAATCCTCAGAGTTGTACTGGTTTGGTAGTCTAAAAATATCTCTACAGGCTAATGTGTTGGGCTGAATTAAAATATGAACGAGGAGAGACTAATATAATATCTCTCATTTAGCTTCAAAAATTCAGCTGCACTGGTGCATGCATGGGGCTATCCACCTGCCAGTCTGCCAGCCCTGGACCCTGTCTCTATCTTGCTGTCACCAGTGCACACCCAAACAGGGCCACAGGGTACACGGAAGGATCCAAATTATGGCCCCAGCCTGGCCCCTTACATAGGGCTGTGTTTGGGGGCAAATCACTTCACTTCACTGAGCCTCACGGTTCTCACTTGAGAAGAGAGGAAAACAGGAAATCTCTCCCCAGAGATGGGCCAGGACTCAATGAGATGACAAATGTGAAGCATTTATCACAGTACTGGTCCCTCTCAAGCTGCCACTAAATAAAAGCCTGGTGATCTTAGGGTCATCTGTCTCTGCCTAGGTACCTCTTTGGAGGACAAATGGGTATTTCTTTTTCTTTTTCTTTTTTTAATTTTACAAAGAGGAACTTCTGATATAAATTAAATCTGTATGGTCATTACACTGAAAATATTGAAGCCAAAATGAGTTTCTTCAGAGTAACTAAAGACATCCAACCTGAAGAACTTTGAAACCATTCACAGGGTTTCAGTAACCGACACACTCTCTCTCTCTATATATATATATAGTAATATATATATATTTAAGATTTTATTTACTTATTTGTTTAGAGAGAGAGAGAGCGTGCTCACAGCGGCAGGGGTAGAGGGAGGAAGAGAGACTCCCAAGCAGATCGTGGGATGAGCGTAGAGCCTGTGCAGGGCTCCATCCCAGGACCCTGAGATCATGACCTGAGCTGAAATCAAGAGTCAGATGCTTAACTAACTGAGCCAGCAGGCACCCCCTGACTACCTATATTTTTAATGTATTGGTCTGTATCTTCGAACCAGTCCTTCCCGGCAAGTGTCAGGGTGAGTGGCAGGCTCTGCCCACTCCCCTCCCCCATGCCAGGTATGTGGCTGGAAGCAGCTCATGGCCCAGAGACAGCTACTATCAGTCTTCTTCGTATCTGCTTTCTCTTTCCTGCTCATGCTAATTCACATGTCTTCCCTTTTCTTCAGAGTGCTCCACGCCCCCCTTCCTTTTCCCATTCTCTGCCCCTCGTTGTACTGCAGACATTAAGTGTTCAGACTGATGTTGCTACTGCTGTGTTTCTTCTTTATAGCGACTGTTTGGGTCCAAATCCTCTGTGCTGAAGTCTCATAATCTCTCTGTGCCTCTATTGCCCCGTCTGTAAGATGACTTGGAACCAGAAAGTACCTGCTTCCTGACAGCATTAGGAAGGGACATCCATTTGTGGCATGTTCCAAGGCCACGCGGCCCAGTAGAAAGAGCTAGAGCTTTCAACCTTGCGGGGCCTGGCTTTGAGTCTCCACCCAGCCGTCCTCTGTCTAGCAGGTGGACGCGAACGTGTTACTGCATGTCTCCGGGCCCGCTATTTCATCTGCAGCACAGAGTGGCAGACTGCTGTTGTTTATCCCACGGCCTTTTCCCATTTTTCTTTACCCTTCAAACCCTCCCAGATTTTGTTTGGAGCTGATATGTGTCCAGATAAATTTTTCATCATCTCGCTCTCCCATTTATTTGGTAAGTTCTGGACTGTGAGCTGTTAAGGAGGGATCAGTGAGTGTGGCTAAATTAGAAGGTTGTTTCTTAGAAAGACAGCCTGGGCCGGCATGAACTGCGCCCCTTGCCTTATGGACTTTTCTCCTCTTCCCCGCAGAAGGTGGACATGCATGATGCCGAAAGGGACAACAGGACATCCTGTGTTTGTGAGGGGACACATGAAGACAAAGGCTTCTCCTGTAAGGATGGCTAGTCTCTGATGGCCTCACAGGGTTCCCAGCAAGCCTTGGGCTGCCCACCCTAGACTTGCAAAATAAATCACAAGGCAAATAGATCCTTATCTCTTTAGGTTTCCTCCTCCAGTTTGTCTGTTATTTGTAGCCAAACTCTTTCCAAGTAAATACACACAGGAAATAAAATGATACCTGCTTCCTAGGTTCCCTGTGACAGTAGAAAGTAGTTAGGTTTATGGAGGACAGAGCTCAATGCCCAGCGCTGAGCTGACTTCCCATACATGCGTAGCCCATCCCTCTTCCTTTCTGTCTTCCCATTATGAACTTGCCCCTGTTACCAGTAAAGATCAGGGGTGGTGTGGCCATCGCGGACGTTTCGCTTTTAATGTGTCCCTGAGTGTGGGTTGCCCAACCAAAGGTAACCTCACAGTCAGATGTGACTTCCCAAAGCAAGTATGTTTCTCCTCTGCGTCAGAGCAGAATCCCAGGAGAAAGGGAGCTAACAGCCAGCCAGCTAGCCCAGGCCATTTCAAGCTTTATGATGAATCGAAAGCCCCACGTTTCAGGACTGACATCCCTATCTAGAGAAGGGTCTGAAAACTACCATCCTGTTGGCTCCCTTTGGATGTTTAGTTTAGAAAAGGCAAAGGTTTAAGGGGAGCATGGCAGCTTTCTTCAAATATCACCTGGGCCTCTGGGGAGCCCTGGCCAGCGGTTAGCTGTGTGGACATGGAAACAGCAGCTTCCAAAAACCTTTCCAACTTTAGCTGAGATGTACTGCGGGTCATGGGCTTTGAAAGGATGACCACGGTATGTTCTCGGTAAATATTTACTTAGTTGATTAATTAATTTAAAACTTCGTTATTTGGCCCTTATACTTCTGGGGGAAAAATGCAGCCTGAGTCTCCAGTACCCAATTTATTAGTGAGAACATGCCTTTATGTGAAATGGGGTCACCTGGCTTTGGGGTCATCTGAAATCCAGCTTCGGCTTTCTCTCCCTGATGAGTCCCATTCTGGGAATCTCTGGGGAAGATCCCCTCCAAGGGCCAAGGCCCACAGCCTGCCCCAGCCCATTTTCCAAGGCAGTCAGTGGCTGGACAACTGGAATAGCTAAGGCCAGAAGGACTGGTTTAAGCAAAAATCATTTTTCTGAGCTTCTTGTTTTATTTCAACCAAATTAGCATCACACACGTCTGGCATCTCCCCCAAGAAGTCTATTCAGCCGCCCTGAAGCATATGAAATGGAGCCCGAGCTCTCAGAAATGCTATGTTGACTGTGCTTAAAGTTATTAAATCTTGATCGCATGGAAAAGTAAATGTTGTAATGCTACCAATGGAGAAGAGAAAGCACGCACAGCATCTACTAATGTGAGGACAGTGTGTTGGGAAATGAAGCCAAAGGGAATGTTTCATTACTTGTATCTGGGTTTTATGTTATGGAAAAGTATCTGGCTACTACAGTTGGTTTTATGTACACCTCATCTATAACTACCTAAGCACCCCATTGGGCTAAAATTTAATCAAATCTCTTGGTTTCTAGTTAGTAGATCTGTGGCAAGCATCAGTGATAAACACCCCCCCACCACCACCGCAACACACACACACAAAACAACCCACCTGAAGTATTCCCACCTTGGACATAATAAATGTTCTCTACTCAAATTCAAATTGAAAAGAAGGAATTCCCTGATGGAGACAGGTGGAAATGCGTTCTCTCACTTTTTATTTTTCGACTTACTGAAATAACACATTCACTTTATCAAAGGCTCTTGGCATTAAGTCTGAAGTTTCAAAAGTGTCAGAACTCATTTTTTGAGGTGATATTAGAAAACAGCATCATATCATTTGAATGAACTTTTTTCCATGATCCACAAAAATCAGCGGAAACTCTTCCTGCCATCCTTCACTCCTCCACCTTGCCCCAAATTTACCCTTTTATTCAAACTTGTCAAATTTCAAGTAAAATCTCTCCCAAATTACGAGGCCTTTTAAAAAGTGAAATGAAGCCACATGACTTTGGCAGTGAGGGAAAAGTCTACTTGGGGACTTTTCACTATGACTTCTTTGAATCATCTAAAATGCCCTGGGTTTTTAAATACATTTTGTTTTCTTCAAGTCCTGTAAGAGGAGGTAAGATGTATTCTTTTGGGAAGGTGCTAGAGGTCATGTTAAGAGAACTGGTTCCTCCAATGCACATCTGGGGCCCTCTGCCAGCCCAGCAGAGTGTAGCCTGAACTGCAGGCAACTATGGGGAAATTGGGGTTAAGGACAAACCAGGTCTACAGTATTTAGAGTTTGTCACATGACACCTGGAGTCTTGAGTTGGGCTCTGTGGGCCACATTTTAACCCAGCTACTATCAATCCAGGCAACCTCCAGAGAGGCTGAATGCACACCATCTGAAGAGTACTTAAAGGGGCTGGTGGTGTCCGGCATGGGGAGAGGCCCCTGTGGGAGTTGGACAGCCATCCAGGATGCTTGTAGCTCTGTCATGGGAGACAGAGAGCAACATGGTGAGGTTTAGTGTCCAACAGCTCTGATCAGAGTGGAAGGGAGATACAGGGAAGCCAATCTCACATCAAAATGAAGAAACACCTCCCGACATGGAGAATTGCCCCAAATGAGTGGACCGCCTCATGAGAAGATAATCCCAGAGACAGCTGGTGTCTGTCAATCTCTTTAAAGTTTGCAATACACTTCTGTAGGTATCACCTCAGTGAGAGGTATTATTCTGGTTTTACTGAGGAGAAAACAGAGATTCTGAGAAATCAAATGACTTTTCTAAAATCCTGTGTATAGGGTGCCTGAGTGGCTCAGTGGGTCAAGCCGCTGCCTTCGGCTCAGGTCATGATCTCAGGGTCCTGGGATCGAGTCCCGCATCGGGCTCTCTGCTCAGCAGGGAGCCTGCTTCCCTCTATCTCTCTCTGCCTGCCTCTCTGCCTACTTGTGATCTCTCTCTGTCAAATAAATAAATAAAATATTTAAAAATAAATAAATAAATAAATAAAATCCTGTGTATAATCATCCTAGAGTCTTGGAGGAGACGAAGGATGTCTTCTAAACAGAGAAGGTGAGCAGAAGATTTGAGATCGAAAGAAGACATGCCAGCCTCCTGGTTCAGGGCTCACAGCCCACATCCCACTTCCTGTTCCTTTTATTGGGATCTTCCACATTGTGGCTGAGGGACTCAGCTCTCTTCTCCCTCCCTCTCCCACACCAGTAACACATGGTAGCTGCAACTTACACCAGCCAGCTTGGAATCTCAGCTCTACCACTGAACCAACTGTGTAGGCTTGAGTGAGTTTCTTAACCTCTCCAGCCCTCAACTTCATGGGGCCCCCACAGGTGATGACAGTAGTCCTTGTGCTGCCAGGGTTCAATGAGATGACTCAAGAGCATCTCAACACCGAATTAACTCCAGTGGGTTTCCAGCTTGATTTTATATGGCCACAGCAGACTTCTTCCTTGCACCAAACAGGCTCTTTTCACCTCAGGGTCTAGAAATGTTCTATCACCCCCTCAGGAAGCCAGGTTGCCCCACCCCACCCTACATACTCTCACAGTCCCATTTATATCCTTTAATGACACTGTGCCCATTCACAGTTATATATTTGTGTGATTATCCATTACACTCTCTCCCTGTAAAGTATAAAGGTCTTGAAGGGTTTGCTCGCTGCTGTTTCACAACATTCCGTATGGGGCCTGCCTTTTAGAAGGTGCTCAAAGAACATGTGTTGAATGGATAAATGGCTTCATAGGGGACACTTTCAGAATACATTTTTTGTGATACTTAAGGTGGAGAGAACTAGATTTGAAAAAAAGGTATTTTCAAAAGAGTCCACAATATATAGGAAGCCATACATATATTTACAGAAAGACAAATGAGGGAGTTAAAGAATAAGCAAGGTCAACGGACAGATTTACTCCAAGGTCCCTTCCTTCTCTGGGATGAGTCCACGCTTCTTTGCATACGCCCTCTTCCTTCTCCAAACCTTGCAGCACTTAGATGAGCCCACAGGAGACTTTCAATGAATCCTTAAGGTCTTACAAACAAATAACTCAGAGAAGTAGAAAACTAAACTTGAACTAAATACCATGCAAATTCCTATCTTGACATTATTTCTGTGCCGCCACAGAAAGGTAGCTGATTATTCACTCTCTGATTTGGGACAGATTAACATCTGTATCTTCATTATAAAAATTATTAGAGCTAGCAGAGTTCAACTAGATGGCAGGATATAAGCCCAACCTACATAAAACTGCATTTCTTTGAGATATAACTTTAAAAAGATGTTATTTATGATAGCAATGTGAAATATAAAGTATAAAGTATCTATGAATAAATATAACAAAAGTTATATAAGAATTTGTTATAGAGCTTTATAGAAGAACATTAAAGAAGACCTAAATAATTAGAGAAATAGACCATATTCATGGATAAGAATACTTCATTTTCTTCAAATTAACCTTTGAATTCAATACAACTCAATCAAACTTCTGAGAGAAATTTTTACGGGTTTTGACAAGCTGGTTCTAGAATTTATGAAAAACCAGTGAGCTAAGAATAACCAAGGCAATTTTGAAAAAGAATTAGGTGGTGGGAGTCATGGAGGAAAGAAGGTGCTTTTACTTATCTATAGCAAATAAGACAATGTGGTTTGGCACCAGGAGAGAAAAACAGACCAACAGAAATGAATAAAGAGCTCAGAAATAGATCCTTGCATATACAGAAATAATATTTGACAGAATTTAAATTGAAGATCAGAGAAAAAAAGAAGGTCTAACTAATAAAATGATGCTGGAACTATTGGTTATCTGTGTGGAAAAAAAAAAATGGGAAATAGATCTCCACTTCTTCCAATTCTCTAAATTTAATTTCAGATGGCTCAAGATATAAAAGTGAAGAGCAAATCTTTAAAACTTTTAGAAGGACATATAGGAGAATATTTTTATGAAGGATTTAAAAAACATGCACAAAGTTCAACCCAGAAAAGAAAAGACTGATAAATTTGAGTGCATCAAAATCACAAACATTATTAATGGGCACAGAGTTTCAGTTGGAAACAATTCAAAAGCTGTGGAGATCAATGATGGTGATGACCCACAACAATGCCCCAGAACAGTCCTCTTCAACAAGGTAAAAATAGTAAATTTTATGTTCTGTGTATTTTAGCACGACTACACAAAATTCTCAAACATTATGAAAAAATTAAAAAGACAAGTTAGAAACTGAAAAAAAGGTATTTTCAAAAGAGTCCACAATATATAGGAAGCCATACATATATTTACAGAAAGACAAACGAGGGAGTTAAAGAATAAGCAAGGTCAACGGACAGGCAATTCACAAAAGAGAAAATCCAAAC
Organism: Mustela nigripes; assembly: GCF_022355385.1. Classification (NCBI taxonomy): domain Eukaryota; kingdom Metazoa; phylum Chordata; class Mammalia; order Carnivora; family Mustelidae; genus Mustela; species Mustela nigripes. Next base: position 157,877,944 of record NC_081559.1, read on the forward strand.
GGTCAATAAGCATGTGAGAACATGCTCCTGTTTACCAGTCATCAGGGAACTGTAACTTCATGCTTCAGTAAGATACCAGTTTCCAACCATCCTATCAGCAAAATTAAAACACCTGACAAAACTGTATGTTGACCAGAATATGAAAAATGCAAGTCTTCCCACTATCAGGAGTTCCAACTAGTATCAACCATGTTTGAGGTCACTCTGGCTCACAAAATTCAAGATGGCCCCTACCTTGTCACTCAGAGATTCTATTCCTTGTAGACACCCCGAGAGAAACCCTTGCCCCTCCACCCAGCACAGATCAATGACTGGAAGAGCAAACAAAGAAAAACGTAATAACCTAACTACTGATCAACAGAAACATGAATAAATAAGTAGTATGGTCATCCAATGGGATACGCTATAGCAGTAAAAGAGGATAAATAAATGAACTGGAATTTCATGTGTTAGCATGATAGGTCCTTTTTTTGAAGCTTAATAATAAAAGCAAGTCTCAGAAGGCTATACGATCCATAATTTCATTTGGATAATGTTTTTTAATTATTTTAATTAACACATAATGTATTCTTTGCCCCAGGGGTACAGGTCTGTGAATTATCGTATGATCTCTCTAATATAATGTTTTTAAATAAATGAAAGCACAAAATGTGTCATACAGGGATTCTTATAGGTGTAATAAAAATTTAAAGACATTGATGGACGAGTAAACACTAAAGCCAGCACAGGGCTGCCTCCACAATGGAATGAAGTCAATATCATCTGAATACGGTACATAGAGGGGGTTTCAGCAATGTCAGAATATCTAATTATTAAAGATGGATAGTTGGTGAACTGCTATTCATGATAACAATCTCTCTACCTTTTTACATATTTCATAATTTTAAAAATTTACTATATATTTTTTAAAGATTTTTATTTATTTATTTGGAAGAGAGAGACACTGAGAGAAGGAACACAAGCAGGGGGAGCAGAAGAGGGAGAAGCAGGGAGCCTGCTGAGCAGGGAGCCTGATGCAGGGCTTGATCCCAGGACCCTGGGATCATGACCTGAGCCGAAGGCAGATGCTTAATGACTGAGCCACGTAGGCGCCCCCAAAATTTACTCTCTTTTGGATGGCTGAAACAATTTAAAACAACAACAGCAGCCACACAGGACTTCATGTGGCTCTTGAGTATGTCCCCCAACTCGTGTTAAATTGTGTTTCCTCTCCCTTTCTGGGCGTGGAGGGGCCAGTGAATTCTGAGCATCTTTGCTGTGCCTTCAGGTCCCCCATCTCTCCTGGGCATATTCTCAATGGACCCTAATGAGTACTTGGGCCAAAAGGTTTGAAAGGTGTCTTGCCTTCAGCTCTGGGCTCCAGGACCAAGACATTTCACACTCCTATAGGGTGCTGGCAGGAGAAGGGGCTAAAAAGAGCAGATGGGGCGAACAGATCTGAAGTTCGCTCAAAGGTAGGCCTTCTTGTGGATTAGCTTTCACTGTTCTGGCCAGGAGGAACACAGGGCTTTTAGTCTTCACATCAGCTATGCAAAAAAAAGCAATTTACCCGGCCACACAATGCACCTGTCTTTCAGCAGCTGCCAAAGGGGGGGGGGGGGGTGTGTCATCATAAATCAGCAGGGTGTTTTGTCTCTTGACATAAGCTTGGAAATAAGATGTCCACACAAGGTCTGCTTCTGAAATCTCCTGTCCCATCAGCCCTCTGCTCCTTCCAAGGAAGAACATAGAGATCACAGACACCAGACAAAATGAACCCGGGCCTATGATGAAGGTAGGACAGGTCTGGAACCACCAAACTAGCCCCAGAGAGTTGCTACTAGTATGGAATTTCTTGAGCTTCCGTCAGCTTGAACCCCGGACCAAACCAACATCTCTTGTGCATAAACCTCAGACCCTGCTCTCTGGTCTCCTTACCAACCCAACTTCAATGCCTAAAACAGGGCAAATCTACTACATTTTGGCAAAACACTTTATAGTTAACCAAGCCCACGGCTTGGGAAAGATGCTCGTACCTTAGCTGGTTTATCCTTCCGTGGTAAGACTGCTGGGTCCCTCTGTAAGGCGTGAGCTGCCATCCCACGGTGTGCTGTGGGATCCACATCCTGTGGATGTGGAAGATACTGTGGCCAATAAAATATAGATAGATATAGATATAGATATAGATATAGATATAGATATAGATATAGATATCTATCTCAGGGAAAGTCACCAAAAGTTTGTGTAACATGAGCTCTCTGCTACCTGTCTTGCCTCGGGGCAGCCCTAACTCCAACGGGAAGCTGTGGGGAAGAGTATGAAGGTCAAAGTGAAAAAGGAGGGGTACATGGGTGGGGAAGGGAACAGCGGCTTTGCTAAGCTGTATGTAGGAGACAGGGAGGGCCGCCTAGACTCAGTAGGCACCGCCGGGCTGGGCCGCCGGCCGCAGCCTCTCACACGTGATAGGCTTGTAATCTGCGGCCCCCGCAAACACAAGCACGCAGGCGCGTACGCAAGCACGCACGCACGCACGCACGCATGCGCGCTCCTGGTGGATAGGAACACGGGTTCTGGCACCATTCTGCCTGGATTGGGATCCTAACTCTACCACTTCCTAATGTGATGACCTCAGCCAAGTCATCAAGCCCGTTGAGTGCCTCGGTTTCCTCCTTCTCCAAAGAGCACATTCATAGAAATGACGGTACCTGTTTCACGCTCATCGCCCGGCGGATGAAATAAATACCGCGAGTTACCTATTCACTGCTGGCATAGAATTAAGTCCCACCGCTGTTCCATCCATCCAGCTGCCGGGTGTCCCATTCTGAATCCTCTCCGCACTTGGCCTGCCTCAACCCAGCGCCAGTAAAACTCTCCGAACAGCCTGGGCCAAAGGCAGAGAGAAGGGTGGGGCGGCCAGGAACTCTACCACGCCCCCTCATCACTCCAGGCTTATGAAACAGTTGCCACCGGGCCAGAGGGCGACTATTCAGAAGCCCCCTTACCTCAGTCACCAAGTTATTCAGAATATTCTCGAGATCCCTGAGTAGGAGCAGAGGCATGACAGCTCTAGACTGTTCGTTGCTGGTTAACCTGCTCCCTCTTGCTCCACTAGCCTACACTTGGGGGAGGCTGGTTAGAATCCGTCCTGTACTCTCTTGCCGTTATTAGGATTGGAGATATGGCAGAGTCGCACACTCTTAATATCTCTGCCCCACAGCCCTGATGGGGGACCCTTTTCCCCAGAAATATTGCTAGTGTTTGATTAATATGTGCCTGTCCTGTGCTAAACAGTGAGCATCTGTATTATCTCTTTAATCCTCCCAAGAATCCCATGAGAGGGTAACTCACTAATACTATCCCTCTCTTACAAGTGAGGTTAAATATGGCTTAGGGAATTGAAGCGACATGGCAAGGTCGTAGCCCTTCCTCATAAGCTTCCCCTGTAGCCTGGGACCTGGCTGGAATCTGCTGTCCCTTAAGCGCTCTGCTGGCCTCTCCCGCAGGGGTGAAGGAAGAGAGATGAGGGAAAACGTGCCCCTTCTCATGTTTTCTTCCGTTTGTCTTGGCTTCCTGAAAGCACCTAAAATGCAAGGCTGAGGATATAGCAAGCTGTTAATGAACGTTAGCTCTCATTATTCTTCATTATTTATTGAATTCACTGTATTAGGGCCTGGGAGTGGGCCAAGAATATAGGACACAATTCCTCCTGTCCTCCAAGCACTGACGTCCTCGTGTAAAGACACTCGTCCCGGAGTTAACTGCAAATGCATCCAGTAACTGCGAAACTGGAGCAGCAGGAGGAGAGCTAGTCCTGGGCAGAGGTCATTCCAGACGTTTCCTGGAGGCAGAGGAAGGCTGGGGAAGATTTCGGAGAGAATGGAGATTCTAGACAGCATCGAAGGGAAGAAGGCATTGCCCATGGGGGCCTCCGTTCTCAGAATCTCAGCAAGACGATGGTCAGAGTGGGGGAGGAGTAGGTCTCCCAGGACACCGGAGTCCCCATGGTACTCAGCGCTGTCCCCGAGTGTGCATGCCTGGCCTTGCAGGGGAGGCAGCAAATGGCTGTGCCAGCGGGCGGGGTTTTCCAGGCCACCAGGTCCAGTTTACAAATGTGGTTTTTATTGCTGCATTTCATCATGCAGATGCACATAGTTTATTTAACCCTTCACTCTTATTAGGCTTTTAGGTTGTTTCTCAATTTTCCGCTATTGTCAATAATGCAGCAAGGCAGAGCTGTCGTAGACATGGACTTGACGTCAAAAAGGCCGTTCTCACGGCTTACGGGCAGTGTCACCCGGGGCTGGCTGGTTCCTCTCCTCAAGCCTCTGTTCTTATCTATAAAATTAGAATGACAATGCAGCCTAGCTCCTTCAGTGGTGGTGAGGGACCAGGGAAACCTTTTGGAAGTTAAAAAATATTATTCAGCTATATACGACTGCTTATTATGTGCTGATTAAGTGTCGGGCTCTAGCCTAAGTGCATTGTATTTTAACACCTATGAGCCTTGTGACCGCCTTATGAAGGAGATTTTGTTACTAATAGTCTCAAGTTCAAAGTGAGACCTGCAGGAACGACTCAGAGGTCACTAGCCAGAATGAGGCTGGTGTTGAATGCAGGTAATAGGTCCCAGAGCCCACATTCTTCACCACCCCTCTGCTTTCCTGCTCAGTAAGTGCCCCCGGTTGCTTCATTATTATTATTTTCTACTGTTGGGGTTGGGACAGGGTCTTTTGGAGGCTGGGGGAGGCTCTAAGTCGCTTTCTGTCTTTTAAGCTTTTGGTAGAAAGGAAGAAATGTCAAGAGGGTTTTTAAAAAATGAGGTGTATTTTAAATGTTTTAATATTTAAATTTTTAAATATTTTAAATAAAGCCACACTAGTAGATGTTTGTTTTATTTTTTTAAAGATTCTTTAATGTATTCATTTGACACAGAGGTGGGGAGAGAGAGAGAGAGATCACAAGTAGGCAGAGAGGCAAGGAGAGGAAGGGAAGCAGGCTCCCCACTGAGCAAGGAGCCTGATGTGGGGCTCAATTCCAGGAGCCCAGGATCATGACCTGAGCTGAATGCAGATGCTTAACCCACTGAGCCACCCAGGTGCCTCAGTAGTTTAAAATACGAAACCACAGTGCCCTCAGAACAATAGACACAGGAGATCAGCCCCTGCTCAAGTTTCCCTTGGTAGCTCCTGCCTCTGGCACATCTGCACCAGTACCAGACCTCCAGAAGTGGCTTTGGAGTCTCAGGCTGGAATGAGAGCGGTGGTTTGAGGGAAAAAAGCATGAAAGTGGCTGGTGGGGTCTTGGGATGCAAAGCAAATTCTGAACATTCACTAAGTAAATATTAGCATTTTAAGATCCTGGAGATAATATCATCCATTTATTTGGAAATATACGCTCCTGTAGCTTACTGTTATTTTAGATTCCAGGCAGAACTTTGAAATTTTTTGAGCAGGTGCCATCCTATTTGAACCTGGGTATGAATGCTGAAATCACTACCACCTCTCCCCTCCCTTCCTCTTACCAAGTGAAAATATAGCCTAGAATTCAGCATGTATTTATTAGACAAATCCTATGTGCAAAGTGCTGTGCTTGAGAACAGACGTCACCAACAGCCATTTGCTGCGTCAATAGCACAAGCTGCTGCTTCCGGTACATTATTTATTTAAACCTCTTTACAACTCCATGAGATGGGTGTATCGTTATCATCACCATTATCCCGAGGAGAACATTGAGGCTCAAAGTGTGGGTCCCTCTAGTCCCAGGTCTGTTGGTCCAGTGTTCAGACTGCTCTCACTGAGAAGCGCAAGTTGAAGTGACAGGTCAGATTGTCTCTTTATAATTCAGTTTTGTCATCTGCAAGACATGAAAATTGGACAAGATTATGTCAAAGCCTCCTTTAAAATTCTAATTTCCTTTCCTTCAGAAGGGGAGACATTTCATATAAACTGGAACTCTGTCTTTCAAACTGTACTTTTCTGAGGATTTCTACTTTTCTGCTTTTTTTTTCTTTTTTGAGGTCTATAACCTACATAGAGGAAAATGTATACATTTTGATGAATGAGCAGAATGAACACCCACATGTAGCTAGCACCTAGAACAGAATCATAGGTTTCTAGTTTAATTTCAGAGATAAAGGGCTATTAACTGACTCATTCTTTAACTAATACCCATGAAACACCACGCTAAAAAAAGGATTCAGGTTCAAGAAAGTGAGAAGGCACCCCACAGACTGGGAGAAAATTTTTGCCAAAGACATATCTGATAAAGGACCTGGATCCAAAATATACAAAGAATTCTTAAAACTCAACAATGAAAAAACAAACAACCTGATTAAAAGATAGGCCAAAGACCATTTACAGACACCTCACCCAAGAATATATAGAGATGGCAAATGATCAGTGGTTGTCAAGGGTTAGGGGTCTGGGATACAGAGGTGTTTTTAGCGCAGTGAAACCACTCCAGATGGTACTGTCATGGTGGGTGCCTGTCATTATACATCTGTCAAAAACCATAGAGTATGTGTCACCCAAAGTGAACCCGAATATAAAGCAAGGACTTTGGGGTGATAACCATGTGCCAAGGTGCACTCATGGATTTTAACAAATGGACCCCTCTGGTGGGGGGTGTGGGTAAAGAGGGAGGATTGGGGCAGGGTAGATGCGAAATTCTGCACTTTCTGCTCAGTTTTGTCACAGACCTAAAACTGTTCTAAAACATAAAGTCTATATTTTAAAACGATGCCTTGTGGAAACTGACATTAGGAGACCCTAGTTCTAGCTCTGCCGCTCTTAGACCTGGGGCAGTTTCTCTATCATTTCTGGAAAATGCAAAACAAGACCTGAGAAGATCCCATACTCGTTTTAGCTCTAGATCCTGTGTACTAACAATTATATTCAGATATAGTCAGATCATTCCACAGAGCATTTTGCCTTTGCCGAGCTGAATCCTCTTTGCGTTTGATTTTCTCCCATGACTCTGTCCAGGAAAATTCATCTGCTTAAAGCCATATTTAAAACCTTTCTACAACTGTTCATAGCACACAGAGTGTGGACTCCAAACAAAATTGTGAAGAAAGCAAACATGGCTATGTTCCCTTTATTCTTTCTCTTCTCTTAGTACCACTTCTGTCTTTAGGAAATTCAGCACCTCCTGACTCTGCCTTTGCCTTCATAGGCACCTGCTGTCAGGAGAGAGAGCTGTCCTTCTCCAGGACGTGCTTGCTTCCCCCAGTCACAGAAGAATCTATACGGCTCAGAGGCACTCAAACTGGCTCTGGGACCTCATTGGAGATACAGGCGTCTGCTCCCATGCTTGGTTCCCTAACCATACTCTAAGCTTCTTAAAAAACAACCACTTCGTGCTCTGAGCATGGGCTTAGTTTACAACGTTGTATAAAGTCACTTCACAGTTAACCATCCACTGATGGTAAAATCTACTTCGTCAGCTTGCCAGGGAGGACATGCCATCCTTATTTGCGGATTCTGTGTTTTCGAACTTTCCTACCCACTGGAATTTATTTGCAACCTCACCAACACTTTCGAGTACATTTGTAGATATGTACAGCGTGACATAGAGGTTAAGTCACTGAAACCCATCTCCCCAGCTGAGGCCAAGCAAACCAACCCTGTGTCTACTTGTTTCAGCTATGTTTCAGCTTGTTTCAGTATTGTAAATAGTGTCTCTTTTGTGTGTGTGTGGTGTATTTAGCACCATGGGTTTTGTAGGGGTTTTTTGCATTTTTGTACGTTTTTTTCGGTGATTTTATTTTATTATTATTTTTTTAAAAGATTTTTATTTATTTATTTGACAGAGATCACAAGTAGGCAGAGATAGGCAGTGGGAGGGGGGGGAGCAGACTCCCTGCTGAGCAATGTGGGGCTCTATCCCAGGACCCTGGGATCATGACCTGAGCCGAAGTTAGAGGCTTTGCTTTAACCCACTGAGCCACCAGGTGCCCGTTTTTGGTGATTTTGAAAGGATCTTCAAGTATAGCACTGAAGGGCTGTCTAGTGCTCTTCAGCGCAAGAAGGTTGTGACGCACCTTACGAAGAAAACACGTGTATTAGATAAGCTTCATTCAGGCACGAGTCATAGTGCTGTTGGCTGAGTTCAGTGTTAACAAATCAACAATATGTATTCAGTAAAGTGTCCTTCAATAGAATACACATAGAACAAGGTTGTGTACTGATCAGTTGATGAAAATGTTGTGACCAGAGGCTTGCAGGAACCTAACCCTGCATTTCCCCTAGGAGCCAGGGTTCACTATTTGCTAATTCAGTGTTCATGCTGACTTTATAGCATATAAATACTATGAATAATGAGAATCAACTGCACATCATTTTTATAAGGAGGAAAGGCCTAAATCTCTTACAGAAATCCCCTGACCATCACAAACTAGGGGGTTTACTTGGTAGACAAAGAAGGTAGAGGGAGTGGCCAGTCCTAGGGTCTCTGGGCCCATGTTCCTGCCCTGAGTATACACAGTTTAAAACACTCTGCTCAAATGTCCCTAAAACCTTTTCCAGAAAAGTAAAAAGAGCAACCAGGGGTCTTCCTGCCTTCTAGCCAATGATTTAATGTGGGAAATTTAAACTTCATAGTAAAGTAAAAGCCAGTTGTTTTCAACACTTTATCAGACATGTCAGTAATATGTAATTGGTTTTTCAAACAACTTATTCTGATAAAAACAAAATAATTCTTACCTAACCCTCAGCTCTGCAATACTCAAAATTCAGATTCTTTATTAAAGACCAAAATACAAATTAAGTATTAAAATATAAATTGTACTGAAGCACCAAGGAACTCTTTGCAAGATTGATATTGAACAAAACAACATTTTACCGCTCAGTAAATGCAAAGAAAAAGGCACCAAAATTTGCTACTTGTAATCGGAATCTTGGGTTCATTAATTTTGCATGCTTTTCCCCCCAAAATGACATAAAAGATGAGGGCAATAACCTTAAAAAACAAGCAGCAAAAATAAAAATTATAAACAGCTGTTGTAATATTTGAACCAAATAGTTAAGATAAGTGGTGTATTAGTTTCCATGGCAACTGTAACAAATCACCACAACTTGGTGACTTAAAACAACAGAAATGTATTTGCTCACAGCTCTGGAGGCCAGGAGTCTCACATCAGTCTCCCTGGGCTGAAATCAAGGTGTCGGCTGGGCTATGCTCTCTGCAGAGGCTCCAAAGGAGAAACTACTCTTTGTCATCTCCAACTCCTGATGGCTGATGGCACTCCTTGGCTTGTCACCTCATCACTCTGTGGCCACATGGTTTTCTCTTCCATGTGTGCCAAATCTCCCTCCTCTGCTTATCAGGGTACACATGATGCCATTTATGGTCCTGAGGATACTCCACGACAACCTCCCTATCACAAGTTCCTTAACTTAATCACATCTATGAAGTCTTTTTTGCCATGTAAGGTGACATTTTCAGGTTCCAGAGATGAGGACGTGGATATGGTTGAGTGGAGGGGGAGTGGCAGGCATTCTGCTGCCTATCACAATTGGTGAGCTTGTCTTAACTCTAGCCATGCACCAGTGGCCTAACATAATGAAAAACTCAGAGAGCTGCCTACAAGAACATCTGCTCCTGTTTCTGGGCCTTTATACTTCATGGTCAGTTATTATTCTTTGATAATGATGATGATGGTGACAAGAGATAACATTTCCTGAGCATCTGCCATGTGCCTGTCTTTGTTCTAGGTTCCCAGAGTACATTGCCTCACAAAATCCTTAAAACTACTGTATCAGGTAGGGCCATCCTACTTTTTTATTTTACAGTGTGGAAGTGGAGGATACTAAATCCATGTTAAGAGAGAGGCAGGGGGCGCCTGGGTGGCTCAGTGGGTTAAAGCCTCTGTCTTCAGCTCAGGTCATGGACACGGGGTCCTGGGATCGAGCCCTGCATCAGCCTGTCTACTCGGCGGCAAGCCTGCTTCCCTTCCTCTCTCTCTGCCTGCCCCACTGCCTACTTGTAAACTCTGTCTGTCAAATAAATAAAGTCTTTTAAAAAAATAAAAATTAAATTAAAAAGAGAGAGGCAGAACCAGGATCCAAAATTGCAGGTGTCCATTCCCTATGACCCTGGCTCTGGTCCACGGGGGGTACCCCCTGGCTCCCCGGAACAGAAATGTCTCACAGGCAGGAGTGTGTGCCCTGGGTGCAGGCATATGAAGGAGCCACTCCTCTGAGCTGGTATGTGAACTCCAGCTTCAAGAGTTCCATATTCCCGGGCACCTGGGTGGCTCAGTGGGTTAGAGCCTCTTCCTGCAGCTCAGGTCATGATCCCAGGGTCCTGGGATCGAGTCTCACATCGGGCTCTCTGTTCGGCAGGGAGCCTGCTTTCCCTCCTCTCTCTCTGCCTGCCTCTCTGCCTACTTGTGATCTCTCTCTGTCAAATAAATAAATAAAATCTTTAAAAAAAAAAAAAAAAGAGTTCCATATTCCCATAAAAGAAGAGACTGTGTTATAAGACTAAAACTCTCCTTTTTCAGTTGCTAATGATGACATAGCCATTCAGGAGATCACTTTAGGTCTACATGAGCACTCAGGCAACCCTCCCTTTCTGGAGGTGAACGAAGCCCATCTAACACACTAACTCCCTTCAATTTGGGATCCTAGGAGTTTCCGTGAATAGCTACTGATGAGCTTCGGTGCTGAGCCCCCAGGGATGACTGACATTAACGGAATAGAGGGCTGCAGAAGCTGCAGATTCTTTTATATTTTGTTCTAACAGGGTAGGGGCAGGAGGGACTCAGTAAATGCCTATAATTGAGCTGCCCAGTGATATAAGCCAAACTTACTGCTCAAATGGAGTAAATGGCCCATAAAATGATTTTTCTTCTCAGCCAAATGGTCTACCCACTGTTCTGGAACCCACTATCTCCAGACCTGCGCTCACACTGGTCTCCCTCTCGTCATCCATCACCACATATTGAGCACCTAATATACACAATGCACTGGGCTTGGTGCTGCCCAGACCAAGGCAATTAGGCAGGATCTCTTCCAAAGGCAGAGCCTAGAGTTAAGTAACAGAAGAAGTCAAGTAGCCAGTTCATCCCAACCTCTTTCAGAGGGTCATTTATTTATTGATTCATTCAACAGATACTTACTGGGCATCTACTCTGTGCCAGACACTAAGAAAGGAAAAAACAAAAAAAGTCATCTAGCCCAGACTGAGAGAGAGAGAGGGTAGCTAACGCTTAGGCTTTATAGACTTTGCTTAATTTGAAATATGTGTAGGAATTATCTAGACCCATTAGAGCAAGGTTTCCAGACAGGAGAGTCACTCTGGGAGGCTGGCTCTGGGGGAACCAGGTGAGGAGTGGTGATAGATAAGGGTGGGGAGTTGGGGCCAGAGCTCGGAGCAGCTTGAAGTCCACAGAAACAATTCCAGACTTTATCCCAAGAAGGAAAGGGAGCTCTTGAAAAGTTTTTATCTTTTAAATTAAGAGAAAGTTTATTTTCATCACAAGGAGAACACGAGGTATATACGATAGACATCATCAGAAGTAAAAAGAGTGCGATACACATCTTCTATGGTAAATTCACAGTACAAAGTTATTGCCTATTAAATAAGTATATGATGGGGACAACTGGGTGGCTCAGTTGGTTGGACGACTGCCTTTGGCTCAGGTCATGATCCCGGAGTTGGGGGATGGAGTCCCGCATTGGGCTCCCAGCTCCATGGGGAGTCTGCTTCTCCCTCTGACCTTCTCCTCGCTCATGCTCTCTCTCAAATAAATAAATAAAATCTTAAAAAAGAAAAACAAGTATATGATGTGTCTAAAAGGAAGGAAAACAATAACTATTAAAAATATCGATGTCGGGGGGCGCCTGGGTGGCTCAGTGGTTTAGGCCTCTGCCTTCAGCTCGGGTCGTGATCTCGGGGTCCTGGGATGGAGCCCCGCATCAGGCTCTCTGCTCAGCGGGGAGCCTGCTTCCCTCTCTCTCTGCTGCCTCTCTGCCTACTTGTGATCTCTGTCTATCAAATAAATTAAAAAAAAAATATATCGATGTCGGTTATGTCGATGTTGATTTCCTGGGTTGTGATACGGCACATAACTTACGCCAAGTTGTTACAACCGGGGCAATTTGGGTGAAGAGCAGGGTAATGATAACTTTCCCCTGTTTGGGGCTCCTTAATGACCTCAAAACAAAAGTTTGTTTGTTTGTTTGTTTGTTTGTTTTAAATGAACGTACATTAAAAAATGAAGTCAAAGAGATCTTCATGGGGAGAAATATAGTGATGGATATAATAAATAATGATATAGTAACACAATACCATACCAGTGGAACTCACTGGTAACTTCTGAAAACCAAAAAAAAAAAAAAAATCCAACTTCTCCTGAGGCACTTTGGATGTGGCTGGAGGCTCATGGGTGCATCTGTAACCTGCATGTCACTACAGGAAGTCACACATGCTCAGGGCAGTCACAGAGGAAGGGACAAAGGAATAGCTCAGAGGACAATGAAATTCTATTAAAAGCCAGATTGCGTGATTGGGAGAAGAGGGAGTAGCTGGATTTTGGTGCAAAGGTAGGTCTAGGTGTGCCCAACTCCCAGCTTACTCACAAACTCATGTTCTCCCAGGGGCTTGCAAGGGATATGGGGCCAGCCAGTGCTTCCTCCCTGCCGGTGCTTCTCCTAGCAATGTTCTAAGAACACTTACAAACACACAATATAAACTGCATAGCAAAATAAACACAAAGAGTGAGTAGGATGTGCTTAGATCCTAATATTCAATTGGTAAGACAAGAGAATGCAATCACAAACAAATCAGACTTTACAGCGTCCTGAAACGTTTTTAACTACGGGACTGACATAATCAAATGTGTCCCTCCCAAGATCATTCTGGCAATAGTATAGACAATTTTTTGAAGGGGGTGAAGAGAGAATGGAGGGAAAATAAGGACTTCTACTAACATGGCAATGGCAATGGACAGGAGGTGGATTTCAGAATTATGAAGGAAGCAAAAACTACCATTTTAATGGTAAGAAATCCCCAAGAGAGCCTGACCTTTGAATCTGGTCAATTCAAATTTGGCTGCAAAAACAGAAAACTCAAAATAACAGGGGTTTAAATAGGATAGACTTTTATTGCTCTATAAAAAGAAGTCCAGTTCAGGTAGGGTATGACAGCTCCAGAGTGACTCAGGCTCCTTCTGTCCTTCTGATCTACTTTGCTAGGGCATAGCTCCCATTCTTAGAGCTACCTCATGGTCCAAAATTGCTGCCAGAAGTCATCTATCACATCCACATTACAGGTAACAGAACAGCAGAAAGGAGAAAGAAAGGAAGGAGTCAAACTTTAAAAAATTCTTCTCAGAACATCCACACAACATTGTTGTTTTTTTCTAGTTTGGTCAAAGTACATGCCTACTGTTGGTAACAAGGAAGAAAGGGAAATAATACATTGTAGCCACGTATCTTGCTATCCTTACCCCAATATGTAGGATGGTTATTTGCAGGATAATGAGCCATCTCTGTCACAGCCATCAGTCAATCTCTGCAGCACAGAGAAGGTGAGAATGTCCCAGTCTTCCAGGATATGTGTCAAGGAGCACAGTGGGCATTTCAACGTGCCCCCCAGAGCTCCTTCAATGAAGGACTTTTTTCAGCTGAAGTGAGTGTTGTTGGCAGAGAGCCTTCCTCTGTCAGCACGTCCAGAAGAGCCTCTTCATCTAAGGAACCCAGACAATCTGTAGTCAGTGACTATTAATGCAGGAATATAAAGGCACCCGAATCTTGATCCGGCTGATGACAACTCAGAAGGACTAGCTCCAGGTTTCCCCATGGAGTTGGCCAAGTCTATGGTTGAAATCACACTGTAGCCTCCATTTTCCCTCTGTCCACTGTGGTTTCCTTCTCTTCCACGACGTGGGTGTCATGATCGTTTATCTGCCAAACTCCATCTCAGAGTCTGCTTTCTGGGCAACCAAACCTGTGGCAAGGACGGAGGGTATATCTATCCTGAGCCAGGTGTCAGAAGCTGTGGGAGGCCAACCATTCCTACCTACTGAAAATAGAATGGGTTGGAAACTTGGAGAAATGCCACTGTATGCACATTTCCTTTATTCTGTCTCCTGCTTGCTTCTCGTGGCTCTCAGTATGCACGCCTGTAACATCCTCTACTTCCCTTCCAACATATCACTATCCACTTAGGTTTGGATCATCCGTTTCTCCAACTGGCTAACTGTGTGTAAAGAAGAGAAAATGCTGGATGAAAGCTGGGTCTTCCCACATGCAAAATTCAAGAGTGTTCTCGTGGTGGAGCCCCACTATTACCAGCGATTCCTAGAGCATCTTTGGTTTCTGTCTTGGCTCTTGGCTAGGCTCCAGATAGGTGGGATGTGAATTTACATGCAGTTAAGTTGGGGGGTGGTGGTAAACGACTCTAACTTTGTGGCATGTGTTGTTCTAACTCAGAAGCCAATTTTCCTTGTTCTTTTTGGCACTTGTAGAATTTGGCTTCAAAGCAGCCTCTCTTCGTAGACAACTCTTCCTCTGGCATTCCATTTGCATGTTTTTGAGCCTCTGTCCACATAAATGCTCACCGAGTATGGACAGAGATCACCCGGGCTCCTTGTTGTGTGTGAGGGGTACTCGTGACACATGGAGAGAAATGCTGAGATGCTGGAACTTCATCACGCAGTTCTCGGTCTGGTGGTCTTTCCCCTCACCATGGGACTGCCTCCAAACCAGTGTAGGCAGTGATCTGCACGCAGGAGACTGAGCCAAAAACTTAGTCATTAGAAAATTTTTTTTTTCATTTCCATGACTCAGAGCAACCATTATTCATATAGTATCTATGAATATACCCCGTTCTGGAAAAAAAGAGAAATTGATGGCAAGAAAAGGGAGCTTTGCCATCCATTTCTTTGGGGAGTTTAAATTCTAGGTTAGTAAGCCACAGACGCTAGCGATGCAAGGCTGCCTGCTACGTGACTTTTGAGGCTTCCCTATTCACAGATCTTTCTAGCTTTTCCCATTTGTCTCTGTCACTGGTTGACACTGCAGTCTTTTTTCATCTGGATTTTTAGAAATTGGATTTGTGATAGCACCTTCCCTCAAAAAAACCCTTTTCAGGGCAGGATAGTTGAACAGTCCACAGCAAGTTTTCCTCAGTTTATGTTAGAGAAAACATAAGGAAAAGATCATCTTCATTTGAAAAACATACACTGAACCCACACAAATGTGTAAACATATTTATACAAAGACTTTAAGTCATCTTTGAATCTTCCAAAGCCTGCTCCCTGGAGTATGGTAGACACTAAATATTTGTTGAATGAATAAATGAAGGAATGAATGAGTGAAGTGAGGAAGTGAATGACTGAACTATTGAGCAAATAAGTGAATGTGAGCTCAAGAAGCTTACCAGTGGGCGGATGCAGGAATACACAAATGGAATGATACAGAAAAGACTGAATGCTGTCAGGAAGTGGGAGGGAACAATCACATCAAGTGAGGTCAGGGATAACCAATCCTGGCTGTGTGGTACAGTCTCCACAAGGTCTTGAAAGTTCTCAGAGCCCAGCCTGTTAAATCGGAGTCTTTGGGAATGGACCCAAATATTGGTAATTGTTAAAGCTCCTCAGGAGATTCTGAGTTCATTCAGTTGAGACCCACTGGGACAGTGAGATCAGGAAGGGATTCATCAAGGAAGTGTTTTTTGTAAACATCCTTTCAAGGATGGATAGAGTTTTGATTTGCAGAAATGAGCAGGAATTGGGGAAGGTGTCCTGACTTCTTTCCATCCCAGTCACAACTCCAGCTGGTCTATCTTACCTAATCTAGACAGATGTTAGTAACTGGCAGTTAAGTGGCTTTCTCCCCTCTGGGCCATATGACAGCCCGGCCACTAGTGTCTGAGGGACTCAGGTAAGAATGTGAACACTGAGTATCCTGGGGGAGCTAGCCCCAGGGGACTGTCCACCCTACAGGAATGTCTGTACCCACTGTCCATCCCAATTCAAATGCTGGAAGGGGAGTTTGAAGCCATTCCAACTTTGAAGTTGGGAGTTCATGAGAAGATATTAAACAGAAAGCTTCCTTCCTGTGGTGACTTCATAGGTATCTGACAAACTACATTTGCTCCACAGCCAGCCCCTGGAACAGAGACCACAGGACCTTCTAGCACTCCTGGAGATGATACCACAGAAGGTTCTTAGCAGCTATACCTGAGCTCCAAGGAACAAAGAAAAATTACATGTCAGAGAAGGACCAGCTAGAGAGAGAGAGAGAGAGAGAGATAACAAAGCAATCAGAACTTGAAAAATAAAGACATAAAAAATTAGCACTACTGGAGGAGGTAGTCTATAACCTATACAAAATAATAATAATAATGATAATAATGGAAGCTGATGAGATTTAAGAAAAGCCTTCAAAAGACAGTCTGGAATTTAAAAAAGTGAATATGGTTTTCAAATCATAACAAATTGAATTAGGTGAAGAGTAGGATAGTCAGTGTTGAGACTCCAGCCCCAGGGCGTGGACGATCAGGGGGAAGAAACAAAACCACAGAGCTGACACAAAGAGATGGCCACCGTAAGGGAAAACAGAGATTTCAGAAGAAGGAGAAACGGCTGGGAAATAAGCCATAATTAAACAATAAAGCAAGATTTCCTACAGATAAATAAAGAGCAATAACTATCTTGCAAATATTAACAAATTCTACACCCAAACATATTTTGGTAAGCTTCTGAATCCCAGAGGCAAAGCAATGAATCTTTCCGGTTCACAGGTAAAAAGAACAAGGAAAGACAATTAGATTGGCACTCAACTCTGCATATTGGAAGCTAGTGCCTAACATCTCTTCGGAGAACAAAGGACAGCAAGCTGAAAGTCTTATTTAAAGAATTCAAGAGTTCAACAAAATGGATAACCCCCTCTCAAGTCTGATTAAAGGAAAGAGAGAACAAAAAAGAAGCAAGATAGGGAAAGAAAAAGAGCCATCATCACAGATACAAAGAGATAAGAAAATAATTATAATAATTGATTATATGCTAATTCTTATGACAATAAATTTGAAGATCTAGAGGAAATTACCAAAATCAATCCAAGAAGTGAAAACCTGAATAACTAATTAGAGTGCGAGAGAGAAGAAAGCTATTAAAGTTCTACCATTAAAAAGGACATCACGACAGATGGTTCTACAGCTCAGTTTTCTAATCTTCAAAGAACAGATAATTTCAATGTTAATTAACTTATTATATGCCATGGGAAAAAATGAAAGCTTTCTGATTTATGTTATGAAACAGGCATAAGTTTAAGACTAAAATCTGATCAAGATAATACAAAAAAGGAAACAACAGGCCAATCTTACAGCTATAGATGCAAAAATTCTAAATAAAATATTAACAAATAAAAGCTAGCTATGTGGTAAAAGGATAATACATTGTAATAATATACTGTAACAAAGCAGAATTTAGTATAGGATTACAAAGTACCACATCAAGAAATCTGTCAACATAAATATTTCCATTAAATTCAAGGTGAAAAAGCTTATCATCCTATCAATAGTTCCTGAAAAGGCATTTGATAAAATTCAGCAGCATCTCTACTAAAGCTTTAAGGAAAATAAGAACAAAATGATAGTTGTTAGATATAATAAAGTCTTTGTCAAAAATCAATAGCCAGTATCATTCTAATAAGCAAAATACCAAAAGCATTTCAATTAAAATAAGAAACCATGGGGCGCCCGGGTGGCTCCATCAGTTAAGCATCTGCCAACGCTCAGGTCATGATCCTGGGTTCCTGGGATCAAGTCCTGCCTTGGGGGTCTTTGTTCAGCAGGGAGCCTGCTTCTCTTGCTCCCTCTGCCTGCCATTCCCCCTTCTTGTATTCTCTTTCTCTCTGTCAAATAAATAAATAAAATCTAAAACAAAATCAAGAACCAGATAAGAATGTTATTGCCATTTTTAATTCAACATTTTTCTTAGAGGTTTAGAGACTTAGACAAATGTCATAAGGTAAGAAAATGAAGTGATTATATAAATATTTGAAAAAGAAGGTATTGGAGTATTTCTTTTCATTCACAGTTCTCTCTCCCTCTCTCTCTCTCTCTCTCTCTCTCTCTTTTTTTAGTTTTAAATCTGCTATTAACATTACTGTTTAACATTGCCTTGGATGTTTTTAAGAAATACAGTAAGAACATAAAATTAAGTAACTGGCATAAATATTTACAATATTGGGGTGCCTGGGTGGCTTAAGTCTGTTAAGTTTGCCTTCGGTTCAGGTCATGATCCCAGGGTCCTTGACTGAGCCTTGCATCTGTCTCCTTGCTCGGTGGGGAACCTGCCTTTCCCTCTGCTACTCTCTCCCTCCTCACTCACCCCATCAAATAAATAAAGAAAATCTTTAAAAAATATATTTGACAATATTTTCTTCTACCAGTGACCTGACTGCATTATTAGAAAGCCTAGGAAGCTGTAGTTTAAAAAAAAAAAAAAACAAAACTCAAATTAATGAAGAATTTGACAAGATAGCAAGACTTACAGAAATGCATACAAAAATTAGTCACTTTTCTATACTATTTAGCGTGTTCACCAAAAAACAGATAAGAGGGAAAAATTCAATTAATTTTAATGGCAAAGTCTTTAAAATATTGAAGGATGAATATAAAAGTAATGTATAGAACTATGTGAAAAAATTATATATAAAAAAAGAAAAAAAACCTAAATAAATTTTCTAACACCATACAGTTTGTTCAGAAGAGTTAATATCATAAAAAATTATTTTCCCCCAAATAGAAGTACAATGCAATCCTAATTATAATCCAAGAAGGTTTTTTGATGTAAGCAAATTTTATTTTGAAGTATAGCATACATACAGAAAAGTGCTCAAATCATTAATGTGCCTGTATAACTAACATCTTGGTAAAGAAAGACAACATACCCAGTCCCTCAGAACTCCGCTATTCTGCCTCCTCCTGGCCCATATCTCCTGCCAAGGGGATCTCCCAAATTGACTTCTAATACCATAAACTGACTTTGCTTCCAACAGATTTTGTTTTTTACCTGGATACAATGCACTTAAAATCTACATGGAGGAATAAATGTCCAGAAGAGAAGAAAATAGGAAAAAGAGTAACAGTTTGAATGGATAAAGAAGATGTGGTATATATTTAAAAAATGGAATACTATGCAGCCATCAAAAGAAACGAAATCTTGCCATTTGTAACAAGGTGAATGGATCTAGAGGGTATTACACTGAGTGAAATAAGTCAATCAGAGAAAGACAATTATCATATGCTCTCCCTGATATGAGGAAGTTGAGAGGCAATGGTGGAGGGGCTAGGGGGTAGGAAAAGAATAAATGAAACAAGATGGGATCAGGAGGGAGATAAACCATAAGAGACTCTTAATCTCACAAAACAAACTGAGGGTCGCCAGGGGAATAGGGGTAGGGAGAGGGTGGCTGGGTTATGGACATTGGGGAAGGTATGTGCTATGGTGAGTGTTGTGAAGTGTAATTACCTGGCAATTCACAGACCTGTACACCGGGGGCTAAATAATACATTATATGTTAATTAAAAAAAAAAAAAGAGTAACAGTTAAGGAGGCCTAACCTTACCAGACATGAAAAAAACCTCTGTCATCAAATCACTGGGTATTAGTACAGGAAGAGAACAACCAGGAGAGGAATAGGATAGGGGATTGAAAAAAAAAAAAATTCATCCCAGTATAGGCCAGCATTTAATACATAACAAAGTTGATAGTTTAAGTCAGCCCTGAAATAACAGTTTAAATGACACTAGCTCAACTTACCATTCTCTGATACAACAAATTGTATCCCATCTTACGTCATATGCCAAAACAATTCTAGACACGGTAAGGGATTTTCACATCTATATAAAATAAAAGGATAAATAACTTAGAAGAAAATCTAAGTAAAGACATGGATCAGAGTTCTGCTTATCAGGACAGGAAACCCTTAACCTCTGAAAGAAAAGACAGATTTGACCTACGGAGGTTAAAAATGCTTCCCAAAATACAGTAGCCAGATGATAGGTTTCGGTGGGGGAGAAGATATATAAAGATAACAGAGAAATGATAAATAACAGTAAGATAAAAAGAGTTTACTTCACTTGCATCTCTTAGAGAACATTAAGGCTCCAATTCACAGCCCATGTCATCACATCTTAAACTCCCCTTCCTTGCAGTTTCACTTTGGAGACATGAGAATGTTTAGAAAAAAGAGAGAGATGGTGGTTGCTCAACACTGTGTATGTAACTGTCACTGAATCATTCACTTTAAATAGTCAGTTTTATGTAATGTGAATTTCACCTCCATTAAGCATCTAAAAAAAAAAAAAAAATACCCTTTGTCTCCCAGCCTGAAACTTTTCTATCTCACTCTCAACTGTACCAGAGATGTTCCTCCCAGAGCAGCACACATGCCCTGCCCATGCGTTCCCTTCTCTCTTCCTTCCCATGTTTCTGGTCCCTTGTCTCTCTAGCCCGTCTCCCTGTCCCAGATCTCAGACTCTGGGACACGGGCTGGCAAAACATGGAGTCCTCCATGCGGGTGAGGACAGAGGGACGCTCAGGAGGAAAAGACACATTTCCCCTTAAATGGTGGTGAGGACCAGCGAGGGAAGGCTGGAATTACTCATGAATAAGTTCTGTCCCACTTCACATTCATCTGTGACTCTAAGGTAATTTGGGGACAGGCTGCCTTCAGCAGTCATTCTCCCCCACCAACACCCTAAGCCGCGGCCCCCAACTGTCACTACAGCTGCTCTCAGCACCCCCAAATTCAAGGCCCTGAGACTGGGAGACCCCCGTGTATGACTTTGGATGGGGACAGGGCACCTCCAGCCCTTTCTGAGGGGTTGGGTGGGGGGCGGTTGGTGGAGAGCTCACATTTGGCAGCACACAGGCCTACAGAACAGGTGGTTTTGTTTATTTTTCGCCATTTGAGATACAAAATTGTACCCTTTACTCAGAGAGCCTCAGAGCGCAAGCACAACAAGTACAGGCACAGTGAGGTGGCGTTTAATTAAAACACAGACATATAAGCGGTAGACATCATGAGGGAGCAGCAAATTGCCACAAAATGACATTCAAGCGGCCACTGCCATTTGGCTGCTCAGCAACTGAGAGGACAAGGAGGTAGAAGTGTCCCCAGCTCAGCCCTCAGCCTGCTCCCCCACCACAGGGCAGGAAGGCAGGGCCAGGGCCGGTCCGATGGTCTGGGCCCACCAAGGTTCCAGAATGTACAACTCCACCACTGCCTCTCCTCCTGCTGCCTTAAAGGCTATTTGTGAAGGTCAGCTGTGTTTTAGGGAATCACTCTCTAGTACAGAGTACTAGGATCAGAGCACTAGTATCAGAGAAAACTCCTGGAAGCCATCATAGCACAGTAGAAAGCTCTTTATACTAAAGAAAGAATTTCTGCTCCTTTTTGTTGTTGTTGTTTAGTCAAATTAGACTTGACTTCCGAACCTGGCTCTCTCATCTACCAACCGTGCTGAATGTGCACAAATCACATAAGCTCTTCAGGCTTCTGTTTGTTCATCTCTGGGGCAAGGTTCTTGGTTAGAATGATATGACTGGTTCACTGGGAATCCTAATTCACTGGGGGCATAAATATGAAATGGTTGTATTTTTCCTTAAAAGGCTCCCAAACTGTACTTATGTCAACCCTGCCGCCCCCCTTTTCTGACTGAGGAGCAGCTACTTTGACAGATCAGCCCAATTCCCTAATGTTTCAGTCACCTTTATATTATTAAACAGTAACTTTTAGTCATTAAGATTCTGCCTTGTTCATTTTAAAATTTCAATCTGTCCATTTCTTTTTTTTTAATTTATTTTTTATTTATTTTCAGCATAACAGTATTCATTATTTTTTCACCACACCCAGTGCTCCATGCAATCCATGCCCTCTATAATACCCACCACCTGGTACCCCAACCTCCCACCCCCACCCCCGCCACTTCAAACCCCTCAGATTGTTTTTTAGAGTCCATAGACTCTCATAGTTTACCTCCCCTTCCAATTTCCCCCAACTCCCTTCTCCTCTCTAACTCCCCATGTCCTCCATGATATTTGTTATACTCCACAAATAAGTGAAACCATATGATAATTGACTCTCTCTGCTTGACTTATTTCACTCAGCATCATCTCTTCCAGTCCCGTCCATGTTGATATAAAAGTTGGGTATTCGTCCTTTCTAATGGAGGCATATTACTCCATAGTGTATATGGACCACATCTTCCTTATGCATTCATCCGTTGAAGGGCATCTTGGTTCTTTCCACAGTTTGGCGACCGTGGCCATTGCTGCTATAAACATTGGGATACAGATGGCCCTTCTTTTCACTACATCTCTATCTTTGAGGTAAATACCCAGGAGTGCAATTGCAGGGTCATAGGGAAGTTCTATTTTTAATTTCTTGAGGAATCTCCACACTGTTCTCCAAAGAGGCTGCACCAACTTGCATTCCCACCAACAGTGTAAGAGGGTTCCCCTTTCTCCACATCCCCTCCAACACATGTTGTTTCCTGTCTTGTTAATTTCGGCCATTCTAACTGGTGTAAGGTGATATCTCAATGTGGTTTTAATTTGAATCTCCCTGATGGCTAGTGGTGATGAACATTTTTTCATGTGTCTGATAGCCATTTGTATGTCTTCATTGGAGAAGTGTCTGTTCATGTCTTCTGCCCATTTTTTGATATGATTGTCTGTTTTGTGTGTGTTGAGTTTGAGGAGTTCATTATAGATCCTGGATATCAACCTTCCATTTCAAATAGTTTTCTTCTTAGGACTGTCAGGTAATATATGGAATGCCCAGTAAGTTATAATTTTATTTTTTAAAAAGATTTTATTTATTTGAAAGAGAGAGAGAGCACAAGCAGGGAGAGAGGAGGAAAAGGGTGAAGCAGACTTCTCACTGAGCAGGGAGCCAGATGTGGGGTCCGATCCCAGGACCCCAGGATCATGACCTGAGCCAAAGACAAATATTCAACTGACTGAGCCACCCAGGCACCCCAAGCAAATTATAGTTTTAGACAAATAAATTTTTTGTATAAGGATGTCTCATATAATACTTCTATTTTTCTTTGATAAACCTGACAACTCTATACTTTCCCCCAGGCACAGGTTATACTTTGAAACATGTAAAATTTAAATTTATAATATAAAATATGAAATGGGTAATAATACAGATAATGTAATAATATATTATACTTAATAATATATAAAATATATAATATAAATATGAAAATATAACATTTTAATGCCTATATGGAATATAGTCAATGATATTGTAATAGCATTGTATGGTGACAGGTGGGAACTACATTTGTGGTGAGCGTAGCATAACATAGAGGAAGCTGAATCACGATGTTGTACACCTGAAATTCATGGAACATTGTGCATCAACTATATTCAAATAAAATATTTTTTTATGAAAGAAAATGAATGGGACGCCTGGGTGGCTCAGGCAGTTGAGTGACCCATTCTTGGTTTTGGCTCGTGTCATGATCTCAGGGTCCTAAGACTGAGCCCCTAGTTGAGTTCCATACTGGGGAAGGAGCCTGCTTGAGATTCTCTCTCTTCCTCTCCCTCTACCCCTCCCCACTGTGCACACTCTAGATAAATAAATAAACATTTTTTAAAAAGTTATTAAAAAAAGAAAAAGAAAAAATGATCTTGCAAAAGACGATAAGTATAGGACAGGTGTTGCTATACCCAAAGGGAGAAACTGGAAGAAATAAAGAATATACTGGTCCCAAGCAAGTTTTAAATTCAGCGGGGCAAATTCCATTAAAAGTCGAAGCCAGGAGATAAAAAGTAAAATATCAATACCTGTGTTCCCCTCCAGACCAGATCAGTTAAGTCAGAATATCTTACATCTGATCAAGAATTTTATTTTAAATTCCACAAGTGACTCTAAGGTGCAACCAGGGTTGAAATTATTGCTAGATTAAGGGTGGTGGGCCTCCTCTTGCCCTACGGACACCTCTTCCGGCCCAGCATGCAGTGCTTTGGGTGTTGCAAGAGGAGAAAGGGGAGGCAGTTCTCGTCTTACCGGACTGCCTGGTGTAAGCAGGCTTGGTTCTTGGGCGGGTCCTGGGAGGGTCTTCTGCCTGGTCCCTGGTGTAGAAATCAGATCTGAGTCTGTCCTCTCCAAATCAGCCCAGCTGCAAGTAAGTCCCCAGCAGCCTCTTCCCGCTGAGTCCCTTCCGCCAAAAGGGGAACCTCCCAAGAGAATGGATACAGGCAAGATAACTGAAATCCCACGGTCTTGTGCAGCGCAGTAAACCTGCAGGGTCTCGGCTGACCTCAAACACCGGAGTTTTCTGCACTTTGAGAAGTGGGGTACTTAGCACCCGTTGCCACCACCTTACGCTCATGATAACTAATATTTGTTGAGATTTTCTGTGTGCTAGGTGCTGCGCTCAGCTATTTCAAACGTGACCTCCTCTAATCCCTGAAAACAGGGCAGGGAGTTAGGAATCATACCCGTACTTTTCAGATAAGTAAATTTGGGGTAAAGGAGTTCAAGTAATTTGCTGAAGGTCATACAGCTAATAAGAATCAGAGTTCAAATTTGACTCCAAAGACCTTGCTTTTGCCACTGTCATTTATAACACTTACCCCCACCGTGATATAATTAATGAATGGCACTTATCTCGCTGCCTAGTACACAGCAGGCACTTGGGAAATGTTCTTTTCCTTGATAACCCTCGAACTGGAACTCTCTCAAGTCCCATTTTATAATGTTCCATCCAAGTTACTAAAAAACAATGTAAAGCTTTGTTTCATCACCCCCACTTATTAATCTATTAATTAATTTCCTTTTAAAACATATCATATGGCCCAGGATCTGTGCTACTACTAAGATCAAGGATAATAATTTAGTATTTAGTTGGCTGCTGCAACAAGTCACCACAAATTCGGCCATTTTGGTTGTTGTTGTTTTTTAACTTTTTATTTAGATTCCAACTAGTAACATGTAGTGTTATATTAGTTCCAGGTGTTCAGGATAATGATTCAACACTTCTGTACACAGCCGCTGCTTGTCCCAAACGTCCTCCTTAATCCCTATCACCTGTTTCACTCATTCCCCACCCACTGCCCCTCCGGTCACCATCAGTGTGTTCTCTATAGTTAAGACTCTGTTTCTTGGTTTACCCCTCTCTCTCTTTCTCTTTCTCTTTTTTCCCCTTTGCTCGTTTGATTTGTTTCTTAAATTCCACATATGAGTGAAATCATATGGTATTTGTCTTTCTCTGACTGATTTATTTCACTTAGCGTTATACTCCCTAGTTCTAACTATGTTGCAAATGGCAAGATTTCATTCTTTTTTATGGCTGAGTAATATTCCTCTGTGTGTGTGTGTGTGTGTGTGTGTGTGTGTGTGTGTGTGTATCCTCTCTATCCATTCATAAGTCAAACTCAGTCACTTTAAACAACAGGATGTATTCTCTCACAGGTCTGAGCCTGGAAGTCTGGTATCAAGATGTCAGGAGGGCTGCACTCCTTCCGAAGATTCTAGGGTGATATCTTTCCTCGTCCCTTCCCACCACCAGAGTGAGTAACGCACAGTTTCTGAGGGATTTGAAACAAGGAGGAGTAACATAATACCAGTCTGGAGTGATGTTGGGGAGACAAGAAGGAAAGCTAACATGTAGCTTAGAACTTCTAAGATTTCATAGACTACTCTTAATAGTAACATCATCATCATCATAATAGTATTATTGAAATTTTTCGACTTTATTGTTTTTGCCAAATAAGGATTAAAGGGAAAAAAGATTATTTAAGATTTTGTTTTTAATTAAACACATTTTCAAACAAAAAAAAGTATGAAGGACAATCAGATTAGAAGTGAGTTCTTTTTTTTTCTTTAATAGCTTTTTTTTTATTATGGTAAAGTACACATAGTAACATGTATGTAGTAAAATACACATACCATAACATTTATAATTTAGCCATTTCTGTGTGTACAGTTTTATGGCACTCGGTACATTCACACATTGTGCAACATTTATCACCATCCCTCTCCAGAACTTTTTCATCTTCCCCAACTGAACCTCCGTCACCCTCAAATGTTGACTCTATTCCCCCAGCTCCCTGCTCCTGACTGCCGCCGTTCCCCTCTGTCTCTATGAGTTTCACTGCTCTAAGTGCCTCCTAGAAATGGAACCATATAACTTTTGTCCCTTTGGGTCTGGCATGGCACTTAGTGCCATGTTTTCAAGGTCCATCTATGTTGTAGATTGTGTCAGGATTTCCTTCCTTTTTAAGGCTGAATGATGTCACATGTTTTGTTTATCCATTCATCTGTAGATGGACAGTGAGTTTGTTTCCATCTTTTGGCTATTATGAATAATGCTGTTGTGAACATGGATGTACAAGTATCTACTTGAGTCCCTGCTCTCACTTCTTTGGGGTATATCCTCAGAAGTAGACTCGCTAGGTCATTTAGAAACTCAATGTTTAATTTTCTGAGGAACCATCATCCTGTTTTCCACACTGGCTACACTATTTTACATTTCTTCCAGCAATGCACAGGGTCTCAATTTCTCCATATCCTGACCAGCACTTGTTCTTTTTATTTTTATTTTTTTAATAATTGTCATCAGAAGAGTGTGAAATGGTATCACATTGTGGATTTAATTTGTATCTTTCTAATGTGTTGTTATGCTGAACATCTTTTAATGTGTTTATTGGCCATTTGTACATCTGTGGAGAAATGACTGTTCAAGTTCTTTAACCATTTTAAAAAAGGATTTTATTTATTTATTTGAGAGAGAGAGTGCGCATGAGTGGGGGGAGAAGCAGAGGGAGAGGGACAAGTGGACTCTGCACTGAGTTCAGGACCCACGATGTGGGGCTCCATCTCAAGACCATGATATTGTGACCTGAGCTGAAAAAAAGAGTCAGACGTTTAACCCACTGAGCTACCCAGGAAGCCCTCTTTGTACATTTTTAATTGAGTTGTTTGTTTTGTTGTTGTTGAGTTACAGGATTTTTTTTTAATATGTATTCTGGATATTAATCTTTTATCAGAGAAATGACCTACCAGTATTTTCTTGTTCCATGGATTGCCTTTCACTCTGTTGGTAGCATTCTTTGATACACAGAAGTTTCTCATTTTGATGAAGTCCAATTTGTATCTATTTTTTTCCATTGTTGGCTGGGCCTTGGCATCATACTAAAAAAAAATCTTTGTCAAATCTAATGTCATGAAGCTTTTCCTATTTTTTTTTAAGATTTTTTATTTATTTGACAGAGAGGGATCACAAGTAGGTGAGGGAGAGAGAGAGATGGGGAAGCAGACTCCCCCCTGCACAGAGAGCCCGATGCAGGGCTTGATCCCAGGACCCTGAGGTCATGACCTGATCCAAAGGCAGAGGCTTAACCCACTGAGCCACCCAGGTGCCCCCCTATGTTTTCTTCTAAGCGTTTTATAGTTTTACTTTTATAGTTAGGTCCTTAATCCATTTTGAATTAATTTTGGTACATGGTATAAGGTAAGGGTCCAACCTCATTCTTTAACATGTGGATATTCAGTTTTGAATTCTCCATTATAAATTAATTTTGACTTGGAGGGAAAATTACTGTATAGTCCTTAATTTTATTTGTCCCTTAGACTGGTACACATTTCACCAGAATCTGTGGAATGACACTTGGAAATTCCAGTCTAAGAGAGAGACAATGATGGCCTGAACTAGACCTTTAGAGTAGTGTTGGGTAGGAGAGGTAGGGCTCAATTTGAGAACTTACTCTGCTGCAGAATCCACAGTATGTCCAGGCTGATGGGATATGGGATATGGGATGTAGTATAATGCAGGCAGAAGTCTATTTGAGTATCGGGCAGATTATATGGCCTTTAACAGTTGAACTTAGAGAAAATAAATCTTAAAAGCTGAAAGGTACATTAGAATTCCTCTTGAAGAGCAAAGAAATTTCTGTTTAGGAAACATCTCCAGTCATTCATGGGGAGGTGGGGGTGGAGAGAATAAATATAGGCCTTGATATGAAGAAGACGACAGGGCAAGGAAAGGTTGAACTTATTTGCAAAGAAAATGAGAGTGTTTTAGTTTAACAGGACAGGCACAGAGGGAGACAAGAGGGACCCAGGAAGATGAGGGAGAATAAAGAAATGTAAGGGAGTTAGGGCCAGAGGAAGGAGTTGAGTATGATGGTAGGAGTTGGTGACTAAGGGAAAAGAGAACCAGGTTGGAGGGGCTGCACAGAAGACTTTGAAGAGCAGGTTAACATCTCATGTTGTTTCTTATTCTGTGTGGTCTGTAACTACTCCCATTATCCTCAACTTCCAGTAGCCATCTGCACAAACTCTGCCTGTGGTACTGGTTTCTTGGGAAGTCAGTCAAAGAAAAGGGGACTAGGTACCTTTACAGATCCAAGGTAGAGAGAAGGATGGTGAATAAGGTGCCAAACCACAGGTCTTTTCTTCCCCAACTATTACACAAAATCTTGCACTTTGCAAGCCTGAACCAATCCCCACCATAATGGGAATGTGTACCACTGATGAGCTTACATTTGGTCCCTCCTCATCTCTGAAAGAATTACTGAGGCAAAGAGATGACATTATGCTGACTGATAACCCAGCCTACCCCTGGGGTTAAGGTCAGGGCCAATGCCTCTGCCACACCAGCTGGGGAGTTGGAGTAACATCTCTTTGCTCTTGGCATTTGCTTCCCCTACCAACCTGCCAAATAGTTGTTGGTTTAGTCCAGTTGGTTCATGGATGTGAGCTCCCAGTTTCTGACTCCAGCCCCACAGTCTTGGTGCATCCTAGGACACAGCTCTCTCCTCCTGCCTACAGCACTCAGCTGCCTCCTGAATCTCCCATCACACGATCTGCAATGCGGAGCTGTATCAGGGAGCCAGGACCTGTTATAAAAATTCTGTGAAAAATGCATCCAGGTGGCTTAAGGCACACTCCTTATGTAGCAAAAAATCAGTCTGAATCATTTTCAAATTTTGTTTTTAAAGCTCTCTCTTACCTTATGCAAGGCTGAACAACTCTTCCGGATGGTGACGTGAGTTTTCCTTGAAGGAGCTCATGTACAATTCTTCTAACATCTATCTTGCGTTTGTGCAAACAAACCCTACTCTTTAGGTTCTTTTCTTCATTTTACATGTCTGTTTACAGATCAAGACATGTCTAGATGCTGGAAGAGACTCTCATTAGTTCTTGCTTTTCCTTTGTGGTTAATCAGCTCCTGACACGTGGGACAATTCTTGAAGGCCTAGCATATGAGCCCCACTCCTGACCATCTATGAAACTTGAGAAACACAGCAGAAGAGAGAAGAGAAAACAGTAGCCTCCACAAGCACTCAAAAAAAAAAAAAAGAAAAGAAAAGAGCAAGAGACCAGGGTGATAGTGAAGATTGGAAGTTATTTGTCAAAATGCTCAGCAAACAAAAGGAACTCATTCAGTGAGAAATGTGCCTCAAAGGCCACCAGCCTTTGAGGACAGGAAGGCTTCTGCTACATACAAAAGCCTTTGTTTCATCTGTACATGTACAAACACCCTCAAACTTTCCCTTCCCTATGAGGAAATCATCTCACACATTCCATGTTGTGACCTGCTTTTCTCACTTAAAAATAGGTAAAGGTGTTGCTTCATATCAATACATACGTAGTTCGTATCACTTTTAATGAATGAATAGTTTTCAGTCATATGGATTTAAATTCTCTAATTCCCTCTGGGTTGGAAATTTGTCTTTTTGCATTTTTTAGTCCTTATAAACAATATTACAGTAAAGTCATTGCTGGTAAAACTCAGGATATAGCCATGATGATTATTTTAGGATAAATTCCTGCAAGTAGAAGGGCTAGAACAGGGGGCATGTGTGTTTTTAAAGAAGTTGAACCGTACTACAAATTCCCTTTATAAAGTTTGTCCCAGTTATACCCCTGGGTCCTGCCAGCAGTGCACATGCATCCCCATTTTCTTACATTCTTAATAAAGTGCGCCTCACAAGATGTTAATTTAGGAGAATACTCGCCCCACTAATTAGGCAGGTTTCAAGGGAAGCGCACATCAACACTTTATTATCGAATTTCTTCCCCATTCAGCTCTCCACGCCCCCTTGACTCTCTCTCCTTGCTTTCTTCTTGGCCTTATTTGGGTACCTGTCTCTCTCTTGCATGAGGCTTAGCTCGTGTGAGGGTGAAGAACATGTCTGATTCGATTTATAGTCTAGAACCCCGAGGGCCTAGCCCAGAGTTTTGTTTTTGTTTGTGATTGATGTGTTCAATATTAGCTCAAGTAAACGAGCAGAATTCAAATGTATAATTTAGATCCAAAGTAACTCAAGAGATAGAAAGTGACACACTATAGGGGGAAAAAAACCCCAACAGCATTCTGTAAAATATGAAAAGAATAAAAAGGGTAGTTTTATTTTGAAGTCCAAATGTTGCTTAGCAAGAATCCTTCCCCTTGGGCTTCTAAGAAAATCCTTACCAACATTGCCCATGGTCCACATACTCGTTCAGTTCTTAACTCACTCCTTCAGACCCTCATGAGCAGCCTACTGAGCTTATCAGTAATGTAGAGCTCATCACTGCGAGAGTGGGTTTTACAAAGGAGCTGGGGAGTGGAAACCTGCCTATTGATGTAACCACAGTTATCAACCGCTCAAGATGGGCTCATGGGCTACAGAAATAAATTATACCTAGTCTGTGACCTGTAATAGCTCATAATCCCATGAAGAAGAGAGACTGTAGACAACTTACTTCCCCACTGTGGGATCAGTGCTGTCCGTGTACCAGCATGGTGCCTGCAGAAGGTGCCATGGTGTGTGTGTGTGTGTGTGTGTGTGTGTGTGTGTGTGTGTGCGTGCGCGCAGGGGCCAGGGGAAGCATCAGCTTCAGAATCAGGCAGCCCTGCATCTGAATTTATGATTGTCTGCTTTCCAGCTCTATGACCCTGGGCAAGCTGCTTCAAGCTTCTGTTTTCTTATGCCAGGCTTCCTGTGCAGGTTGAATGAAATAATGTGTGTGAAGGGCCCTTGAAAGCTGTAGATGGTAAATGATTGCTGTTAGCAGGAAGGTCAGGAAAGGATTCACAGAAGAGGAGGTGCCGAGGCTGAACCAAAAAAGCAGATGGGACATTTTGGGGCACAAGTCATGGAGAAAGGCATTCAGTCGAAGAAGACAGCATGTGCAAAGTGGGGGTGTGGAAACCATTGGTCTGTTTGGAGAGTTATCATAGCTTCATGGTATTATATCATAAAATAAGAAAAAAGAAAGGGCAAGAAATGAGCAGCAAGATGTAGGCAAAAGACAGATGGGGGCGGGGAGGGGTGGCTTTGTATGTCACAGTGATAATGTGGATGTTTCCTTCTACCACTGTGTTGTCCCACACAGTAGCCACTAGCCACATGTGGCTATTTAAGCTTAAAGGAGCTAAAAATCAAATAAAATTTAAAATTCAGTTCTTCTGTCACACAAGTCACATTTCAATAACCACAATTCATTAGCCAGTCTCAATAGTCACATGAGACTAGTGGCTACCATATTGGACGGTCCAGGTAGAGAATATTTCCATCATTGTTGAAAGTTCGATTGGAGAGCACTGCTCTAGAATCTTGCTATTCAAAGCGGCCAGCCAACCAGAAGCATTGGCCTCCCATGGAGCTTGTTAGAAATGCAGAGTCCCAGGCTCCACCCCAGACCTAGTGAATTAGAATCTTCACTTTAACAAGTTCTACACCCTCCTCCCCCACCCCACCCTCTGGGATTCGTATGTACATGGAAGTTTGAGGCACTCTGCTCTCTGGAATGGGGAGCCACTGAACAGTTTAAGCAAAAGCAGCCTGGTCAAACTCTCATCTTCCTCTTTATTCTTTCAACTTTTTTTTTTTCTTTTCTTAGTAGGTTCCACGCCCAGCATGGAGTGCAACAGGGGTCTTGAACTCACAACCTTGAAATCATGGGTTCGAGCCCCGACCTGAGACCAAGAGTCCGACTCTTAAATGATGGAGCTACCCAAGCACCTCTTTCTTTATTCTTTCTATTCAGTATCTCAATTCTGTATTCCTTCTATTCAGTATTTCTGAACAACCAACAACAACAACCACCAAACTACTCTCTGTCTCTGTGAGTAGAATAGAATCTTCTCTCTGTGCCTGTCTTACTTCACTTATGAGCATAATGTCCTTTGGGCTCATCCATGTTGTTGCAAATGACAGGACTCCCTTCTTTTTTTTGAAAGCTAAATAATATATACATCACATTTTCTTTATCTATTCATCCATTGAGCGACACTTGGGTTGTTTTCATATAGTGGCTATTATGAATAATGCTGCAGTAAACATGAGAGTGCAGGTACCTCTTGGAAATACTGACTTTGTTTCCTTTGGATAAATACCCAGAAGTGGGATTGCTGGATCACAGGGTAGTTCTTTTTTTCATTTTTCAAGGAACCTCCCTACTATTTTCCATAATGGTTTTATCAATTTACATTTCCTCCCACAGTGCACAAAGGTTCTCTTTTCTCCACATCCTTGCCAAGATTTACCTTTTGATAACAGCAACTCTAACAGGTGTGAGGTGATATCTCATTGTGGTTTTGATTTGCATTTCCCTGATGATCTGTGATGCTGACCATTTTTCATATACTTCTGTATCTATTGACCATTCGTATGTCTTCTTTTGAGAAATGTCTGTTTGGGTCCTTTCCCCATTTTTTTAACTGGGCTGTTTGTTTTTTGTTATTGTGTTGAGGTCCTTACATATTTTTTAAGTGAGACCCTTATCGGATTTGCAGGTATTTTCTCTCATTCCGTGGGTTGTTAGTTCACTCTGTTGATGGTTTCCTTTGCTATGCAGATGCTTTCTAGTTTAACACAACCCCACTTGTCTATTTTTGGTTTTGTTCCCTGTGCTTTTGGGGTCATATCCAAAAAAATCATTGCTTAGCCCAAGATCAAAAAGATTTTCCCCTGTTTTCATCTAGGAGTTTTACATTTTCAGGTCTTACATTTAAGTCTTTTGTCCACTTTGAGTTGACTTTGTGTATGGAGTGAGGTAAGGGTCCAATTCCACTCTTCTGCACGTAGATATCATTTCCCCAGGATCATTTATTAAAGAAACTGTCCTTTTCTCTTTGTGTGTTCTTGGCATCCTTGTTGAAGAGCACTTGACCATTTATACACGGTTTTGTTTCTGGTTCTCTCTTCTGGTCTCTATCTGTGTTTTTATGCCACTAACCACATTGTTTTGATTACTTTGTTTCCGTAATATAGTTTGAAATTGGGAAGTGTGGTGTCTCCAGCTTAGTCCTTCTTTGACAACACTGCTTTGGCTATGCAGGGTCTTCTTTGATTCACTATGAATTTTAGGATTTTCTTTCCTATTTCTGTGAAAAATGTTACAGAATTTAATAGGGATTGCATTAAATGTTTAGATCCCTTAAGTAGTATGGACATTTTAGTAATAGTAATTCTTCCAATTCATGAACACAGGATTTTGTTCCATTTATTTGTGTCTTCTTCAAACTCCTTCATCATGTGTTCAAAACCTGCATTTTATTTTTTTGATTTTTAATTATTTTTATTAGTTTCAGGCTTAGAATTTAGTGATTCATCAGTTGCATATAACATCCAGCACTCATTACATCAAGTGTCTGCCTTAATGCCCATCACCCAATTACCTCATCCCCCCGACCCACCTCTCATCCAGCAACCTTCACTTTGTTTCCCAGAGTTCATAATCCCTTATGGTTTGCCTCCCAGTCAATTTTCATGTTATTTTATTTTTCCTTCCCCTCCCCTATGTTCATCTGTTTTGTTTCTTAAATTGCATATGTGAGTGAAATCATATGGTATTTGTCTTTTGTCTGACTGACTTATTTCACTTAGCATAATTCCATCCACGCCATTGCATATGGCAAGAGGTCATTCTTGTTGGTGGCTAAGTAATATTCCATTGTGTATGTGTGTGTATTATATCTTCTTTATCCATTCATCTGTTGATGGACATCTGAGCTCTTTCCATAGTTTGGTTATTGTGGACATTGCTGCTATAAACATTGGGGTGCAGGTGCCCCTTTGAATCACTATGTTTGTATCCTTTGGATAAATACCTAGTAGTGCAATTGCTGGGTTATAGGGTAAGCTCTATTGTAAACTCTTTAAGAGCCCTCCATACTGTTTTCCAGAGGGGCTGCTCCAGTTTGCATCCCCATCAGCAGTGCAAGAGGGTTGGTTCCCCCTTCTCTGCATCCTGGCCAACATCGTCGTTTCCTGAGTTGTTCATTTTAGCCTTTCTGACCAATGGGAGGTGGCATCCCATTGTGGTCAAAACCTGCATCTCAGAAGTTTATTCTAGTAGAAGGATAAATAAAAGGAGAGCAAGACCAGAGGAAGAGCGCCCAGTGAGGAGACACTAGCAATTGGGCTGCTATTCCCACTTTTGAGCAAATTAGAATAAACCATGTCCTCTTTGCTGAAACAATTGAAACAGGCTTGCTGAGCAGAGCGCAGGCTGGCTTTACGCCTTGCTTTGGCCCAGCACCCTCTGCTGTGACTACCATGCCTGTGCGCACAAGGAAGCATGGTGGCAACCGTCCAGGCGCACGATGGGGAAAGCCTGAACTACACAGCTTGAGGATGTCAATGAGCAGTAACAGGGCACAACTGTATGGGGAGTTGTTTTGTAAAGTGCCATGTGCTGTGGGAGGAAAGGGCAGCAGCAGTCCTGAGAAAGTAAGGCTCTATCCTGCAAGAACCAACCAGGAGGGCTGGCCTTTTCACAGTGTGCTGTTGGGCAGCCCTGTTCCATAGCATCCCTGTTCCATTTCACCTCAGGAAAGTGATTACACTAATTGCCTTAAACCAGGGCTGTATTTCATGTGTATAATGTCCATAATTTGGGGTTTGAATATAATTGCAGTAAATTATACTAATCACAGGAAAACTTCATTAAACTAATATAGGTTTATTCAAAAGAGTGGGGTTTTAAGCAATCAGTAGTCCCTAGTTGAAATGGTGCCTTCTTGTTTTATAATAAAAGATACTGAATACTTCAAAACTCTGTTAATTCAAAGTCCTTTTTTTTTTTTTTCCCCAAAATCATGGGAGTTTCAGAGAATGTTCACCCATTTGGAGTATAGTCACCTTTTAAACCATGAGACATGGTGCTAAAAAAAGATTGAGAACAAAAAAACCAAAATCACACGGAAGCAACCGTAAGTGGAAAGTGTCTTTTTTTTTTTTTTAATTTTGTTTATTTGACAGATCACAAGTAGGCAGAAAGGCAGGCAGAGAGAGAGGGAGGAAGCAGGCTCCCTGCTGAGCAGAGAGCCCGATGTGGGGCTCGATCCCAGGACCCTGAGACCATGTCCTGAGCCAAAGGCCGAGGCTTTAACCCACTGAGCCACCCAGGCATGCCTGGAAAGTGTCTTTAAAACTCAGTTCTTACTATGCCAAATTCTTCTGGATTCCTCAGACAGACAAATTTTGATTTATGCACTTCCAATGGCCTTAGATACTGAGTTGGGGCAGAGAAAATGTCTACCATTTGCTACACACACACACACACACACACACACACACACAGAGGCACACAGGCACATAAATACACACATATATACACACACAAATGCTCCCCTCCTATATTGGCCAGAGCTCCGGCAGGAATCTGATGGCATACTCATTCATGGTAATTGAGGATTGCTTAATAAAATGGTCATGTATTCCTGAAACTCTCTGAGGGTAGCTACAAGAGAAGGCTGACCAGAAAGACATTTGGCCTTTGGTAGAAGGATACAACCAACTGACAATGACCTGCCAGGAAGGGAGTTACATATGGACACAGAGAGCTATATCCCAACCTCACACTCTGTCTTCTCTCTCTCCTTCCTCTGGTACCTTCCATTCGCCAAACCCAGTGTAGGCTGCCAAATGGTAAAGAAATCCATCGCTGCAGTCCCTTCAGAGGAGGCTCCCCAAACACAAAGCAAGGTGGAGAAAGGTGAACAGTGACAGAGAAAGGTGAGCACATGCACTAGACACAAACATAGCTTACATTTCCATAACATCCTACAGATAGCAAGTACTTTCCAATATTTCTTAAATTTTTAAAGATATTTATTTTTTAATTTTTTGAGAGACAGAGAGAGAGAGAGAGAGAGAAAACACCAGCCAGGGGAAGGAGCAGAGGCAGAAGCAGACTCCCCACTGAGCAGAGAGATGGATGTGGGGCTCAATCCTGGGACTCCAGGATCATGACCTGAGCTGAAGGCATATGCTTCACAGACTGAGCCACCCAGGCACCCTCAAATATTTCTTTTAATATGCACCTGACTCACGGCAGGTGACTCCATATATATTTACTGAATAAATCAATGAAATACATTTTTTGCAACTGAGCTAATTTTTTCTTATTTACAATAATTAGGCTTTATACATAAATTTTTATTGTGGAAAAATGCACATAACATATAATTTATTAGTCATGTCAAATTGTACAATTCAGTGGCATTAAGCATTTCATGATGTTGTATAATCACCGTTATCATCTAGTCCCAGAACTCTTCCATTACGTCAAATGGATAACACAAATTTATTTTTTAAATGACAGAATTGTTTCGCATGCAAACATTTATGAAAAGCTAATGGTATATGCGATCTACCAAATGGTGTGACAATTCTCCCAGCAGTCAAGGATAAAAAGCCCAAAACTTCAAAATGGTCTTGTCCATAGAAGCATATTGAATGCACAGAGTATTTACGTAAAGTTACATAGAATGAACATACACACAGCAGTTACTTCAAATACAGAACCTGGATATGTGAGGAAGTAACTTACTGTTGATTACCCTGATTGATCAGATTGGCCAGAAAGTCGATCCATTTTTCACTTCAGTTTGGCTATAGGGACGCTAATGCCTTGATGGCGCATCCTTCTTTCCTCTCCAGTGATTTTCAGGTCCTGGACTTTGCTGATGAGCCCAAAAGAAATTCCCAAAGAGTTTGGAGCAAACATAATTTCAGTCTCAGGCGGCCTGTTGATGCCAGATGGGATGGCTTGTCCTGGTTCTGCTATTTATTAGCTGTATGGATGCAGGCTGCTGGAAATCTGGCCTCCCTTATCTATTAAAATATATATATATATATATATATATATATATGGCCCTGGACTTTGATCCCTAAAGCCCCCCACAGCTCTAACATCCCTTGTTACTCTAGGATCTGCCTGAAAACCTCCAAAGCTTGCACTGGAAAACAGCCTCAGTCTAAGCACATCAAATATCTGAACATACAGGATTCACCCTTCTGATGAAACAGCCAGGATGGAATTTGACCCTTTCGGCAAATCATGGATATGAAAACCAACGTTCTGTGCACCGAGAGCCAGGTGGGGACAGCTGGAGCACGCAGAGTAACGAGTAAGCCAAATTCATTGACTACGAGAGGTCTGAATGGGTATTTAATGATACAGAGAAGCTAGCCCTGACCTTTTATCAAAAGCACAGTTTTCCCAGTGGACCTGGCCAGACTAGCACGGATCCATCCCCACCTGGTCTCCTTGGTAACCAAGGGCCTAGATCTGTGAGTGTTTGCAGGATATCTGGCCAGCTTTAAAGTGCAGACCACCCCTCTCCCGAGATCAAGCCCATAGCCTTGGCCTTTGAAGACCACAAGCTAATTAAGGAGTTGGCAGCCACAGGTGGGAGATGTGGGGCGCCCAGTACTGCTGGTGGAGGGCATGGGCTCTGGAACGCGACTGGTTGGGGCTAAATACCGACATGTCTCTCACCACATGGTGGAAACTTGCCCGAGTTTTAATTTGCCTTTCTGGGCCTCAGTTTCCTCATTTGTAAAATGAGTCTAATAAAAGTAACTTCTTCCTGTAGTTGTTGAAAGGATTAAAGACATTTAAATACTAAAAGTGCCCAGGGACACTACTCAAGTCCGCCAGCAGTAGTAATAGCGCAATGATTATGTAACATCAATTAAGAAAAAGAGATTTTCAAGATGATCATATGCAGCATTGGTTTGGGGAGACCCATAGCAAAGATGGCAGGACTTCAAAACTGCAGCTGGAAAACCCTTTGCCATGTTCCTAACAACTATGCAAGATCAGACAAGCAGGGGCGGATTTGAACAGCAGTGACAAACTGAGCAGGTCAACATCAGTGGCTTTGGCATCAGGGAGAACTGAGTTGGGATCCTAGCTCTGTAGACTACTACCTGTGTGCACTTGAGTATCTAAGCCTTGCTTTCCTTAAATTACAGTGGGGAGAGTAGCAGAACTACCCCCATCGGGTTGTGCTAATGATTAAGGGACAATGCATGAAGAGTGCTCAGCACACTTCCTGGGACAAAGCAGGTGGTCAGCAAACATGATGTTATTACGAGGGGCAGTTGTACCCCCTTAGGCCCCAATTTCCTTCCATATCCCTCAGTTTATATCCTGATTCATTCATTTCACCTGGCAAACATTTGCCAGCGCTGGCTTTGTGTCTATTACTAAATGGACACAGGAATTCAAAAAGAATTACAAGATGAAGTTCATCTTGCCAGTCTAGTCTGGAGGTGATTGGTAGACCCACCAAGTCACAGAAGACCCACCCTGGAGGCCTCCTGGCCCAGGTGTGAGACTAGAGAGGGGGGTGGCAGGGGCAGGGGCAGGGTTGGGGTGGGCAGGGAGGCTGTTCAGGGCTAAAAGGGGAATCTGGAAGGCAGTTCTTTGGCTGAGGAGGAGCAGCAGGGTCTAGTCGGGGACAGCAGATGCTCTCAGTCCCAGATCTGCCTCCGTGAGCTCATGGGACCTTGCCCAAGTCACTCCGTCCCTCTATGCCTAGTTTCCTTAGCTGGGAAATGGTGAAATTATAATACTCACAGAATTAAATGAGTTAAAAACCCATGAAGCCCTGAAGAGCATCCAACTTGTAGTAAAAGTTACTGTTAGACCATGGGAAGAGAGAGAGGTTTTTTTTTTTTTTTTTTTTTTTTTTTGACAGATAAGCTATCAAGACCTTTGCTTTTTGGCTTGTTTGGGTTTGCTTTTTAACTAGATACATTCATGTAAGGCTGCTACTGGGCCCCTCAAAGTCTAGAAAGATGGATCCTCTTAGTCTATCCCCAGGAAGAACCCAGTCTTACTCACAGCTTA
Source organism: Mustela nigripes (assembly GCF_022355385.1). Lineage (NCBI taxonomy): Eukaryota > Metazoa > Chordata > Mammalia > Carnivora > Mustelidae > Mustela > Mustela nigripes. Next base: position 157,917,042 of record NC_081559.1, read on the forward strand.
TCAAAAACACGTGTGGTTGCCAAAGGCTGGTGTGAATATTGATTCACCTTTCCTTTGGGCCAGTTTTCAGCAAGGGCTGCCTCAGTACCACGTGGCCACACAGAAGCCCCTTCTCCTCACCCACCTGCCCGCCCACCATCTCCACGCTCATCTCCTGGGGCCCCAGCCCCATCCTCTCCTGGCCCCCAGAGCGGAGCTAGCGAAGGTCATCTCTCGGGGCTCCCACTGTTCCTTGACTGGGGTCCTGTTTGCCTGTGTTGATGTGGCACCCACCACATAAGGCAGCCTCTTTCCATTTAAAACCAATCACCTCCCATAGAATAATTTGTATTTGATCCTAAGATCCTCCCCTCTAAGGGAGAGCAGGGAGGGACAATGGAGGTGGACACAGTGTTGAACATACAGAAAATATATTAAGGAATCTCCTACTCCATTTCTCACTCTCAAGTCTGGCATGAAGAACATTCCATAGCTTTCTTTATAAGGTCACCCAATGCCAAGCTTAAGCCCCTAAAGTGGAATTGAGGTGGGTTGAGAAGGATTCGCATTGCAGAAGAGCCGCTGGATAGAAGCGTCACCCTCTGCCCCCACTGGGATTCTGATTCCAGCAGCACCGAAGGTCCTATCATCCCAGCGACTCAGTGAGCAGCTGGGCACAGTGTGTCGCTGCGACGCTCGTTGCTGGATGCATTTGGCTTCGCCGGCCATATGGCCATGCAGAAGAGCTCCTTTGTAGTTTGATGGCCTGGAAACAAGTAAGACTCTCTTCATGTTCTGTGCTGCTGGCTCATTTCTGTTTGGGAAGAGCTGGTGCTGCTAAGGCTTACCTTGCCCTTGACGCTCCCGAAGGAGCATTAGGAACAGATCCTTTTCATTTCTCAGACACAAATATCTCCACTTATAAGGCAGATGGGTAAGGAGCAGTAGTTCAGAAGCACTTAACAATAAGCAAGCAGCATTTCTTGGACAACAAATATAAACACTCAGTGGCTCAGTCTAGTGGGGGCAAGAGAAGAAGATAATGTCAATCACTGAGAAAATGGAAAAAGACAGAGTGGAGGGGTACCTGGGAGGCCAGAGCAGATAAAAGAACCAGAAGTAGCTTCTAAAAGCAAGCTGAGTTGTAAAAGAGAAGCATAATTTACAGAGCATGTACTAAAGCCGGGTCCTCTTCTGGATAGCCTATTAGGTTTTTTCCAAGTAATTCTCTTATCAAAGTCACAAAGCTAATGCTTATTGGAGCTGGGATTTGAATCTAGGTCAACTTGAACCCAAAACCATCCCACTCCATCCCACTGCTGAGGAAGCAGGCAGGCCTGGGTGGCTGGCTGAAGTCTGGGATCCCACGCCAAGGAAATCACCTTCTCAAGGTGTGGAAATCCACCACAGACTTGACATCCGACAGAAGGGCAAGTGTGGAAATCTCTTCCCACGTCTGAGGCAGGCCCACAGCATGGTTTGTTGTAGAACCCTGAAGTGGCCTTAAAATCCTTCTCACTCCAGCAGTCCAGGACCGGCATGAATCACTGTGAAACCTATTTGCCACATAGAAGAATAAAACAGATTTGGAAGAGCCACGAGGGTTTCTAAAAGGATCTCTGAGAGCCAGAGTTTCAGGAAACATGATTTGAATTTTCTCAAATCCTTAGTCAGAGAACTTAGGGGAGGAAGTAATGAACCTGAAAATCTTACCACTGAAAAACTGAAGCTAATGCTTCCCCAGGGTAAGACCTGAGTTCAGGTCAGGGTGGTGTGCGGTGATGGGTATGGTCTTGTGCTGGTGTCTCACCATTCATTGCTGGTAGACACTTGTTGACCACTCCAAAGTCAAACTCCAGAATGATAACTGAAAGCTGAGTAAGAAGCACCCCAAATTGGGCCTTGGCTTTGAAAACTGAACAGCCAAACAGATTCACACCAGCTGCTTGCTTTTTTTCCCTTTAATTAAAGCTCTCTGTAGTTAAGGAAAATGGTAGAGCCTGCCCAACATGGGCTAGAGCATTAACGTGAGGCTGAACTAACCTGGAGCATCACTGTGACCAGCCAGAACTTTGATTAAAAACCTGCAGCGTTTCCTGCCTCAACGGTTTTTGAGCACTTGGCCGATGTCTGACGCCCAGTTGGGATTAATCTCCACATCCTATTAAGAGGAACAACTATTTCTCAGGTAGTTGGGTTCTTTACATGGCTGCAATATCTTTGTAATATCTTTCCAGGGGCTCCTGTGAGCTTAAATATATGACATTCAAAAAAATAATATGTAAATGAATTTCCATCCATTACATTGAGGGAGTTGTTTTCTCCCTTTATAATCTTTTTTCCCATGATTTTATTCTTCTTGCAGGAAACAGAAGTAGAGGTGCATTCAGGCCATGTGTGTAATTTGGGGATCAGCTTTCTGTAATGAAACTGGAAGCAAATCCCAGATAAGAGCTCCAACTGTTTCAGAAGAACATTGCAAAGCCCAGTGGTCCTGACCAAGTTGTCACACACAGAGCAGAACTATCGATGAGAGCCGTACAACATCTGTTGCCCAGGTAACCATCAATCCAGGAAGCCAGCTCTGAGTCATAAGTGGCGTGGGGAGGTCTGCTAGCGTAGAGGGCAGTGCAAACTTCTCATCCCTTCCTCACCTCCCATTATGGCCTAAGGCTGCCATACAAGGTACATAGAAACCTCCTGTCAGATCCCTAAAGACCTAAAAGACCTCTCTTTTCCTAGTCTTGTTCAAAGATTCTTAGACCTCCCTCAGTCTTTTCTTTTCTTTTTTAAGATTTTATGTATTTGACAGAGAGAAATCACAAGTAGGCAGAGAGGCAGGCAGAGAGAGAGAGGGGAGGAAGCAGGCTCCCTGCTGAGCAGAAAGCCGGAGCGGGCCTTGATCTCAGGACCCTGGGATCATGACCTGAGCCGAAGGCAGAGGCTTTAACCCACTGAGCCACCCAGGCGCCCCAGACCTCCATCAGTCTTCTCACAAAACCTCCTCCTGACTCTTATCAGTGCTTACCACATCACCAGTGCTAAGCAAACACTGCTCAAAATGCCAGCCTGCTGAGTGGGGCTACATTGTTCACCCACTGGTATCTGGCCCCCAGCCTGCATTTTGAGTTGCACTGAACTAAAGCACCTACTTCTTAGGACCTCTGTGGCAGCCCACCAGGGCTCACACACTTACCATGACCTTCACCTGGAACTGTGGTGTGGGAGAACCAACCCTATGGTTCTCCTTTTCTGTGTTCCATCACATCCAAAATGCTGCACACAAATTCAGAGAGAAAAAGTGAATAAATATGCCTTTGCCAAGTAACTAGGTCTGGCTTTCTAAAAACATTCCTAGGTATGTTCCCCAAAGAATTGAGAATAAGTTTTCGAACAAAAACCTGTACACAAATGTTCGTGGAAGCACCGTTTCCCATAGCCGAAAGATTAAAAAAAAAAAAAAAAAAAAACCCAAATGCCCATCAATGAATGAATGGGTTAACAAAGCATGGTATAGCCATACACTGGAATGTTATTCCATACTATGACATGGATGAACATTGAAGGCATTATACTAAGTGAAAAGCCAGACATAAAAGGACACATATTGCATGATTCCATGTATCTGAACTATCCAGAAAGGTCAATATATACAGACAGAAAGCAGATTCGTGGTTGCCCAGGCTGGGGGAAGGAGAGGGAGTGAGGAGTGCTGCTTACCGAGAACAGGGTTTCCTTTGGGGTGATGAAGTGTTCTGGAATGACATAGAGGTGATAGATGCCTAACATTGTGAATGTACTTAATGCCACAGAATTGCACACTTTAAAAATGGTCAATTCTACATTATGTGAATTTTACTCAATTAGAAAAAGAAGGCAAGTACAAGAAAATGTATAAAAAAGAAAGCAGGAAAGGGTATCACTTGTAGTTGCACCACCCCAAATATTTTGTTCCAGCTTATATTCCATAGTAATAATTCATATCTCATATATAATTTCTATTTTATTTTCAAGTTCATGTTATTTCCAACGTATATTACTGATAGTCTACATGTCTTGTGAGCTTAAACTACTGGGTAAGTTTCCTTGATACGTATTTCTAAGTTCCTGCATGATATTAAACCAATTGATACTGACACCTATAATACACAAAACTACCTACTTCCATGCATCCTAGCTAGCACTGACTAGCATTGATTAGTCTCCCAAAAAAGAAAAAAAAGAGAGACTAATACATGGTTGTCTAATACTTTTTCATTTGATGAATAGTAAGATTGTTACCTTACAACATTTTTCTGTCTTGAAATAATAAACTCATGTTTAGTAGACACTTCCATATGCTTCGTCTTCATTAGAGTAGGGAGTAGCTAGTCATTGTTTGGGGGTGGGTGGGTAGAAAATCCAATGGTAATGCTTTCAAAGACTAGACTAGACTAGATACAGTTGTCCCTGAAGGAGGAACTAGAGAACTAGAGAGTTGCTGAGACCCAGTTACCAGGAATGCAATACTGAGCAGAGAGAGAATATTTGAAATGTAAGAACATAAGAGAGAAAATTTTTAAATTCTGACAAAAATCAAATAGGTTGTGTTGGTGAAGGATTTGATCTCGCACATCAGTGGGAGGTGGTTAAGTACTCTATAAGGCTCCTGTCTTCCCAGTTGATGCTGGAATAGGTGCTAGTCTAGCCCCCATGGCCAGCAGAGAGGGTCACAGAAATAACAGACCAGCACTGGTATCCATCCTAAGATGCAGACTCTTCAAGCTGATGCTCGGATGAGTGTCAAGTTCACTCCATCATTGTACCTCAAGGTGTGGAGAGGGGTAGAGTGAAAACAGGAGCTGTGGAGGCCACTTAGTCTTTCTTCTCCAGGAACTAGTAGAGATTGAATTTTAAATCTAAAACTTATAAATAATAGCACTGTACATTTTAAAACATTTTAATCTGTACTATTCTTGCATTGAGATGCTACTCACACAGAAATGTGGCAGAAATCCATCAGCGTCAAGGTGCCTGGGTGACTCAGCTGGTTAAGCATCAGACTCTTGATTTCTGCTCAGGTTATGATCTCAGGATTGTGAGATTGAGCCCCACATCAGCCTCTGTGCTGGACGTGGAGCCTGCTTAAGATTTTTGCTCTCCCTCTGCCCTTCCCTCTCACACATATGTGCATACAGGTGTGCCATGCTCTCTCTTAAAAAAAAAAAAAAAAGGCCACCAATGTCACAATAAAAAAGCACAAACTTGGTTTGTTAATGAGTTACTGGGGACAAGACATAGGACCACGGTATCACTGACTGGCGTGAAGCCCTCATCCACAGCCTTTCTGCTTCTCAACTTTGTCTCCCTGTTAAGCATCCTTTTTTTTAGAAATGCAAAGAATTGCCGAAAATAACAACAACGAAGATGACACAGAGAAACCTTAGGATAACAATGCACGTTGTCCAAGATTAATCTTGCCTCTGTTTTCTAGTAAATCCAGGTGAGACTCACAAATTAACAAAGAAGACCAAGGACAGTAGTCTGTCGAGATGCAGGCCACCCCCCCATCTTTCCAATTTTAGACTAAAAATAACAGTCAAAAGGGGTTCAGCTTCAGTGCGCAGACAGAGAAACTGTGAATGAACTGTGACGAAATTTGCTGAACTAATGAATGCATGACAGATGGGCTTCACTTCTGGCAAGAAGAAACTGTGTCCTCAGTGGTGATTTTTCAGTACTTCAACGTCTAATGGTGATGCAAGGCGGTGGTTTTCATACTCAACCATTCAGAGCCTGATGTCCTAGAGGCCAATCCTGCCCTTCAACCAGGGTAACTCTGTTCATATCTGTTTATATATTTGAGTTTTATTAAGAGGTTGCTTGAAAACAGTCTTAATTTTAAAGCTTGCTGATAATTCCACTGGTATGAAAGAAAGAACTAAGATGCACATTCTACAATCAATTGGTTTGAGTCCTGATTTTGACTTCTACGAGTTCTGTTATCTTAGGTTAGCTACTTTTTATTTTGCTTCTCAGACTCTGTACCTGAAAAATTAGAATAATATATGGTTCTTCACCAAGGGCTACAGGGATCAATAATGTGTGAAAAGATATTTTGTAAACGGTGTCACCATATAAATGGTAAGAATTATCATCCAGTCTCCGATGGCAGGATTGTCAGGTGAGAAATGAAGCTAGTTTCACTGCTGCCACAACAGATGGTAAAACAGGACAGTAAATGACTGAGTTAACCTTAGCACAGTTTTTCCATTGGGAAGGCTAGTATTTCAGAAACTAACCAATGAAACAATAATGAGAGAAAAGATTGAACATAAAACGAACAGAAACTCAGGGATCTGTGGGACCATACCCAAAGGTCGGATGTTTTTGTCATCAGAGTCTTAGAAAGGAAGGAGAATTATATATACATTTTTTAAAATTGCTTTTTATCTTTTTTAAAATTTAAATTCAATTAGCCAACACATAGTACATCGGAAGATATGTACGTTTGAAATATATATACATTTGAAGACATAGTGGCTGAAAATTTCCCAAATGTGATTAAAAATATAAATTTAGAGATTCAAGAAGCCCCAAACAGGAGAAAACTCCAGGAAATACATACTTAAACATATCACAGTCAAGCTGCAGAACACTGAAAATAGGAAAAAAAATATTGAAAGAAGCCATAGAAAGATGATTCTTTACTTGTAGAGGAACAATTTGAATGACTATATGTTTTTCTCCAGAAACTGTAGAGGCCTGGAGGAAGCCATACAACACATTTAAGGTGCTTAAAGAAATGAACTGTCGACTTAGAATTCTGTATATGGTGAAAAGACCCTTCAGGAATGAATGCAAATTAGACTTGCAAATTAATAAAAGAAAACTTCATTTAAAACAGAGGCCAGCAGGGGGAGCTGTCATGCCTTACCCCTCCTTGTCAATTGCAGACCCCAGGGGGAGGAGACTGCTTTGTATTCTCAACAGGAAGAAGCCTATACTAGAACTACTCCAGCAGGAGGAATTAAGATCTTCTCCTTACCTGGCAACAGTCCAGCCAATGAGAGAGAGTCATGGTGCAGCTACTGAAAAGCCACCATACTTCGAAATCCTTGCTTACTCCAATGGACTTTTTGTTTACAAGAGCAGAGCCCCTCCCAAGTCCCCCTTTCCTCTATAAAAGAGCCCTCCTCTCCTTTGTTCTCTGAACTTCCCTATATTTTTGCTGCAGATTGCATGTCCCAAATTGCGTTTGATGTCTATAGGAAACTCACTTTAAATATAAGGTTATATCCCGATGAAAATTCCACCAGCATTTTTCAAAGAGCTGGAACAAACAATCCTAAAATTTGTATGGAACCAGAAGAGACCCTGCATTGCTAAGGAAATGTTGAAAAAGAAAAACAAAACTGGAGGCATCATGTTGCCTGATTTCAAGCTAAACTACAAAGCTGTGATCACCAAAACAGCAGCATGGTACTGGCACAAAATCAGACACTGATTTTGGAACAGAGTAGAGAGCCCAGATAGGGACCCTCAACTCTATGGTCAATTAATCTTCGACAAAGCAGGAAAAAAAAGCACAGTGAGGAAAAAAAACAAAAACAAAAACAGTCTCCTCAATAAATGGTGCTGGGGGAGGGACGCCTGGGTGGCTCAGTTGGTTAGGCGGCTGCTTTCAGCTCAGGTCATGATCCCAGCGTCCTGGAATCGAGTCCGGCATCGGGCTCCTTGCTCCGTGGGGAGCCTGCTGCTCCCTCTGCCACTCTGTATGCCTGTGCTCACTCCCTCTCTCTCTCTCTGACAAATAAATAAAATCTTTTAAAAAAATAAAATAAATGGTGCTGGGAAAATTGGATAGCTATGTATAGAAGAATGAAACTCGACCATTCTCTTAAACCATACACAAAGATAAACTGGAAATGGATAAAAGATCTCAACATGAGGCAGGAATCTATCAAAATCCTAGAGGAGAACATAGGCAGTAACCTCTTCAACATCAGCCACAGCAACCTCTTTCAAGACATGTCTCCAAAGGCAAAGGAAACAAAATAAAAAACGAACTTTTGGGACTTCATCAAGATCAAATGCTTCTGGACAGCAAAGGAAACAGTCAGCAAAACAAAGAGGCAAGCCACAGAATGGGAGAAGATATTCGCAAATGACACTACAGACAAAGAGCTGATAGCCAAGATCTATAAAGAACTCCTCAAACTCAACACACACAAAACAGATAATCACATCAAAAAATGGGCAAAAAACATGGACAGACACTTCTCCAAAGAAGACATACAAATGGCTAACAGACACATGAAAGAAATGTTCATCATCATTAGCAATCAGGGAGATTCAAATCAAAACCACATTGAGATTCCACCTTACACCAGTTAGAATGGCCAAAATTAACAAAACAGTAAACAGCATGTGTTGGAGAGGATGTGGAGAAAGGAGAACCCTCTTACGCTATTGGTGAGAATGCAAGTTGATACAGCCACTTTGGAAAACAGTGTGGAGACTCCTCAAAAAATTAAAAATAGAGCTACCCTATGACCCTGCAATTGTACTACTGGGTATTTACCCCAAAGATACAGATGTAGTGAAAAGAAGGACCACCAGTACCCCAATGTTCATAGCAACAATGGCCACAGTCGCCAAAGTGTGGAAAGAACCCTTCTTTCCATCTTGAAGATGCCCTTCAACGGACAAATGGATAAGGAAGATGTGGTCCATATATACTATGGAGTATTATGCTTCCATCAGAAAGGATGAATATCCAACATTTATATCAACATGGATGGGACTGGAAGAGATTATGCTGAGTGAAATAAGTCAAGCAGAGAATGTCAATTATTATATGGTTTCACTTACTTGTGGAACATAAGGAACAACATGGAGGACGTTGGGAGACGAAGAGGAGAAGTGAGTTGGGGAAAATTGAAGGGAGAGACAAACCATGAGAGGCTGTGAACACTGAGAAAGAAACTGAGGGTTTGGGAGGGGAGGGGGATGTGGGTTGGTTGAGCCTGGTGGTGAAAATGAAATCAACTAGAAAATGCATATAAAATATTATGTTAACAAGTAAAAACAAAAATCATATTATCGAAATGATATAAAACATATGTATTCATAATGACTAGAAGGAAAAAATAAATATTAAAATTTTATTATAGAAAAAATAAATATATTGTTATAGGTTAAAAGTAAAAGAATGAGAAAGGTATAGTGCAAACACTAATGGAAAGAAGCTAGAATGGCAATTTTAATATCAGATGAAGTAAATTTCAGAGGAATGAAAGTTCTCAGGGATAAAGATGGACATTACATGGCGATAAAGGGGTCAGTTCACCAAGAAGATATAACAAGTTTCAAAGTGTGCACAACTCATGAAAATTTCAAAATATATGAAGCAAAACTGATAGTATAAAAGGGAGAAATGGGAAAATGCGTAAGTATAGCTGGAGATTTTAACACTCTTTTCTCAGTAATTGACAGAACAAGTAAACAGAGGAGCCATAAGGATATAGTAGAATTGACCACCACCATCCACCAAATACATCGAGTTGACATTTAGACAACATTCCACCCAACCACAGAAGCATGAAATAGTTTTCATGTGTGCATTGAACATTCATCAAAACAGATCATATTCTTCATTCTAATGCAAACTTTAACAAACTTAGAAGAATTTACATCATACAATGTGAGTTCTCTGACCATACTAAAACTAAATGAGAGATCAACAGGAGAAATACAACTAAAAATACCCAATACTTGGACATTACAGAATACACTTCAAAATAATCCATGGATCAAAGAACAAGTTTCAGTAGGAATTTAAAAATATTTTGAACTGGATGAAAATGAAATGACAACATTTCAAAATTTGTGGGATGAAGCTAAATAAGTACTAGGTAAGTGGTGATTCTCAATCTTGATTCACATTTGAACCCCCTGGAAAACTTTTTAAAAATACTGATTCCTGGCCACCCCCCACCCCAGACCAATGATATCAGACTCTCCAGGAGCGAAGCCCCAGCAAGAGCATTTTTACAAAGCAGCCCCAATGATTTTAATGCACAGCCACAGCTGAGAACTGCTCTCCTCAGTGCTGCAAAAGTGACAGAAAATGTTCTGGAGCACAGATGGGACCATTAAGACTGCCTGGGCCCTAGGGGGTGGCTTCACACAGTGGGTGCTTGGTAAAGAATGAGCAAGAATTTTTCAGTTTGGGAAGGCACAAGAGGAAAGGTATTCATGCAGGGGGAACGTTATGGCCCAAGCCACAAAGATATGAAAAGGTATTCAGGGAATAAAGATCAATGGGTAAGGGATATCTGTTGTGCTACCTTATACACACTCACAAATGCTTGTAGAGATACATACACATATTCCTAATTCAAATATAACCTTATCTCCTACTGTTAGGGTGAAACTAGCAAATGAGCTAAACTTAACTAAAATGCTACATCAAGAAATGTTGTTTAAATCTCATTTTATAAAATCTGATTTATAAGAGTTATAGGGATTTTAATACTGTACAAAACTGTGGCAAGCTGAAGCTGTCACTAGATCAATATAGCCCACTAGAATTCATTTTGAATTCAGCCTGGACTAGTTTGGGTTTTTTTTTCTTTTCCCTTCAGCCATTTGTCCTCTCCAAGCTTTCCAGTTTGATTTCTTGCTGTTCTCCCTGTGCCCCTCACACCACCTTGTACTTAATTTTTAATAGCAGAACACCGCACAGTTTCGTCTCCCTGATTCTTGCTTCTGCCTTTGCTCACATCATACTTTTGGCCAAGATGATCCCATGCTTTGCTCCCAGCTGACCCTGATTCCTACTCATTCTTTATGCCTTGGCCCAGGTATCTCCTCAAAAAGAAAGCCTTCCCAGAAGGAGAATGCTTGACTTGGCGTTGAAGATCCTTTAAGATTCCTGTTTGTAAATTCAGGACACATTGTATTTTTCTGCATTGTCTTTGGGTATATATTAAAGTTTTAAAATTTTATTCCTTCTTAATTCTGGAGTACAGTTCTGAATAAGATTGAAAAGGTTGATGTCATTTCTAAGACTCTGGGAAGCCACTGAAATCTCCTGTGAGCATCATTTCACAGGAAGCAGATGTGAAAGATTGTAGCAAATGGGTATTTGTTTTTCTTAAGTATTCCAGGAAACACTGAGGCAGGCTTTAGAAAACAAACCTCTAAAGGGTGACAGGTGCTGTTATTCCAGGGGAGAAATGCAACATAATAAGGGTGGTAATACGAGAATCAAATGTATATCTCTTCTCTGTGTTTGGAGGTTGCCAGAGGACGCCAGGGTGTTGCAAGGACACATCGGAGATTCTTAAGAAATACAGAATTGGATCCCAAGAGGTCCTTTCTGGGAGGGCGAGTGTTGTCAGCCATAAAGCTTTTAACCAGAAGTGAAAACCCCATATAACCATTGATTTTCTCTCTCCCTGGAGTTCCCTGTGGCAGGGGACAGAGAGAGAGAGCCCAAAAGTCTCAGCAGAATTAAGGAAAACATGATCCCAGGATCCTGGGATAGGGCCCCATGGCGGCCTCTGTGCTCAGGGAGGGGAGGGGGCAGGAGGAGAAGCAGATTCCCCTCCCCTCCCTGAGCACAGAGCTCACTCTCTCAAATAAATAAGCAAAATCTTTTTTTTTTTTTTTTTAAAGATTTTATTTATTTATTTGACAGAGAGAAATCACAAGTAGATGGAGAGGCAGGCAGAGAGAGAGAGAGAGGGAAGCAGGCTCCCTGCTGAGCAGAGAGCCCGATGCGGGACTCGATCTCAGGACCCTGAGATCATGACCTGAGCCGAAGGCAGCGGCTTAACGCACTGAGCCACCCAGGCGCCCTAAGCAAAATCTTAAAAAAAAAAAAAAGATGTGTCGAAAGTGCAGTAAGCTATAGAATACTGTATATAATGTCATTCTACCTTCATTTTATTTTTAAAGATTTTTATTTATTTATTTATTTATTTGACAGACAGAGATCACAAGTAGGCAGAGAGGCAGGCAGCTGAGGTGGGGGAGGGGGGTGAGCAGGCTCCCTGCTGAGCAGAGAGCCTGATGTAGGGCTCGATCCCAAGACCCTGGGATCATGACTCAAGCCAAAGGCAGAGACTTTAACCCACTGAGCCACCCAGGCACCCCTCTACCTCCATTTAAAAATAGGAATAGATGCTGCTTATAAAACAAGTGAGGAATGTCATCAGCAGTTCAACAGTGGTTGTTCGTGGGTAATTGTTTTTGCTTGCTTGCCTTTTCTGGTATGTTCTATATTATCTGTACTGAGCAGAAAAGTAGCAAATTTCATTAAATAATAGTAAATAAAATAACTAAATGAAAACATGAGGCTGCATGTTGCAGGGAGAGGAGGGCATTGGCTAGATGTGGGTGTTAGGCCAGAGAAGCCATGAACTTGGAGAATGAAAGCCTAGGGAAGGGCATTTCTTACTCTGCTAATCTGACAAATCAAAAAGATAGCTCAGTATTGTTAATTTTTATTGCTTTGCTACTCGTGTTGTTGGACATTTCCCTTTTGGAGAAAACACTGAGAAATCACTTCAGGGATCTTCCATTTGGTTTGCCGTCATCAAAGGGGACACGCACAGTGTTCTCTGTGCACACAGAAATCACCCTTTTACCCTTGGTGAACTTTCTTTCTTTAAAATTGGACGGATTTCCACCGAATGCACTAATGTTTGTGGAGTTCTTCATTCCCCTAAAAAGCCACTGGCCTTATCTGGAGCTTGGAACTCAGCATGGGCCTGTGGATGGCTGGTGGGGTGTGTGGGCTTGGGAGAAAAGCTGGCCATCCAAAGGGAAGAAGGTAGATGACTGTCTCCACTTGCCACCTAAAGCTGGTATCCTTGCTAACCCCATTTCTGCCTTCATGGCGAGCGGTGGCTGTCCACGAGGGCCAACCACCCGCCCTCCAGAGGCAGCTGGGAGACAGGAGTACCCAGTTCTCAGAAGCAGGGTCAGCCACCAAGAAAGAGCCAAGGCTTGGTTAGGAAATGACAAGCAAAAAGGAGCTAAGTGAAGCCCCCGGTTACTTGTGCAACACTCACTCTCTGGTGGCTCCAATGAGAGCTGTCCCACGAAGCCAGAAGAATCTTTTCAGTCCTTTGAAGTCACGCTGATGTGTCACCCTGGGGATCCCCCCGGAAGTCCTTACCACATCTCAAGCCAGAACTTGCTGACTCTCATGCTAATGGGGAAGAGTTACTGTCAGTATCTGGTTCGCTCTTCCTACACCAATGAGCCATTGAGAAAATGCTCCAGTTTCAGGATCATCATCATCATCACCACCACCAGCTGCAGCTTCATTCTCTTCCTTACTAACTTTGAGGAAATTGACTGAGCAAGCTTCACGGCATTCTATAGCTATCCTTGCTGAACCAATTTTCTAAACAAAATCTCCCCTAACAATAGGATTGGATGACATTTTAGAACACAGCACAGTGGGGCATCTGGGTGGCTCAGTGGGTTAAGCCTCTGCCTTCGGCTCAGGTCATGATCTCAGGGTCCTGGGATGGAGTCCCACATTGGGCTCTCTGCTTAGCCGAGTCTGCTTCTCCCTCTCTCTGTTCATGCTCTCTGTTTCTTTCAAATAAATAAAGAAATAACATCTTTAAAAACAAAACAAAACAAACAAACAAACAAAAAACCCATGCCCAGCAAGAAGGCACTGGCGAGAGCTTCATGGGAGGTTTCACAAGGGGTGGAAGGGAAAACTAGGAATACTTAAAACAGCAAGGTGGCAATCAATGGCAACTATTACTTACAAAACTAGCCCTCAGTGATATCAATATTTATAACACCAATGACTAATTTTTAGATTAACTTTATTTTTTAAGTTATCATGCTGTAGAATCACCTCTTTTGTGTGTGTGTGTGTGTGTGTACAGTATATGTAGGGATTCATGTAACAACTCTATTGACCCTAGAAAACTCTCTCATGCTCCCCTTTGTAGTTATGCCCTCCCCCACCCTATCCCCTGGAAACTGATCAGTTCCATAGCACTATCTATAGTTTTGTGTCTTAGATACTGTCTTATAAATGGAATCATACAGTACATAATCTTTTTTTTAAGGATTTTTATTTATTCATTTGATAGACAGAGATCACAAGTAGGCAGAGAGGCAGGCAGAGAGAGAGGGGGAAGCAGGCTCCCTGCTGAGCAGAGAGCCCGATGTGGGACTCGATCCCAGGACCCTGAGATCATGACCTGAGCTGAAAGCAGAGGCTTAACAACACTTAACAACACGCGCCCCAGTACATAATCTTTTGAGACTGACTTCTTTTGCTCAGCATAATGTCTTTGAGATGCATCCAAGTTGTTGCATGTACTCATAGTTTGCTCCTTTACAGTGCTGAGTAGTGTTCTAGGCTATGCTTATACCACAGTTTAGTTGTCTTTATTGAAGGACGTTAGAGTTGTTTCCAGTATTTAGCAATTAAGAACAATGCTATTAATATTTGCGTACAGATTTCGGTATAAATACAAGTTTTCATCATCTTGTATTTATACAAATAATACCCAGGAGTGGGATTGTTGGGTCATATGGCAAGTCCGTATTTAACTTTACAGGAAAGTTCCAGAGTGGCTGTACTATTTTGCATTCCCATTAGATATGTATGAGAGTTCCTTCACATTCTTACCAGCACTCAATATTGTCAATATTTTTTATTTTAACCGTTCTACTAAGTGTGTAATGATATCTCATTGTGACCTCCATTTGAATTTCCCTGATGGTCAGTGATGTTGAATATCTTTTCTTATGCTTATTTGATATCATTATATCCTCTTCAGTGAGGTATCTGTCTTTTGTCTGTGATTTAACTGGTTTGTTTTCTTACTATTAATTTTGCAGGCTTTTAAATATTCTGGATAGAAGTCACTTGTGGAATATTTGTTAAAATTTTTTCCCGGTCTGTAGCTTGTCCTTTCATTATCATAACAGTATATTTCACAGAGAAAATGTTTCTAATTTTGATGAAGTCTAAATTATGATTGTATTTTTTTATGAATCATGCTTTTGTGCCATGTCTAAGAACTAACCTCAAGTTACAAATATTTTCTCCTGTGTTTTCCTCTAAAAGTTTCATATTTTTGAGGTTTTACATAAAGACCTATGATCTATTTTGAGTTCAGTTATATATAAGGTGTGAAGTCAGGTCAAGGTTCATTTTTTGCCTGTGGGTGTCCAATTGTCCCAACATCACTTGTTGAAAAGACCATTCTTTCTCCAATGAACTGCTTTACACCTTTGCCAAAATCAATTGGCTTTTGTATTTGTGTGGGTCTATTTCTGGGCTCTGTATTCTGTTTTATATTGATCTATGTGTCTATATCCCTTCACCAGTACCTCCACTGTCTCGGTAACTGTAGCTTTATGTAAGTCTTAAAATCAAGTAGTGTGGTTTCTGCAACTTTATTCTTTTTTCTCAAAATTTCAATAACGGGTTTTCAGTGAGCTTTTGCTATGAATCCAATATGCCAAGCACCTTACGTGAATCATCTCATTTAACTTTCACAACAAACCTGTGAGGGTGTGTGGCAGTTCAAGTGGCTAAGAAGCAGATGTTAAGGTGGATTTAGAAGTTCAGTGAAGGGGAGGGGAAGTAGGCGGGACAGGGAAAGGCTTTGGATCCTGATCTGGTCTCACAACTGTTTGCGATGAGGGGAGGACGAAGGAGGATCTAGCAGACTGTGGCACAGCTCTGGGAAAGTCTCAGCTGGGCTTATGGGGGGGAAGGAAGGAGAATTCAAAACTTTGCCATTAGAGGAGTCCTTTGTCGGGTTCTTGCACCAATGGTACATGGTCTGTGGCTGGGAACAGCCTGGAGGCAATTCTAGCCTTGGTGTGAATACTGCAGAGGAATTAAAATCCAGAATGATCTGATCCTAACTCTAATGATTTCTCTAAATGCAAACTTCATTTCATGGTTAAATTTAATTATATTATAATAAATGTGTAAAATAATTTGAACCCTCCCTTGCTCCAAAACAAACAAACAAAAACCCCTCACAGTAAATAGAATTAGAAATTTTATAGAAATTTTCCACTTAGGCAAGATCTGAATATGAATAAAGCTTAATATAAGTGCTTTTTTGATGACATTTCGATCCATTTCCCTGGACACAGAGAGGGGGCTGGACTCAGAGTCTTTTTCTTGCCCTGACTCCTTATTAATTGATGTTTCTTTCCTTAATACTGTTGCTTCTTCCTCTTTGTCCTTTCTTAGTCCTCTGTATAAATTTCTTCAGAGATCAAAGTCACCATCCACTCACATCCTCCTGTCTGGTTAACAGAGGCCAGCTGTCTTCTGCTCTAAGAAAACACCACATTTAGAATCTCCTGAATCAATGCTCCCATTTAACATTAAAGTGCTAAAAATGATGTGGCCTCTATGCAATGTCTATTATTGACTGTCAAAACCATCACTGCACTTTGATATTCTACATGCATCCCCTTGAACATTTTAGAGCATTTCAGTTTGTATAAGATATTTTTGATGTATTTTAGACAAGCATACTGACCAGCAGCTGGCAAGTCAACACTCTCTTTCTGCTGATTTTTTCCTGATCTCTCTTTTCTTTAAGGAAAGCATCCATTATGAATATAAAATTTCTTTTCAGTAGCGGCAATGGTAATGTTCACTTAAGTATACATAATTCTCTTTATGTTGGAATGTGCTTCCTTTTGGTCCTGAAATGGATCTGTGAGGGCCAGTGTTATCATCCCCATTTTACAGATGAGGGAAGTGGGGCCTAGGAAGTTATTGTGACATCCATATCTACAACAGAACTGTGAGGAAAATCCAAGTTTTAGGACTCAAATCATGGGCTCACTTCTCTATACATGAAAGCCTATACATAGCATCATAATAAGTAAACACAGAAGATAAACAAACCTTGCAATAAGTAAATAGTTGACAGAAGGTTTTGAGTGTTTGTGAACATGGAACATGCTAGGCATATACATGTTTACATAGGAACCCAACCACCCACGCTAATGAGGGATCCACGTGGAGAAGGTTCACAAAGAGTTGAATGAATGAATGAATGAATGAATGTGTGCATGCGTGAGAGCTTGCCCTAGATCGGGGCAAAGCAGCCACTGCCAGCATAGGAAGTCAGAGGTAACCACAGAGTTCCATCTGTTCCAGAACATTTCTTCCTATGACATGATGTCACATTTTCTTCCCACTTGCCCTGAAAGCCTTCGTAGGCAGCTTCTGCTAAGAGGCAGGCAGGCAGGGAAGGTAGCCTGCTTTCCCCAGCCCCAGACAAGATGCACTTAGATGATCTGGGGAGAAATGTCAATGAGGCTCAGCTTTTCCAGTGAGCACATCTATGCCCACTCAGTTCATCCACGAAACATATCGATTTCCCTCTGTCCTCCTCCCTGCCATCACCCCCCACCCCACCACTGAACTCACCTCATTGTATGTTTGTCTCCTTCATCACCGAGTGAGCAACATGACTGTAGGAGCACATTCATCCATTTTTATGTTCTAAAGCGTCCACCACAGTCCCCGGTAGAGTTGGCATTCATTAGGCAAGCAGTCCACATGAAGGACTAAGAACCCACATGTTCAGATTTGGGGTTGAGTTTTCTAGTATTCAGATGAGGAGAAGCAGGATGAAGAAGATGGCGACACCAGCACTCACTGTACCCCAGGTTCTGCTACATCTTTTAAACACACAATCTTCCTAAAGCCTCACACGAGCCTATGGGGCCGGAATTTCTATAGTCACACGTCCTAAGAAGCTGAGGCTTATTGGGGTAAAATAATCTGCCGAATACTGTCCAATGAGTATCCAGAAGAAGTACATATGTTGGACTCCAGGAAACATAGTCTTAACTTCCAGAGTGTCCAAGCACTCTGGAAAGCAGATACATGGTCCAGGCCATGGTCTTTCAAAGGATACAGGAAAGATTTCTTGAAAAATCTAGGGACCAGGTCACCTTAGCTATGGGGAAAAAGATATTTCATAGAAGACAGGGTCCCATCTTCAAGGAGGTTACAGTTACAATGAGATAGGACCCATATCCATACTACTGAGCATGACCCAGACACATGATAGTTCCCGTCTAGATAGCCACTTATTTATCTAAATAGCCATAACCCATCAGTGGGTGAATGTACTCTCTATGCCCCACACTGTGCTAAGTGCTTTACATCATTTTATTAACAGTCCTTCCAATGATCTTTTAAGAGTACATTTCATCCTCAATTGGTAATTGAAGAAATTCTAACCAGAAGAAAGCAAGTAATTTGTACTAGATCTCAGAGCTAAGAACAAATGGTGACTGGGGCTCCTTTAAGCCAGGTCACAGGACTTCAGAACCCAGAACACAAACCCCATTCTCTATGTACTCTGAACCTGGAGTTGTCGAGATCTGGCATTTATGCCATGAGTGGAGAGTGTTTCCAAAATGTACTGCTAAAAGGAGACATCTTTATGAAAATGAAAATCCTTAGCAAAGACTTGTCGATCTATTACCAACAAGCTCTTCCAGATTAATCGTAATTCAGTTAGGATCCTAGGAACATGGGACACAGGACAGATAAATACTTTATGTTCTGTCCAAACATGGTAGGTGTTTATGAGGGCCATGTAAGACGTCCTGTGTAGATGCGTGATGAGAAGTAAGGGGTTGGGAGTACTATGACCCAAGGACTCTGAAAGTCTGCAGAATGGGCATTAGAATGGTGGAGATAAAGCCCACGATTTCACCAGGGACTGGCCCTGCTTAAGAAAGTGAAGAATTATGGGGTGCCTCTGTGACTCAGTTGGTTAAGTGTCTGCCTTCGGCTCAGGTCATGGTCCTAGGGTCCTGGGACTGAATCCTGCACTAGGCTTCCTTTTCAGCTCAAAGCCTGCTTTTCCCTCTCCCTCTGCTGCTCCCCCTGCTTGTGCTCTCTCATTCACTCTCTCTCAAATAAACAATAAATAATAAATAAATTTTAAAACTGGAAGTAAAGAATTGTGTGTTGGAGACTTATTCTTGGAGGTTATTCTGATTATCTTGTTATAGCAGTATAATAGCAAAATAGCTAACACTTTGGAGGACTGGATGTACCTGTCAGGCTGCATTCTCAATAAATCCTCATTAAGGCCTTACAACTGGGTGTGAGGTGGTTGGCTCACAACAAAATGCATTGAGTAAATAAGTACTATCTGTATTAATCTGTGGAAACTTTTATTTTCAATAACAAGCCTGGGTGGCTCAGTGGGTTAAGCCTCTGCCTTTGGCTCAGGTCATCGTTTCAGAGTCCTGGGATCGAGACCCACATCCGGCTCTCTGCTCAGCAGGGAGCTTGCTTCCCCCATTCTCTCTGTCTGCCTCTCTGCCTACTTGTGATCCCTCTCTCTCCGTCAAATAAATAAATAAAATCTTTTTAAAACAACCAATATGTTTTGAGCTCTTTCTAGATAAGGATATTAGAATCTGCTGCATTCCTTTAAATGGCCATACATATTTGTAGTATTGATGTACACCTATGTATAGAACCAGTCTCCTATTTTGGGATATTTAGGACATTCCTATTGTCTTTCTACAAACAATAATCCAGTGAATATTTTTGTTCACATAACCCTGGGTACATCTGCCAGTGTTACCAGAGGATAGGTATCAAAGTAGAGTGTTGTTGTTTTAAAAAAATGAAACTAAAAATCCAAACTTTATTAATTGTTGGAGTTGACAAAACAACTCTAACTTCTGGCCTTAATGGGCTTTGGAAACATTCTTCTTCTGTTTTTAATGTAAAGCTGGAAAACATCTTTTTTTTTTAAGAGAGGAGGTATAAATTATAGGCCTTCTATTTTAGATAATAGACCAAAAAGTTATGTGTAATCATAACACAGCTATAAAATTCTGTTCTGTTTTTCAGCATGAGGCAAATAAAAATTTTCAGAATAATGAATATAATTTGGGGTGTTTTGATGTCAAATTCAGGCTTCACATCTTCTAGTAATGCTTTTCATTACTTATATTTTCAACAGATTTTTTTTTTTGGTAGATTTGTTTTGAATACACAGAATACCAAAATATGGGGAGAAATGTACTTGTGAATCCTCGAGTGCTTTTATTCTTACTTTATTTTGCAACTGTATGTATTTTGCCTCAGCTGTTTTGCAAGTACTTGAATGCGTCATTTCAGAATTAGAATGAGGCTGGTTGGGAGTGGTCAGTAGGAAGTGGGGAAATAAAGAACTGAACTAAAACGTTAGCTCTGAGGCACACCTCCTGTAGACAAGACTCCTAGACTCTCAGAGAATTCCAGATGAGCACCTCAAATGTCCATCAACAGGTGAATGGATAAACAAAATGTGGTCTCTATGTACAACAGAATATTATTCAACTGTAAAGGGGAAGGGCATTCCAACACATGTTACAATGTGGATGAACATGAAGGATGTTAATATTATGAGGAATAAGCCATTGCAAAAGGACAAATTCTGTATGATTCCACTTGTATGAGGTATCTAGGGTAGGACAGTTCATAGAATCAGAATATAGAATGGTGGTTGCCAGGGACTGAGGGGAAGAGGAAGTGGAGAGTTTTTGTTTAATAGATACAGAATTTGTTTTGCAAGACAAAAAAGTTCTGGAAATCTGTTTCACAACAATGTGGGTATACTCAACACTATTGAAGTGTACACATAAAGATGGTTAAGATGGTAAATGTTATGTATTTCACCACAGTTTCAAAAAACTACAAATGATCTAACCTAAATAAGAAGGAATCTGCCAGACTTTGGCTAACCTTGATTTTGAGGAATCTGCCTTCTAGTGCTTACATTTAAAAATGCATTCTCACACTGACTTTTAGTTGGGTAGCTTAGACTGAACAAGTTTACCTCAAAGTGTAAAACAGCTCAAATATAATAAAAGTTCTTTACTCTCTCATGGAACAGTCCATGGCAGGTAGTAAATACATATTTGTTAAATGAATGAATAATTAAATGCAGGTTATAAAATACATATAGAAACTATAGTACCAGATGGGAATCTCAGTTTACAAACTCCTATGTGGAAGAAATATGATTTTATTCTTCCATAATTAGAATTAAGATACATTTTGGATGTCCATTCTGCTGGATTAGGTGGCCAAAACTAAATCTGAGATACCTCGTCTTCCTTTTGTAGGCAGAATAATGGTTCCCCAAAGATGATGACATTCTAATTCTTAGAACCTAGTACCTTACGTGACAAAGGGACTTTGCAGAGGTTACTAGATTAAGAATCTTAAAATGGGGAGATTATCCTAGATTATCTGGGTGGCTCCATATAATTACTAAGGTCCTTAGAAGTGAAAGAGGGAGGCTGGAGAGTCCAAGAAAGAGAGAGATTTGCAGATGCTGCATTGATGATGGCTCTGAAGAAAGAAGTAGGGACCATGAACCAAGGAATGTGGGAGGTTTCTAGAAGCTGGAAAAGGCAAAGAAATAGATTATCCCCTAGACCTTCCAGAAGGAACCATGCCAAGCTAACACCTTGGGTTTAGCCCAAAGAAACGCATTTAGACTTCTGACATCCAAAACCATGAAGTCATACATTTGTGTTGTTTTAAACCACAAAGTTTGTGGTAATTTGTTACAGTAGCAATAAGAAACTAATACATACCCCATCATCACTTTGCTGACACGGGTATCTAAATTCTGGATTGGGGAGACAATAGTGACACAGAGACTCGGAGTAGAGACCACCTGGATTTGCAACCCAGCTGTCACTTGCTTACTTTGTAACCTCAGTGAAGTTATGTCACCCATCTATGAATGGCTGCCTCCTCATCTATAAATTAATGTCCTCATCTGTAAATGAGGAATAAGAGCAATACCTACCTCACTGGGTTATTGTGAGCAATAAATATGTTCATATAAGTAAAGAGCTTGGAACAGTGCCTGGTATGCCATAAACACTATTTTTGTGGTTACTCTTATTATGTATCCTCTGGCCGTAGGCCTCGATTAGTCCATGCTGGTTTCTGCCAAGTAAGCCCTCACTGTTGACCATAAGCTGTCCCAGCTCTGCTTGTATTTGTTAATTCTGCTCCAGAATGCTCCCCACATCTGGAAGCATGATGCTGATTCCCATGCCAATCTGAAACGGAAGATGTGGGTGCCTCACCCAGATCCCTTGGAATCCTTTATATTTGTTGGTTTGTGTGCTTGTCACCTCAGCTTCTGCTGGTGCTTTGGCTGAAGGCTCATCTCTGCAACCTTACCCAGAGAATTGCCTTTGGGTAATGGAAACTACTTTACCCAGGGTTAAGATGCCCTCATTCGAGGTTGGGGACCCTGGGGAAGGGTATAAAAGTCTTCCTTGACAGAGTCTGCAGAATCAAGGGAGACAGCCAACTCAAGCTCTGGAGCATAACTTATGTATTATATATTTGTAAAAATAATTTATGCATAAATTATGGTCCAGAGCTTGAGAGTATCTGGTGGAAGCCACATTCTTGATTGTTCCGATCCCTTCCCTCATCAATGCCTCCTGAGAGAATGCCCTCAATATATCACATGCACACAAGGCTCTGTGGTAGACTCCATCCAGGGAACTTAACCTAAGATGTGGTCTAAGGCCTTAAGCATTCAGTAGGGGTTGTTTACAGCACATGATAGGTGACCCAAGAGATGGTAACGAAGAGCTGTGGGATTGCAGGGGAAGCACAGCTTTGCACTGGAGGAGCAGGGAAGGTCTCACGGAATGAGCCAACTGGGTCTGGACACACCGAATCCACAAAATATCCTCTCACATTAGACTTTGTTCTAAGGGCCACCTTCAGATGTCATTGTGTCCTGTGCACACAAAAGGTGTAATGCTATTTCCATTTTTTTTTTTTTAAGCAGTAACACTTCTACCCCTTAAGGCCTCCTTATGTCATAGATATTAAAAGTAATACTCAAGAGCTCAAACTTTTTCTTGTACCTAGAAACCAAATAAAACTTGTCTAAGACAAGTAAAATTATGTTTATAGTTTTTCCTGAATAGATTAAAAAAAAAAAAGACCAAATAAGTCATTAAATTTTGAGACATATCAGCAATTCATACTATTATCTTTTTGTTTTATTTCCCCTTTAGGTGATATACTACTTAATATGTAAACATTTATTGCCATAGTGTCTCAGTACTTTTTTATTTTACTTCATTACATTTTCTGTAGTTTACACATTTATGTTCCTTCCTGACTTTCCCCACTATCCAAGACAACTCCTGCCCCCATTTAAACTCTTCTCTCCTACACCATCCATACAAACGCTTCTTGAACATATACCTTTAAAAAAAATGAAAAGAACTATGGCCATTGGCAAGCTATTCTGGGAGTTGTAAGAAGATCCTATGGATTCACTGAAAAAGACACTCACTCTGTGTTCCATGAGAGTTGAAGACAACGCAGGTATTCCCCGGCTTTTTGAAAGTTCTTTTTACAACTCTGCACTTTTAGGAAAGACCTACTTTAGAACCTCTTTTCACTAACTGAAAGAAATCCAAAGAAGATTTTTGCTTTGATGAAAAAAGGTGAAAATCTGGGGCACCTGGGAGGCTAGTCAGTTGAGTGTCTGCCCTCCACTCAGGTCATGATCCCAGGGTCCTAGGATCAAGCCCGGTGTCTGGCCCCCTGCTCAGTGGAGAGCCTGGCTCTCCCTTTCTCTCTTCCCCTCCCTCCTCCACTCATGTTCTCTCTTGCTTCCTCTCTTGTTTTGCAGGGAGCCCTTCTAGAACAGTGTTCATCCCTAGCGGTGAGAGCGGCCCCACCAAGCTCCTTCCCCAGGAACCACACTCAGCATCTCAGCATCAAGCTGTCTTAGCTCTGACCCATGTCTGTGAGCATCTGTGCATCCATTAGCAAGATGTGTCCTAAGGTATCAGAAGAACCTATAAGAGGTTATTTTTGGGGTTTGGGAACGCTAAAAAAAAATGTTCCATATAAATAGATTATCATTCTTTCTTCACTTTATGCCCATTTTGGCAGATGAAATTCCATTTCATAGGAATGCTCTAGTTTTGGAAAGCAGGGGAAGCCTGTGAATCTAAAGGACAGTGTCTTCTCAGGACATGAAAGAGTTCAGTGAAAGGAGCATCCAGCAATGACCAATCATTTCTCACTGAATAGGACAAGAAAAATGGTAATTAGTGCCTCTCCATCACCCATCTACTTTTGTATTTCCTTCTTTCTTATCCACTGTCTTCTTAGCTTTTCTGGACAGTCACCAGAAACCAAACAAAACAACTGAACTGTGGGAACTCCCTCAAAGTTTACTCAGTGAGGACACAAACCCCTCTAGCCCAATGGGGTGACTGGCTTGAGCAGGTTAATTGCCAATAGCTGCTAAGAGACTGCACCCCTGGACCACAGGTGCTTGTGCAAGAGAAGGTGAGTCTGGGAAGGGCACAAGAGAAGGTTCTTCTTACTTGCCCCTCTCTGCCTATTTCTCCCTTAAAAACACTGGCATACATATTTTGATGCTTTCACATTGAAAGTCTCCAATGTAATCCTTTGATTTTTGCTTGTTTAGGGTTTAAGTTGAAACTTGAAAGGAAAGAACAGGAAAGATACTTTTACTCCTTCCTCTCATTTCTCGCTTAAAAATATACAGTAATATATGCTTTGGGACTTTTGTATGGCATTTTCTATAATTTTCTGCTTTACCCTTTTTAGCTCTAAACTGAGAATGGAGATAGACCAGATTCCAGATGCCTTACAAATTACTTCAAGGGGAAATGAGGAATTGTGCTGGTAAATACAGCATGTAGTAGTTAATCATACCGAACTATTTTTATTTCCAACAAAAGCCTTGTAAAATGTGCTGGTCATCCCCATTTAATATAGTAACGAAAACAGATGAAAAATGGAGTGATTTGTTCAAAACATGAAAAATGGAGTGATTTGTTCAAAACTCATCACATTCATGGCAGAGGCAAAGCAAGAAAGCAATAACTCTTTGATCTGAACCCAGAGAGCTTGTATAGTTTCCAGTTTAATGGGGGGAAAAGTTGTGAGTACACGTCTTTGAACATTAAGTGAATACAAATATAACTTCCAGTGCATTTACTAATTCTCCGAGAAAGCAGCCTCCAGTTCTAAAGTCGATTTCAACATTTGGATGGCTTTAGCACAGTCTCGAGTAAACCTTCATCTAGATTGTTATTAGCAACGTTACTATACAAGAGCTTGTTCTAACTGAAAAGAAATTAAATGCTTATAGAACTTTTCCCTGACCCCACTCCTTATGCACATTGGTGTTTCCTATTGTCCATTAAGGGAAGAAAGTCATCTTCAACAACTTCCACCTAACACTCCTGTGAGCCTTCATGACTCATTTCTTAGATACTTATCTTGGGAGCATGAAAGCTGTGCAGGAGAACTGTAACTCCAACCTTGTCCTTAAAAAGCAAGTATCCTTTAGCCTATGACAAAGGATCCATGGTGAAAATGTTAAAGGCAAGCAAACTGAGAGGTATTGAGCAGAAAATTTCATCAGAGAAGAGCATCAGAGTATAGTAGGAATCAGTGAAACCAGTTATGGTTTTTCTCAGAAATACCAAGTTTGGTTAGGTTTCCTTGCTCATTTTTATCCTAATTCTTTACAAATATGAAGACAATTATCACTTTTATTACTAGATAAAATATCTATCCAAGAGTGTGATCTTGTATTTGGATTACAGGTAGGAATTTTTTAGTGGGCTATTCTTAGCTTGTAATTAGCTAAAACAGAACTACAGCCTATTTAATTATTTTTGCCCCTTGTTTCCCTGTTATCTAAAGAAGTTCAAAAAACCTGAGAATTAAATTTATAATTTGTAATTCATTCTTTGGTTGTCACTGCTGTTGTTATTATTTAAAACAATCACAATTCCTAACTTCATCTATATATTTATTCCCTCCCCTAGGCTCATTAGGGACAGAAATAGATTGGGTTAAACTTAAATTAAATTGAATTAAATTAATGCAATAATTTTTTCAGTGGAGAAAGAGAACTACCAATATTCTCTATGCTCTTAAAGACCCCTGGCATTACCACATCAGGGCTATGACATGGTCCGAAAGATAGGCAAATGTTTTACAGGCTGATAAAACATTTCACAGACTCGGGTTCAAAACCTTGGTCTGCAACACTAATTTAAACTAATTTGAGTTTATGATCTTTGGGGAGATTTGCAATCTATGTGCAAATTATTATTACAATAAATTATTTCCTAGTAGGGCTGGATATAAAGGAAATGAGCATGATTCCATGACCAGGTAGAGGGAAACTTTCTAACGAAAACAGTCGAGGGTTGGAATGAGAAATATTTTCCCAGAGATATCTTAAAATGAGTTGGATATTTATTTGTCCTGAGTGGTTTCGTTGGAACATCTCTAGACACTGAGTGATGGTTATATAACGCTGAAGGATCTTCCCGTTTCTGCGATTGGATGATAAATCTCAAAGCAGTATATTAGAGCTGTGTTCTCAAATGTGGGGTGAGGCCTTCTCCCCTTTGACCCAATGAGGAAAAATATACTTTCAGAGATGGTCTTCCTACGCTTCTCTGTCACTCTTCCTGCCTGAAAACAGTGAAGACAGATACAGTTACCAATAAAGGGGGGGAAAAAAAGAAATTGGATCCCTACCTTATACCAACACAAAAATCGATTTTATGTGGATTTAAGATTTATATGTCAAATGCAGAACTTTTAAAACTTTTCGTGCTCTGTAGGTGAATATCTTTCTGACTATGGATCTTTTAAGCAATACTTAAAGTTTTTTAATCTTTAAATTATTATTAAAACTTTTCAATTTTTTTGTATTTTTTGCTATTTTTTAAATTTAAATTCAATTAGCCAACATGTAGTACATGATTAGTTTCAGATGTAGTGTTCAGTAATTCATCAGCTCCATATTAGTACCCAGTGCTCAACACATTGCGTGCCCTGCTTAATGGGAATTTCAATTACATTAAAACGAAGAACTTTTACTTATCAAAAGACACTTTCAAAATTAAAAAGACACACGAGGAAGAGAGGGTATTTGTAACATACAAAATAGAGAATATTGTTACTAGAGCATATAAAGAACTCTTTCAAGTTAATAAGAAAGAGACAAATGGAGTGCCTGGGTGGCTCAGTGGGTTAAGCTTCTGCCTTTGGCTCAGGTCATGATCTCAGGGGGCTCTCTATTCAGCAGGGAGTCTGCTTCCCCCTTTCTCTCTGCCTGCCTCTCTGCCTACTTGTGATCCCTCTCTCTGTCAAAAAATAAATAAAAACTTTATTAAAAAAAGAAAAAAATTTCAATAAAATAATAAGCAAAAGAAATGAAGAGGCATTTCATGGAAGAGGTAACATACATAACCAAAAACATTGAAGAGACAGATGCTCAAGCTTTTTAGTAAGAAGGGAAATGCAAATCAAGACTAGGAAGTACCATTTTATACCCATTTAATCAACAAAAATTAAGAAATAAGACAATAGCAAATACTGGAAAAGATGTGAATCAATAGAATCACTTGTACATTTCAGGAAGGAGTATAAACAGCTACATCCATTTGGAAAAATAATTTGGCATTATCTTGTAAAGTCATATCTCATGACCTGGTAATTCTATTCCCAGGCATATACTGTGTACCAGCCAAATATTCTTATTTTTAAGAGTATCCCAAAAAAACCTCACCCAAATAACCCCCCAAAACCAAACAACACAGATGTTTACACCAACAAAGTAGATAAATTATTCTGTGGCATATTTATTCAATAGAGTGAGTGAACTATACCCACAGTATGGATGAATTTTAGTAACATAATACTGAGAAATCACATGTCCAAGATATAAAGTAAGCAAACTAAACGACATATAGTTTATGTGTATATAAAAGTTACAAAGACAAAAGTCAGGATAACGAATGTTTCTGGAGTTGAGGTTGATAGCACATTGCTAAGTTAATTTGGGGGACAGGCATTCTTAGATTGGATGGCAAAGTCAGAGGTTTTCATTAAATAACTAACAAAAACAAATTAAAACATAAATGAAAGAATGAAAAGAAAAGATTGCTACCCCCAGACCAAGGATGATAGCATGTGTGAACCAAGGAGTATGATTAACCAGATTTTGTATATATGAGGTCTCCCTAATTCCTGAAAAGAGAATAAATAAAAACAGAACTAGTGATTTCATCATCGGTTTCATTTGTGCTTTCATAGTATTTCAAAGATACAAAATACCTTACAAGTTTTAACCCATAGATTCTATATGACTTACCAGGATTTTTATCTAATTCTCCCCGACTTTGTCACTTCTTAGTGTTTCATTTTTGACTTCCAGCTGGAGAGATGGGCAAAAGAGAAAACACTTAAATGTTTTTCCTCAAAAATCAGTAGTGAACCTAGAAAAATGACTTCCTAGGCTTTTATGTCTATATCCAACAAAACACCAGTTCAGACTTCACCCTAATTAGCACCAACAACATGCACAGTTCTTTGAGTTTTTCATTTTTGCCTGTGGGGTTACTTTTTTTCTTAATCTTGCTAGGGGGTTAATACTTCCATTAATCTTTTCAAAGAACTGACTTTTTGCTTTGTTAGTTTTCTCTACTGTTTGTCTATTTTCTATATTATTAATCTTGACTTTACTATTTCTTTCTACCTATTTGAGTTTGTTTTCCTTTTATACCTTTTTTTAAAAAAGACTGCATTTATTTGAGAGAGTGTGTGAGCATGAGCAGGGGGAGGGGCAGAAGGAGAGGCAGAAGAAGCAGATTCCCACACTGAGCATGGAGTCCGGTGAGGGGCTCCATGCCAGGACCCTGGGATTGTGACCTAAACTGAAGGCAGACACTTAACCAATTGAGCCACCCAGGCGCCCCCCCTTTATACCTTTTTAAATTGGAAATTTAGGGAGTTGGTTTTAAGCCTTTGCTTCTAATGCAATCATTTAAATCCAGACATTTCTCTCTAAATACTGATTTAGTTATATTTCATAAGCTTAACAACGCATTATTTTCATTTAATTCAATTAAAAACCTTTATAAAATACCTTGTGATTTCTTCTTTGATCCACTGGTTATTTAAAAGCGTGTTATTTAATTTCCAAATGTCTAGGCCTTTTCTAAGTATCTTATTATTATTACTTTCTTATTTGTTATTAGTTTTTAGTTCATTTCTGCTATAGACAGAAAACATATTCTATAAGATTCAAATCTGAAATTTACAGAAACGTCTTTTATGACCTAGTTTATACATCCCTTGGTGAAGTACGGTATACCCTGGCAGTGTCCCACGTGCACTTGAAAAGAATGCATAGTCTGCCGTTGGTGGGTATAGTCCCCTGCAAATGCCCATAAGGTTAAGGTTACTGGTAGTTTTGTTTATATCCTCTATATCCTTATTGATTTTTAAATCTATTGTATCAATTACTGAGAAAAGAGTATTAAAATACCGAGGTATGATTGTGTCCCATAAGTTCTGTCAGTTTTTGCTTTGTGTCTTTTGAAGCTCTGTTACTAGTTCACCTATATTTATGTATTCCTGAGAAAGTGACACTTCAACATTAGGAAATGTCTTTTTCAGTCTTTTGTAACAATGTCTGAAGTCCACTCAGTCTGATAGTTTCTTAGGTTTACTGTTTATCAGGAATATTTATTCTTTCTTTATTTACAACCTATTTGAGTTTTTATATATAAAAGTGCATTTCTTATAAAGTACCTATAGTCCAGTCTTACTTTTTAAAATCCAGACTGATTTCTGCTTTTAATTGGTGTATGTAGTCCATTTGAATTTAATGTCAGTATTGCTATAATTGAGTTTAAGTCTACGATCTTGCCCATTTTATTTTATCTGCCACATATATGAAATAGGATGAGTAACCATCCCAGGAAACACATCAGTCCCAGGCATACCAGAAGACTTGGCCTCCCTCAAAGCACAAGATGCATCCTTATCTTATCAATTTCTAATTCAAATTAAGTTTTTACTTCTTCATATAAAATGTTAGAACCGTACGTATAATATCACTTACTACCACGCCTCCATTCTTTTTGCTACCGCTGTCTTGGGTTTCACTTACATATACATTATAAATTCCAAACTAAAAATATAATTACTTTTGTTATAAACAATCAAGTGTCTTTTAAAGAAATTAAGAGAAGAAAATTTTTTTAAATATTTACCATTCCTGGTATTCTTCATTCCTGCCTATGGATTTAGTTTCCATTTGGTATCATTTCCCTTCAACCTAATGTCTTTTAGTATTTCTTATAGTGCATGTCTGCTAGCAGTGAATTCTCTCAGCCTTTGCTTGTCTGAAAATGTTTATTTCATTCTCATTTTTCAAAGGCAGTTTTACTAGATATTGAATTCTCTGTTGATAGTTGTTTTTTGTCCCCTCTAGCACATAATCTCCCACTGTCTTCTAGCCACCAAAGTTGCAGAAAAGAAGTCATCTGACGTTCCTATAATTAGTTCTCTGTGTCTAATGTGTCTTTTATTTTTGACTTTTTAAAGATTTTCTCTTTATCTTTGTTTTCCTTCCGCTTGGTCATAATTTGTCTAGGTGTGGTTTTTCTTTATATTCATCCCACATACTATTTCTTGAGTTTCTTGTATCCAAAATTGGGGAAATTTCAACCAATATTTTCAAATATTATTTTCTACACCCCTCGCTTCTCTCTCTCAGTTTCTCTTTCTCTCTCTCTCCCCATCACTTCCTCTCCCAACCAGTCTCTTCTCCTTCTCTTTTAGGGCACTAATAACTGTATGTTAGACCACTTGATATTGTCCCACAAGTTACGAGGCTCTGGTCATTTTGATTTTTTTTTCCTTGATGTTTTACTTTTCAGTTCTAAGATTTTCATGACTCTTTCTTATTATTTCCATTTATGTGCATATATTCCTTACTCTTTGTTCTTTATGTCCATGTTTCTATTCCAGTCCTTGAAATATGTGTAATTGCTATTTTAAAATCCGTATTGGCTAAATCTAACATCTTGGTCACCTCAAAGTCTATTTTTACTGACTACTTTTTTTTTCTTCTTAATCATTGGTCACATTTTCCTATTTCTTTGCATGTCTAGTAATTATAGATGGCATTCTGGATACTATGGGTGATATGTCATAGGGAGGTTGGATTATTGTGCCTTCCTTCAAAGGGTGCTGAACTGGGGCATTGGGTGACTTGGTCCTTTGAGTGTCCAACTCTTGATCTCAGCTTTGGTCTTGATCTCTGGGTCATGAGTTTGGCCTTGCATTGGGCTTCACACTAGAGTCCACTTGAAAGAAAGAAAGGAAGGGAAGGAGGAAGGAAGAAAGAAGGAGAGGAGGGAGGAAAGAGAGAAAGAAAGAAAAAGAACAATAACAAAGGGTGTTGAACTTTATTCTGGCAGGCAGTTACAATATTGCTAGATCTTTGTTTTCCTGTCAGGCTTGATTTTATGCTCCATTAAAGTGATTCTATTTTGATTTTATCCTTAGTCCTAGGGAATGGCTAGAACTTACTCTGAAGATGTGATCTTTCTCTGATTTTAACTGAATGCAATGACATTTCTACTCTAGCTGGACCAGGACTCCAACATCTACCAGCACTGTAGGATATCTAGTATCTTTATTCTGCTTTTAGATTCACAGTAGCTGTCTTCCATTAGGCTTCTAGCCCTCTCCAAGGATCCACACAGACTTCAGAGTTCACCCTCTATCTAGCTAAAACCTTTCCGGTACTCTTCTCACACATTTCAGCATTCTGCAGTCCCATCTCTCATCTCATCTCCTCAACGAAGCAAGACTGCTCTTTGGGCTTTCCCTCCCTGAGTCATGGTTCAGAAATTCCCCCCCCACACACACACACCACACACACACGCACAAAAAGTTAGGGTAGCCATGAGTGTCCCTTTGTTTGCTTCCTTTCTCCCAAGAATCACAATCCTGCGCTGCTTGTTATGCAATACTTTTAAAACAGCCAGTTACCTCATATATTTTGTCCAATTTTATAGTTGTTTATGATAGGTGGGCAAACTCAGTAACAATCACTCTAGTCTGGCCAGAAGAAGAAGTGACATTACTTGATTTTTATAAGCTTTCATTTTGTTTTAATAAAAACTTTGAATTTTTTATGGTGCTGCAAAGCAAATTGAATTATGACTAACATTCACAGTTCAGAGATCCAATTTCTCATGTTTTTGCAAGGCTGTCACATCCCCAACGGCTACAAGTTTTTTCCTCTCTTACGTGTCAGAACATTTCTCTGGGACATTTGCGCCCCCCTCTACCACCCCACTCCCAGTGCTTCCCTTCTCATGTCCACTTAGGCACCCTATCCCCAAGGTTTCTTATCATCCACATCTTCTAAAATAGTCATCTCAAAACTTGAATCCCCAAAATCCTTTTTTTTTTTTTAAAGATTTTATTTATTTATTTGAGAGAGAGAGACAGTGAGAGAGAGCATGAGCGAGGAGAAGGTCAGAGGGAGAAGCAGACTCCCCATGGAGCTGGGATCCCGATGCGGGACTCGATCCCGGGACTCCAGGATCATGACCTGAGCCGAAGGCAGTCGTCCAACCAACTGAGCCACCCAGGCGCCCCCCCAAAATCCTTATTAAGGGCCCTTAAAAGTCCAGTGTCGAGTCATCACTTGTGTATTATGAAAATGCTTCTTGAATCTGTTTATATTTTCATTCTAAGCCATATTTGGGAAAAAGAGCTCCAGAATGTAATTCTTTTTACTTTTATGCATGTTTAGAATTTTTTATAATAAAATATAGAAAAAACAAAAAGAAGTTTCTAAGAGTTCATGATTAGTTCTCTCTTATTTGTCCTAAAACTATTTCCTCCAAGAGCTAAGTCATGCCCTTTGGCTCCAAATCCAGAATTTCATGTACAAGTCTGACCTCTCTCCAAGATTACTTTCATGTCTATATAAACATCAGTCACTGTCCTGCTATCCTTTATCTTGTCTGAACACTACTATTTCATTTAGCCTCTCCTCATTGCATAGCTCCTAAATCCGTGGTCATTGTTTTTCTATAGAGTCTTCAAATGTCCTTTATCCCTCTTCCTGAAGCATAGTAAGTCCATCTGCTCCTGATATTCCAGGAGAGCCCCCATGGATGGATATGTACAAGAAGGAAATAAACATTATACAACAAGGAGGTTCTAGTGCTCGCTTTGGCAGCACATATACTAAAATTGCAACAAGGAGGTTCTGAGTTTACCTTGAGGTCCTCTTTGACCTGAGACACACACTAGTGACAGAAAAAATATCCAAATTATGTTTTCTGATGACAACACGAGTCATTGGCACTTGATTATAAAAAGATAGATTAAAAACCTACATCTATGGAAACTAAAAACACATTAAAAACAAAAACAAAACTGGAAACTCCCTCAGTGAAATATTTATGAATTTTTCTTAAATCTTTAAAGAGCTCACAGGTAATTAATGGCTCAAATTTATGGAAGAGATTCCAGAAGGCTTTTAAAACTTCCAGACACATTGGGCTGGGAATCTTGGCTCTAAAACTCACCAGTTGGATCAATTTGAACAAATGACGGAAACTTCTAGTACCACAATTTCTAATCTGTGACACAGACGTTCGTTAGTTTGTATAACGTTTACCCTGAAAAGTTCGCCTTGCAAATAACTCTTTCTCTTTAAACCTTTTCTGTTCTCACTTAAATGGGCTTCAAAGCAAGATCTGTTGGTCCAATGCCACAGCTCCGTCCAGCCATTCTGCCTTAATTTCAGTAGTTTATCTCCATTTAGAAAAACATGAAAAATAGCTTGAAAGTGCCAGACCTTAACACACACTCCCATTTGTACCCTAATTCCCCACGGAGAATCCAAAAGAACAATGGGCCACAGAATGTCTGTAAGGCAGAAGACACTGTCTGCTGTATGTCCATTGCTAACTTTTTCTGATCCTTTCTGCAAAGGCCAGGGAGGGCTATATCTTCCCTGCCCTTAAGGCTGAGAACCAGGGAAGAGAGAGACTTCCTCCAGGTGCTCTGGCAGGTAGGCAAGAGAAATGACAGCATGCCTGCTTATCTGTGCGGACGCTTGAGCAAAATCCCCTTGCCTTCTTCCAACCAGTGGATCTCCATCACAAGGACACTCTGATCAGTGAGATAGGAGACCAAACCAGCCAACAATGCAATATAACTGAAGAAGTAGGCATCCAGCAGCCCGAGAGAGGAAAAACTATTAGATCATATACCTAAGGAAATAAAACTGCTAGAGGAAACAGATGGAAACATTAGTTTTTATAAATTACACTTAAAGAACACGGTTGCATTTGCAAATAAATAATATTAATTGATAATAAAACATAAGATTTCCCAATAAAAAATTCAGAAGGTAAGTTAAAAGAGAAACGCTTGCTGCTGTTAAGACCTGAATTAGTGGTCTGGAAATTCATGAACATGAGCAAGCAAAAACGTGAGAAGAATGGAAATGATGTCAGAAGAGATAAGAGATTTGGAGAATATATTTAGGATATTTAACAAGTAAGTAACAAGAGTAACAGGTAGATAATAGGAGTTCCAGAAAGAAAAAAAGTGAGGAACATTAAATAATAAAGCTAACAAAACAAAACAAAAAACCTGCAATTAAAGAAACAGACTAGGAAACTTTGACTTGAGCAGAAAGACCAGAATCTGAAAACTGAAAGGTACATTGATAAGAAATCACAAGGTTGTAAGTATATCCTGGTAAAACCCCTCAATTCTAAGGATAACTGGAAAAGTCTTAAAAGCTCTTAAACTGAAAGAACAAATTACCTAAGGGAAAAATGCATAGCCTTGAGTGCTTTTATTATCAAAAAAATAAATAAATAAATAAATAAATAAAAGAACTTAAAATCCATTTAGAAATAGAAAGAGATCAATTTTTAAGAACAAAAGAAAGGAATAAGAAAATGAACTTACAGAGCACAAAAAAGAGTAAAGATAAGTAAATGTAAAAGTTAACCTAAAGAAGATGAATAATAGGGGCACCTGGGTGGCTCAGTGGTTAAGTGTCTGTCTTTGGCTCAGGCCCCACATAGGGGTCTCTGCTCAGTGGGGAGTCTGCTTCTTCCTCTCCTACTCCCTCTGCTTGTAGTCCCCCTCTCACTGTCTCTCTCTGTCAAATTAAAAAAGAAGAAGAAGAATAGCAAAAGAGATAAATCTCCAGAGCCAGATGAGAAAGAACTGTCAGAGACAAGGTAAGGAATGAGAGAAGAACGTAGGAGAAACTTTAAGAGTCATAAGAGAAGGCTTAGCTCTCTAGAAGCAAATATATAGCAACAAATTTTAAAACCCCAAGGATAATAATGACGTTCTGGTGAGATACAAATGACGATTTGACTCAAGAAGACATAGTAAGCTTAAATAGACCTAATAATGGCAAAAGAAATGGTGGTAAGAGAGCTACTACATAAATAGGTACCAAGATTAAGTGCGTTTCCAGAATGGACTATCCAATCTCTACAGAATGGATTCTTTTAATGCTGTTCCAACCAGTCCAGGCCAGAAAGGAAACACAGAAAGCTACCAATTCGTTTTATGTCATCAGCCCAACTTTAATGCCATTGCCTGATCAAGTAAAAAAAAAATGTGGTGAAAAAATTATAGAGCTTTCAAATAAGATGCACAAAATTCTAAGCAAAATACTAGCAAATATTATCAACTTCTTAAGAACAGGTACCCTAAGATCAAGCAAGTGTTACTAAAGGAACATGGAAGTGACTCACTATTAGAAAACCACCCTCATGGAACATCAACACAATCTAGTACATCAGCCAACTAGGGGATAAAACCCATAGAATCATCTTAATAAATCTTAGAAAGGCTTTGATAAAATTCAAAAACCATTTCTAATAAAAATGCACAATAAGTAACAAAACTTTTTGATCTACTGGAGATTACCCCCAAACCAACCGCAGCCATCATTCTAAATGATAAAACACAGGACCCTAAATTGTTTTCATTAAAATCAGAAGCTAGAGCAGAATACATTGTTATCACCATTACTGTTTATAGCCCTTCTGTTGTTAAATAAGTGGCATAGGCCTTGGAGGAGGTATTAAAACCACACTTTTTGCTGATGATATTATTGTACACCTAGAAAGCCAAGAGACTCCAGGAAAAAAAATGTACTAGCTTAATTAAAGAATTTTTAAGATGGTAGCATAAGGAGTAAATATTGAAAGATAAAACAGTTTTCCTCTAGCCAACAGGGGAAATCCTACTTATAATAGTGACAAAGTGTATATAAATGATGGGAATGTATATAAAAAGAAATTCACAGGATCTATAAGAAACTGTAAAACCTTATTAACTAATAGTTAAAGATCTGAACAAAGTTGAAGACAACACTTTCTGGCTTGAGAGGCCTTAATATCATGAAAAATGTGAATTGTTCCAAAACCAAAATATAAGCCTAGTTGAATTTTTTTTACAGATTTTATTTATTTATTTGAGAGAGAGAGTGAGCAAACAAGAGAGAGAGCAACAGATAAAGAGCACAAGCAGGGGGAGAAGCAGACTCCCCACTGAGCAGGGAGCCCCATGCAGGGCTAGATCCCAGGAAACTGGACTCATTACCTGATCCAGAGGCAGATGCGTAACCAACTGAGCCACCCAGGTGCTCCAAGCCCAGCTGAATTTCAGCTGGAATTCTAAAATGGTTTATCTTGTCTAAAATATCCTAAAATTAATATGGATAAGCAGGTACCCCAACATACCCAAGAAAAACCTGAAAAAGAAAAGAAAAAGTAAGCAGTGTGTGGTAAGGAAGAATGAGGATATTGGAAACACCAGAAGGTCCTACATCGTCAAGGTAATCAAATGAATATGGCGTGACATGAGAATAGACACACAGATCAGTAGAGAGAATACACATTTGGAAGTAGGTGGCCCCATGCATAAGAATACATGTAAGATGGATTAATACTGTAGTTGTAGATGGAGATATTAATAGCAATCATACAAGAGCTCTTACAAGAAAAGAGGCATGTTGTCTTGTAGAAAAATGAGAGGATGTGAACAGACAGTTCACAGAAGACCAACTACAAATGTAACGGACACATGAAAAGAGGCGCGAAAGCACTAGCAGGCAGGAAAATGCCCATAGTACGGGCAATGAGCTGTCACTTTATACTCCTCAAACTGGCCCAAAAGAAAACTAACACTGATTGCTGGCTGAGGCTGGAAAAAAGAAAAAGATACTCTCAAACCGCACTGGTGGGCGTGTGAGAACTTTCTGTGTTGTTGTAAAACTGTCAAACAACATCTCATGAAATTAAACACATTTATACTCTCCAACTCCGCAACCCTAGTCTTGGGAATCTAGCCCAGAGAAAGAAAAAATCACCCATTCATTAAGGAAATACATAAAAGGTATTTCCTGTAAGGCTGTTTGTAGGAAACAACTGGAAGCAGAAAGAATGTCTTTTACAGGGAAACAGCTGGATGGAGTATGAAATACCCACACCAAAGGGAAATACGCGGCCATTAAAAAAATGAATAGAAGTTCCGTCAAGTGACTCTGAGGAATTTCTACAAGACGAAGAAAGTGTTTCACGGTAAAACACGTAAGAAGGAAACAAACGAAAACCCGTCCTGGGTGGGTCGTGGGTGTGAGTGTGCCCATTTGGGTTAGGTGAGAAGGGAGGGAAAGGGGAGGCTTCATTCACAAAGGTCAAGGGTGCCTGTGTGGAGTAGAGGAGGGGAAAGCAAGAACTACTTGCGGGGCTGTAGCACTGGGGTGAATTCTGCAGAGAACCTCCTGTCCTTTGTCCTGGCATTACTATTAGCTGTAAGAAGAGCAACAGTAGGTATTTGGAGTTCTAACTCCATGATAGACAGTTGTGGTTTTTTTGTTGTTTTTGCTTTTTTGTTTTCCTTTCCAGAAGCGTTTTTTTTTTTTTTTTAAATTTCCATATGAATTCAAAAGGATGGTTCCTTGTTTTCACAATCCAATTCTCTTCACTTTTATTTCAGAATTTACCATGTTGGAATTTTATACTCGGTTTTACTTTGGGTTTAAACTTGCTACGGTGCACATGGTTTTTTAAAGAGAGAATGATGGATGCTTTGGTTGCCTATGTCCTCTTAATGCTATTCAGTGTTGTTGTTGCTGTTGTTGTTCATACTTTTAGCTACAACAGAACATGTTTCTACCAGTAAGTTTTACCAATACTCAAATATCCTATCCTAGATTATAATTAATAGGTGAGAACTGATTTCTTTCTTTTTTTTTTTTTTAAAGATTTTATTTATTTATCAGAGAGAGAGAGGGGAGAGAGCAAGCACAGGCAGACAGAATGGCAGGCAGAGGCAGAGGGAGAAGCAGGCTCCCCGCCGAGCAAGGAGCCTGATGTGGGACTCAATCCCAGGACGCTGGGATCATGACCTGAGCCGAAGGCAGCTGCTTAACCAACTGAGCCACCCAGGCGTCCCGAGAACTGATTTCTTAAAGGTGTGTGTTATTCAGTCTAAGAGCCTCCGGGAAGGCGACCTGGAGGCGGTGTGTGACTCACAGTAGGCAACCAAATATTTGCTAGTGAGGATACTTCTAAACTGACACTGAAGGGGCAAGTGGGACTTAGCCAGGCAGAGAGCAGGGTGGACAGGTCATTCCAGGCAGAGGAAATACTACTTAGGACAACTGGGATTTATAACAAGTGGCATTTATTGAGATAACTGGCATTTATATTGCATTCACTAAAGTAACTCACTAAACAGTTTGCCTATGTAGTTCATAAAACTCCACACATTCACCCTGTTATGTCCAATCTACAGGCAAGGAAGCTGAGGCTTAGATTCAGTGCCCTGCTCAGGGGTCAAGGCCTCTTAGAATACAGTGAGAGGTGGAACTGGGACTCAAGCCTGGGTCTAGTCAGCAAAGCCTGTGCTGTTATCCAGACAGTGTGCGGAATAGCAGGTGTAAGAGGATATATTATGTCTCCTTCATGTGCTGGATTACTTCACAGCTCGTCCAGGCATGACCGGCATGACCGTCTTACCTGTTCACATTTCACTACCTGAAAGAATTTGGTAACATTTTCACATCTGGACATTGTGCACTTTGCTTTCTAGATATTTTAGAAAAATGTTCAATGAAATAACTTCCTGCATTAATCTGTCACGATTCCAGCATTAATACTATTCTAGTCAGAGAAATATCAATGTATTCTATTCTGCTTTTAGAGGTTTTAAGATACCTAGCTCTCCTGAACAAAGAAAGCATTTCCCCTAAGGTAATTCAATAGTTAAACCATCTTCTTCTTAACGTGTTTTTTTTTTTTTTCCTCACAAATCTAAATAATTTTTAAAAATAATCTTTATAGTAGTTTGTCTTCATTAAGACTGTTCTCTACCTACATATACCTTGTCCATCACCAAATGGTGAGGATTTCATTCTCTTCAGAGTGAAGATAGTCAAAACTCTGATTCGTTCTCATCTCTGTCTTTGGGATCATTTGTTGACCAGGAACAGAAGCCCTCTTATACCACCTAAAGAAAAAAAAAAAAAAACTACCTTAAAGACAGTAAAATATCTCACAGATCCTAAAGGAACAATTTTGATTTGGGTCTCAAAAGAGCTAGAAGAAAAGGAACAGGAAAAAAAAAAGTCAGGAATCTACATTATTCTGGAATCACGTGTCCTCTATTTCTACTTCTTTCTGTT
The DNA here is from genome assembly GCF_022355385.1 of Mustela nigripes. Classification (NCBI taxonomy): domain Eukaryota; kingdom Metazoa; phylum Chordata; class Mammalia; order Carnivora; family Mustelidae; genus Mustela; species Mustela nigripes. Next base: position 157,956,671 of record NC_081559.1, read on the forward strand.
TACCTGTTTTATTCTTTCCCCTGCACACCAAACAGTCTATTCTGTTTCATCACACGATGACCCCTTGGCAGTTCTGGATGACTCCCAGGTCAATGTACAGTTGAGCTCAACTCTGAGCTCCTTGGCTGAAATGACCCGAAGGGTGGATCTAATTGGCCAGTGGCCACTAACAAATTGCCTCTCCCCACACCCAGCCCTGGTCTACATAACTGTGATCAAGAGGGTGTGGGACCATTTAGTATACAGCATGTAAGGCTGTCCTTCAGGCCCTTGGAGAGAATAAATGTCTGAGAACAGTGAGTGGGATTAGAGCCAGCTGCCATCAAAGTCACAGCCTGCAGATAACCGTAACAGGAGCAGTACTATTTTACATAAAATCATTCAGGATTATATTTTCCAGTTCAAATGGATATATACAAATACAATGCAAGTGACCTGAAGATACTTTTGTGGAGCCTTGCTAAGTTCATGTATCCAAGTATGACTCTTAGGTAAATGTTCGATGCCCCTAAATGAAGTAGTCGATACATAATGTTGTCTTTAAAATTTCCATTTCTGACTTTAGGATGAAATTTGAGATGGACTTGAGTCACAGCCTTACAATTTGAAGATGACTCTTAATTTAAAAGTTAGCCAGCTTCTCTGGCAAAGGAATGATGGAGGTGAATGAAGAGAACAGTGGAAATACTGAGGCTAAGAATAGATTATTTTGGATGGCCTGTAGATTTTTGTCATGGCCTCAGCTCACTTGCCATTATTAGCATGGGTAATTGAGAGTTGGCCGGCAGGATTTCCTCTTATTCTCAGGTTTTATCATCTTTCAAGTGAATTTAATCAGGGCTGATTCTACTAAACAGATTTCTAGCTTGAGCCCCTGGTAACAGTCCAGGGACTGGCAAGTGGAGAACAACCAAAAACAACAAAGTGGCATCTTTGTCCCTTTGCAGTTTCCTACTGTGACAGCTCACCTTGGGCCACAGCACCTGCTTGTCCATGGTAATAATGTGATATCACTAGGTACCCTAATGACAGGGTCCAGTGCGTCAGCTTGGCTGAAAAATGTGTCTCTAGTACCTTTCATTTCTATTTTCTCATGTGTTCTGTTCCTTCTAATTCACCCTCTCTCCCCTTTTATTTACATGTCTGCATCTCTGTCTCTATATTCTGTTTGTCTTCTGTATTTTCCTCCTGGGCTCCTGAGGTAGGTTGTTTATTCCTTCAGCAATCAGTGAGCTATTTGAGGAGTGATTGATTTTGCTAGTTTACTTACTGTGCCCCTTAAAGCACAGCCCTCAAATGGAGGACCTGAAAACATACATTAAGGGGGAGCCTTTGGCTTTAATCACTTACTACCTTTCATGTATTAAGTATATGCCACAAAGTTCCACGGAATTTTATTCAGTTAAAAAAAGTTGCAGTTAGCGAAAGACACACACAGGCTGCTGCAGACTGAATGTTTGTGCCCCTGCATCTCCCTCCCCATCCACCCCCCCTTTCATAGGTTGAAATCCTCATCTCCAAGGTGATGGTATTCAGTGGTGGGGCCTTTGGGACAGGGTTAGGTTATCAGAGTGCAGCCCTCATGGATCGCACTAGTGCTCTTATCCACGGGGCTCCAGAGAACTCCCTTACCATGTCAGGACTGGGCAAAAAGAGAGCCATCTATGAAGCAGGAAGCCTGCTCTCACAGAATTCACCAGCCCCTTGATCTTGGACTTCTCAGCGTCCAGAACTGTGAGAAATAAACTTTTGTTGTTTATAATCCATTCTATGATATTTTTCTTATAGCAGCCCAAATAGACTAAGACACAGACCTTTGTCATTTCCAAGTTGAGGCATGTTCCTAGCACCATGGAACATCCCTTGGCCCCTACCACTACCCCCACTCAACATAGGCCACTTTTTTGCACCCAGCTCTTCCATGGGTACTTTTACTCTTTAGTGTCTTTTATATCTCCGAGTTATCCTTCTGGTCGTACCTGTTACGCATTTGAACACAAGATCTGAATATTTATTTGTTTTCAAATACCTGATACTGTGTGACTTTCACAACAGTAGCATCCGCTTATTACACATACTCTCAATGCTGCATTAGTCATTTATAAAACACAAGTCACTGGGAGTCTTGAAAACACCAAGAGCTTGGGGGACATCTTCAGGTGCAAGGACGTATGTGTTCCTTGAACAGGTGCATGTGCTTACTTATTTTTATTGCTGTCTCCCCAGGCTGAATCAGGGAGCAGCCACCATGCTTCTGTTTAAGTAGATGCCTCGATAAACAGCAATAACTTAGAAAGGCAGCAAATGAGTGCATTTCCCCCCTCACTGGAGTTCTGATTTATTTGATGTTTGTAACTGTTGGGGAGAAGGAAGGTGCAGCCTTTCCCAAAGCCGGAGAAGCAGACTAGATCTCTGTTGAAGGTAGAGGCAACATTTTATGGCTCTTTGCATTTCTCTCACATTACTCATTTTCCTTTGAAAACTCCTTTTAGAAGACCCTCTCTCCCCAATCTCATGAAATTCTTCAAGGTGCAGAGAACCTATCTTAAAAACATGGCTGTAGTTGATCCTTCCAAAAATGAAGATAGACCCACATTGACCCACTGTTGCCAGCTCAGTTTCTGTGGAATTAGAAGCGTTTGATGAAACAACTTCCAGTTCTCCTGATTTTTCCTTTCTTCCTTCCTCCCTCTCTCCCTCCCTTTCTCCCTTCCTCTCTTCCTTCCTTCCCTTTTTTCCTCCTTTGCCCACTTTTCTATTTCTCCACATTACCTCTTGGCCTGTCAATGCCTTAGATTTGCCCCTGGAGAGCTTGGTGGGTAGCACCCAACACCAAAAAGCTGGATACCTCTGACTTTGTGCTGTAACTTTCCAGGTCCCTAAATTCATTTCTTTGAGATTTATTGCAGTGAAAACTTACTAAGACACTGTAATTCTCAGAGTATGACTGTATTTTAGTCTAAATTCAAAAATTACAATGGCCTGGTATCTATATATCTGCATCTGTGCATCTTAAAGCTTTACAGCTTGTATGCAGTACAGACTAAGTTTTAGATCAAAATTTATTTAATAAACATTTATTGTGTGTCCTCATGAACCAGGAATGAGAATACAGTGGTGAAAAAGACAGAAAGGTTCCTGGTCTCCTGGAGTAGGCATTCTAGAAGCAGAATAGTTCCACAAATCATTTACTCCATAAATCAGAGAGAAAAAATAGTGTTAGAAACTGGAAGGGAATAGGTATTTGTCATGTTCTGTAGCATACATATCATAGACACGGAACTGGAAAAAAAGTTTCCATCATAAAATATTTCTGATCAATTACTTCTATGCAGGAAACACATGCACCTTATTTTCTTCAAACTAGAAATTACTTTCTTTTCTTTGAAGTTCTCTTATATGTGTTATTATTCAGGGTCTCAATTTCTCATCAAACCACCCTATTTGTAGCTTCCGAACTTTAACACCCCTATGCTGAAATGGAGCCTAGAAAATGATTTAGGGGCCTAAACTGTGTATGAGATAGAAATGGTATTTAAGTCCTTACTGAAATTATGAGCTTTGAAAGCGTTGCATTTTAGGTTTTTAGGGGTCTTCCTTCTCTCTTTTTTATTTATTTATTTTTTGAAGGGGGTTTTAGGGAGGGTGGGAAATACTCACTGCACGTTTATTGCATTCATTTTCTTCTCTTTTAAAACACAATTTTCATGAAGTTGCGATTTATGACCAGTGCATAATGCGTGAAGGCATCTGTAAAGTTTGTGTGTGTGTGTTTTCCAACTCTCGCAGTTTCTTTCTACTGGTCTCATTCTCACGGGCAGAAAAGCTAAATTATGTGTGTCTCGTTGTTTCACCGATCTCTCACCAGAAAAGTGAGAACGGAGAGACAAAATCGAGAAGAAAAGAGCGTGGAGAGGAAAAGGGGAGAGGGAGGGAGGAAAAATGAAGGAGCTTCGGAGCGCTGGAGCTCTGACTGTGGACGAGCTGATCCTGAGCGGCCACAGAGCGGAGCCACCGGCGCCCACTGGTCCCCGAAGCTGCCAATCGGGGCGTAATCCTGTAGGAATTTCTCCCGGGTTTAGCTGGGAGTCACACTGCCGCCTCCTCTCCCCCAGACGCCCGGAGGAGCTGGGAGAAGCAGGCAAGGGAGGGAGGGAGGGAGCGGGAGGAGAAGAGGAGTTGGGGGGAGGATCGGGGGAGGAGGATCGGGGGAGGGAGGCCGTGGCGGAGAGGAGGAGGGGCAGAGCCGCTGAGCCACTAGCCGGGCTCGGACGCGCTTCCCTCCAGATACTCCGGGAGCTCCAGCCGCGCGAGTCGCGCGCTTTCGCCGCTCTGCCCCCAAACTTCAGCTGCAGCTACATTCCAAGCCATCTGATTTATTCCTCAAAACCAGCAACGGAACCGCGACACTGGGAAGGAGTCCGCGGAGGAGTAAAACAGCCGCAGAGCAAGAAGAGCTCGAGAGAGCAGCCTCCCCGGAGCACCAACTCGGCTTCGGGAGTGCAGAAACCAACAAGTGAGAAGGCGCCGCATTCCCGGGGCGCAGCCGCGGGCGGCGGGAGCAGGCGCAGGAGGAGCCAGCGAGCGCCCCCGAGCCGGGAGCCCCAGTGCCGGAGCCCCAGCCGCGGTCGTTGCGGCTACTCCGGTCCGGATCTCTTCGCACCGGCTGCGCCGGGCGCTAGGCAGTAGGCTTCGTTTCGCCCTCCTTGCCAGCGGCGGCTGGGAGCAGCCGGTCTCCGGAGAATATGCGGCGCGCTTGGATCCTGCTCACCTTGGGCTTGGTGGCCTGCGTGTCGGCGGAGTCGGTGAGTGGACTCGGAGAGGGGGGAAGTGCGAGCCGTTTCGGGTGTTCGTACCCGAGGGGAGTCTGCAGCGCCCGCGGGGGAATCGGGGGGCGCCGCCTGGGGGATCCCCCCCCCCGACTTGGCGTTCGGCCGCGGGGAACCGACTGGGACAAATGCGCTCGCTCCTCCACCCCTTTCCCCCTTGCGTTCCGTTCCCGCAGAAATGCGCCGCTCGCCGGAGTTGCCGCGAGGTCCCCGGGGATGAGGGCGCGAGAATCGCAGTTCGGTCCAACTGCAGAGGCCCCTGAAGTCACTCCCAACTTCTTTGCCCTTGCGGGGGTCTTGCAGCGTGGCCCGAGAAGGACCTTGCGAAAAGGGTGGCCAGAGCGCCCGGAGGAGGGCCAGCGAGGGAACCCGCCCCCTCCGCGCTCTCGGCGAGACCCCGGGACACCCTGGAAACTTTGGGGTCCCCTCCCCCCAACCTAGCTAGCTTTCCTAGTCAATTGACTAATAGGAGGGAGGAGATGGGGTCCCGATTTAAGAAATCTGAGAGTGACCGGAGAGGAAAGTTTGCAAAAGTTCTTTTGTTTGATGTTTTCGGTGGCCGGGGCGAGGTAGCAGACACTTCGTGGAAAGGCTGACTCCCCTCTGAGGCCCAGTCCGGGGTCCCGCGGGGGTGGGGTGCACCGAACGCGCCGGAAAATGCTGGGGGCCCTGGCCCCTGCAACCCAGTCCTGCGGCGATCCCCCTCCTCCCTGAGCCGCGGAGGGCAGCCCCGCTGGCCCTCGGGGGCAGGAGGACATGTTAATACGGGTTGCGCTGGAGTGGAGCGTGCAGGGCGAGGCGGGGTGCGGGTGACGCCAAGCTCGGCCGCGGGGCGCCTGCTTTCGGGGACCGAAGCTTCCAGCCTGCCACGCTTGCCCCCGCGGGCCCGGGCCGCTTCTGAGGCCCCGAGGAGTCTTTTCTCCCGCGGGGCCGGGCCGCGCGCACCAGCCTCCCTTCCCGGGATCTTGGGTTCTCCTTCTTTGGATTGCGTTTGTGGGGCCGGAGCTGCTTTCCCTGCGTCGCCCAATGAGCGCCCTCTGAAGGGAGCTGCCTCCTGGGCTGCTTGTCCGTGGCGGCCCCTACCTACCTGGGCGCCCCGAGCTTTGCCCCGCTAGGTGGAAGCCCAGCATCCCCAATTCTGTCTGCAGCCTCGGCGCCTTCTGGGGCTTCGGTTAGGGAGCGCAGCTGTCTGGCCTTTCTAGTTGCCACATCTTCTCCCTTTGTCACCTCCTGACTTGCCCAGGGGTGGTTTTGTCAGTTTCTTCCCCCTTGCCCTTGGAGTGTTAACCGTCCCCTCCCCCATTTTTTAGAGTTGAAGCAGTTTAGGAGCGGAAAACCTCTTCGACACTGAACGTTAGATCAGTGTGGGAGCTTCTGTGTGTGCCAGCAGGTCCCCCCAAACGGTCCTTGAGGTTGAAAAGCGGGTAGAATTGGACACTGTACAGCATAGATGAATCTTTGGGTGCTTGGGCTGTAAAATAGAACCCCGAGCCTTATCGGTAGCTCTCTCTGGCAAATGATCGGTTCATCCGTTGGGACTGGTAATCTCCCAGCCAGTTATGAACTTTGGCTCATTGTACACAGAAAGGGAGAGATTCTCTGTTTATTTCAGAAAAAAACACGAGTGCTCATTTCGTTGCAAAACAGGGGGGCAAAGGGAGAACTCCCTTTGAAGGTTTTCAAGAGAAGCCTGTCGGAAAGGCTGTATAGGCTTAAGGAAGTCCTTTTTCCGCGGAGTCCCGTTCGGGATTTGCTAGGAAGTGTTACTGTTGGGGAATTCTCCAGAAAGAATGTTTCTGTCTTCTGGCTCTCCGGATTTTTGCATAAATCTGACAATGCTCTTTAAGGAAGCTTTTTGCCTGAACTGTCTCCTCCCCCACCCACACACACCTTTCCCCTGAGCTCTGTCTTTGCGGTTCCAGTATTTCTCATTTCTGACCAGGATTAGATGCTTTCCCAAGGACTTCCTTCACTGTGGTAGATACTATCTTCAGTGATTGGGGTATCATCCTAAAGGGTGATCAGATCTTTTTAAAAATGTCATTTCGGACACTCTAACGGGGAGTCTGTTAGGCTGTTTCAAAGCCCAGGGTGGCCACTAGTCCATTTTCATTACTTTTAGTCTCGGTTTGATGCCAAGCACCCTCCATGTACGTGAAGTTGAAAGACTGCATTTTTTGACAATTAGCTGTTACAGCACATTATTTCCAGGACCTCTTATTTTAATGTGAAAATGACAACTCTCTCCTGGGAGCTAGAAGTGGTGGTTGTCTGAGCCCAAAATCTGTGTTTAGAAGGAGGAAAGGAAAAATGTCTGCAGTTAGTGAATTCTTGAGTTTGCTACTAAGCACAAGGGAAGGTGGGGGAGGGTGGAACAAAGATTCTTGGGAACGAAGGTTCAAAGCTGTGTGTGAAAAGAAGCTGGTGACCCTTCCTTTCTGGATGCAGGAGACAGTAGGGACCGACCGTGGTCACCATTCAGACTCCGCCCCCCGGCCCCCCTTCCCCTTAAGGCTTTCACTGCAGGAACACCATGTGAGGAGAAGGACTGACTGAGTGTGGCGGTAGTGATATGCTGCTGTTTTTCTGTCCATTTTTTTTTAAACGTGACTGTTTACCTTTAGAAATAATATATTGCACGCTTCTCTGAACACATAATTTGAACTGGAAATATGTTTAACAAAAGGAAGTGTTTTGGAACTAATGGAATTTTATACACATATTTCAGTGCGTGTAAATTAAAAGAAACTGTCAAGGCATTTGGACTCATGGGTTACCTCTCAGTGCATTATGAAAGGCAGACTTTGGAAAGTTTGCATTAGAAAGAAAAATAAGGGGCGCCAGGGTGACTCAGTCAGTTAAGCAGTTGGGTTAAGCAGTTAAGCGTCTGCCTTTGGCTCAGGTCGCGATCCTGGAGCAGGGTGGAGCCCCCGGGGCTGGCTTCCTGCTCAGTTGGGAGTCTGCTTCTCCTCTCCCTCCGCCCCTCCCCCTGCTCCTCCTCTTTCTCTCTAAAATACATACGTAAAATCTTTTTTTAAACAAGTAAGAAAAATAAAATTGGAACCATATAACCTTTTTCAGTACTGTAAAAAAAAAAAAATTTGGCTTTGCTGGTAATGAAACAAATTACATTTGCTAGCGAATTTTATAAAACCCCTTTTCTCTTAGTTGGATATTAGTGGTAGGTAGACATCATTTAAGAAAAAAAGATCTTGTAAGATTAGCTTTGCAAAAGTTGGTTGTCCTAAAAGGAATTAGAGTATGCCCACAGATTCCTACTTCTGGGACCTGGTAGATGTAGTTTTGGAGGACTGTAAGACGCTTACTCACATGGCATCTTGAATAATCATTAGTTTGGAAAGGATTTCAAAATATCACCAAGGTTTTTCCTGGGCAGAACTAATTCTCAGCTCTCCAGAAGCACTCAGAGACCTGACCGGTCAGCCACAGGTGGCCTGGAGTCTCCTCAGAGTGGCAAAGCCCCGAGGCTGAGTCAGCCACTCAGAACACGGACAACTCTGTCATTAAGGTTTATAAGGAGTCTGGTCAGGCCACTATGTTATTGGCATGTCAGCTGGCACTGATCCAATAGATGGTGTGAGGAATGTCACCTGCATTTAGATTCTCACAACACTGTCCCTTTTCCATTGCAAAAGATCAGACGAAATCATCTCACCCATCATTTCCTTCTCACCCTGAAAGAAGACCTGCTGTTTTTGGCACCGTCAGTGGTATGTTCAGTATCTCAGAATCACCAGATTCTTTCATGGAGCAGAAGCCAAGATAAAGTTTTAGAGAAACAGAAATCAAAAACAAAAACAAGAAGCAATGAAGAGCCTTTGCTGAAATAAGCGACTCTGATTTACCTTTTATAGTGAGGTGGACCAGTACCATCATCTTAATTCTAGTTGTTTGGATCTGAATCTTGAAGACATCCTTGGCTCATTCCACTTTGTTGACTTCCACATCCAGTGGACTGCTAACTCCACCTGTGTGTGGTTCATTCCGCAAGTACACATTGGCGCCTACTAAGTGCGTGGGGAGAAAGCATTGAGCAGACGCGGCTATCTCCCGTGGGTTCTTGCAGCTCACATTCTGGTGATCCAGGTAGCTTTCCCCTTCAGTGTTGTCTTTCTTGGGACCTGGGCCTTTACACGGGCAGCCTTGTAGCTGTTCCGTTCATCTAGATGCTCACCTGCTGTTTGATTTATCCTGTACCATTCAGATGGTGTTCCCGTGGTCCACAAACCACCCGTGTTTCTTGTTACATGGCATGGAGTCTAAAAATCTCTTCCACATTTATAAGATGCTCATAATATTGCTCCTTCCTCCTTATCCCCCCCTTGATTGGTTTATGTCATGTCTCCTGCTGCTGGCCCACTTTTCACGGTCATGAACACTCAGGGGACATAGCCTCGTCTGCAGTGTTTCTCCTTTAATATTCTGTTGATCCAGACCCAAGCTCAAGATGGGACTTTCGTGTTTGAGCTCTTGTTTTTTATCTTTCTGTAAATGGTACAGCAGATGAATGATGAGAATCATTGGAAGTGTGTGAAAATACAGATCTCAGGGCTTCATCTTGGACCAGCATAGCCAGTGCCCTGGAAGGGGGTGGGGTGATCTGTATTTTTATGAAGCATCTCAGATGGCTATAATGAATCAACCACATTTGGGAGCCATTGGTGTGGGTCACATACTTTCCGCTTTCTTCCTGTGCTGTTTTGTGCTAGTTGGTGGGCTCCCAGCAGTATGTAGCTGTGTGACCTTGGAGGCCCCATAGAGCACAGAGGGCTTTGGCATGGGAGGCGGACAAGCTGGGTTCACGTGCTGGTATTTTGCCGCTTAATGTGGTAGCACTTGGACGAGAAACTAAAACTCCCAAGTTACTTGAAAAAATACGTATGTACATGTGTATAATTTGGACCTGAATGCCTTCATAACATGATTATTGTGAGCATGTAATGAGGGAGCATAGGAATGGTGCTTGAGGCACAGAAGGTACTAAGTGGTTTTCCTCTTCTTTTCTTGGCCTCTTTTCTGGTCTATGAAATCAAAGAGCAGTGGAAAATGCCCTTAAGACCTCTGACGTTCTAAGACGGCAATTTTCTCTTCTGTTGTGATTGGTGCCACGTGAGGGGAGGGCCCTTTTTGCTACACCTTTGACGCCTGTGCAGTGCTGAGCTTGTAAACACCTGTTGAAGGTCCGTATTTAGGGGCCAGTGCCAGTGGCTGGGGGCAGTCTGGGTCAATAGGTCCTGCTGAAGCTCATCTTTGCACTGACTGCTGCAAGCAGTGTGGCCTGGGGCTCACTGACTCCACCCACCGGTGGGGGGTACCTGGGCTGGTAGGCCAGTTTTGACTCGCTTTTGACCTCCGTTTCCACAACACTGCTGTGTTGGTGGGAAGAATAAACAAGACATTGAAGTCAAGTCCTGCCATCTTTGCTTATCTCCGTGCTCCCTCCTGAGGGCTTCCGCTGAGATCCCAGCACCCCCCCCCCCCCCCCCCAGGAGAGATATTGCTATATTGGATGCTGGACCGCCAAGGGTCATCTAGAAGGAGGTGGCCGGGGTGGTGAGGAGGGAATGTTGGGGAGTGAGGGTGCAGAGAGAGAGAGTCTTCTTATTTTTTAAGGGGAGAAATGCATGAAATTTCTCCTTTTAGCCATTTGAGCTCTGGCTCCTACTATTAAGAAATCTCACAGCATTTTGACAAGTCTTTTCTGGGGCCATGTTAGTTTTAGCAACAAGGCTAAAGGGGTGACTGGCTCTGATTAGGAAAGAACACTGTCAAAATAGAATTGTGAATGTCTGTTTTTCTTGGGTATCTCAAAGAATTGGTAGGAGTAGAAGGGGAGAAACTGTGAAGTCTTTAAAGATATCCCATTTGAATTTCATATTAGCAGTGAGAGGCCAACTGGTATGTGAGAGCCAGCTCATGGTCTTGGACTCCAAGCTATGGAAAATGTTGTTAAAGACAAGATAGATTTTCACATTTTTTTCCTCTGCTGCTGAATCTGTTTTGTCAAAAATGTCACAAAGATACTGTAAATGTGCCCTTTACAAAGCAGTTAGATGTTTATTTTCTTTTATGATGATACAAGCATATTAAATACAAACAGTACTGATATTTAAGGGGTATGTGCGGTTAATGGAGTTTAGTCTCATGATAAGAACGACACGTGGAATGAGATATCCAATTATTCAGAGAAAATTGTTTTTTCAAGGTCTTACCACGAACAAGTAAAAGTTAAATATGTAGTTTCATATGATCTATGATTAAATATAAAGGCAGTAAAAGTGAATGCACGGTATTTAGGCAAAAGTGAGGTTTTACACACATGTGGTTAATTATCTTAATCTTTCTGAGATGTCAGGTTCCCCATTTATAAAATGATGGGGTGAACTAGGAGAATTTTCTGTCTTTAATATTTCATTTTTCTATATGCTTCAGGGTAGGATTGAAGAAATGTTAAGATTAACCCAATCAATAAGTAATTATTAAGCTTCTGCCAAATACTTAACTATTTTATGTACTGAAGCAGGGAATTCATTCACATTACTGAGAGGTAAGTCACATCTGATGGCTGATGGTAATCTGTTCATTGGAATTGAGTATTCGTCATGTACGGAGATTACATACATTACTCTGAATGTCCATGATCCATTGTCTAGTATTTTCTCATATATTCGCAGATAAAAGCCGGTGTAGCATCAAGACCAGTGGATGTGATAGAATTCACTTTCACTCTAGGCAAAAACAACATGACTTGTTGATGTAATTTGAAGGGCTTTTTAAGGCTTAAGTCACTGAGGGACCTCAGGCTCCTCCTTTGGTTTCTGGTCTAGACATCCATTTGCAGAGAGGGGCCTTTCAGTGGTGCCTTCCCTCTGGCTCATGTCTCTTAGTACTGGAGCCCGGTGTAAGTGCTGCGGACACCACTGGCAAGAGTCTAAATGAGTAGGCACTATGGCAGACTGGCTCAGAGTCTGGTCATTGGAGGTGGGGTTGAATCCCCCTTACTGTGTCACCTTGGGCAGGTCTCTTAATCCCTCTCTGCTCAGTTTTCTTCTCTGTAAAATGGAATATTCTAAAGGTTTTCAGGATGATGTGAGACAGAATTGGTGGAAGCTTTTCGCACAGTGGCATATTCATGCTTTATGTCATGTGTCAGTTACTATTATTCTGATCCGTGGTTTTCTGTCTCCTTAAAGAGTGGGACTCCATGGGGCTTATCTGATGAGCTCCAACCCAGAGAGTCTCCTGGGATCTGCAGGACGGAGCCTGACCTTTCCCAGCTGGTTCTCTTTCCTGATTTGGGGAGGCCTAGCTCTATGTTGAGATAGTGGGGATATGTTTGTATTCAGATTTTCTTGAAATGTGGCTGATGTGAGAGGTTATGTCCTTGGTTATTGCTGAAAGGTTCCTTACTGGGACCAGCTCAATCTCTGAGGGTTAAGATATGAAAAGCCCATTTTTTCCCCAGTAATTTTACCTCTTCAAATCTATCCAAAGGAAATTACTGTAGTTGGGTAAATGTGTTTATTGAATATTTACTTAAAATAGTTAAAAAAAATGGAAAGAACCTGAATATACAATAAAAGAAAACTGGTTAAAGATTCTAAATTATACATTAAACACCACATAACCATTAAAAATGTATTTGAAGAATATTTATAATTTGGAAGCATTATAATAGACAAAAAGTCTGATATGAAACTATATAGTGAAACTAAGGTTATATTAAAAGATTTATATATATATATATATGTATACCTAGAACTGCATGTGATAAAATTGTCTAGAACTATGTATACGCTTACACACAGACACAAGTAAAACTGAGTAACTGAGTAAGACTGGTGGATACTACCAGTATCAATATCCTTGTTGAGATATTTGCTATCATTTTATAAAATGTTACCATTGGGGGAAACTGAGTAAAGGGTAGAAGAGATCTCTTTGTATTATTTCTTTTTTTTTTTTTTTTTTTTTTTAAATTTTTTATTTATTTTTTTGAGAGAGAGAAATTAAAAGTACACTGAGGGGCAGGCAGAGAGAGAGAGAAGGAAGCAGGCTCCCTGCCGAGCAGAGAGCCCGATGTGGGACTCGATCCCAGGACCCTGAGATCATGACCTGAGCCGAAGGCAGCGGCTTAACCCACTGAGCCACCCAGGCGCCCCATCTTTGTATTATTTCTTACAGCTGCATGTGAATCTACAATTATGTCAACAAAAAATTCAATTTAAAAAAATGGTACTGGACCTAGAGGGGTTTACAAGTATGTTCTGATCCTTGAAGGAACAATTATTGTTACAGAGCTTAGAGCATGATAGAATCTGTTCTCTTTAACTTTATGAGGTTAGCATTACTCTGTGTCAAAATCAGACAAAGAGGGTGTAGGAAACAAACCATAGGGCAGCTTCATTTATGATGCCAAAATTTTAAATTTAACATTCTCAAAAGGAGAACAGCAGCTCATTAAAAGAATAACGATGAACCCAAGAAGAGTTTATCCAAGGCATGCTTCAACATCAGAAAAGCAGTGCAGATAAGTTTAAGGGAGATGATATGATCTTTTCAATAGATGCAGAAAATATATAATAAAAGATTATAAAAATGTTAATACAAGGTTCTCTAGTTTCTGGTTAACTCAAAGGTTTACTGTGTAAGGGTTAGTACATGTGTGCTGATGGCTCAATTCACTTGACGTGTTTAGGAACCAAATGATCACTGTTTACTGAGTTGTTAGGCAACAGTCTCTAGTTGCCTGGGTGACAGGTGTGTGACAGTGCAGGAAAGTAGGGGTCATAACATATATAGATTGTAATCCATAGGAACGTGTCGTTCTAGCATTGCCAAGACTCAGTGTTGTGCTCTCCCAAATTAAGATGACACAGGAGATGATCTTGAGGGTTTTGGAATCAGGTATATTGGGATTTGGTTTTCAGTATTAACCACCTGAAATCTACATGACCTTGGGGAAGTTTATCATCCTTTCTGAGTTTGTGTTTTCACTGTAACACTGGGGGGTTATAATATTTTGCCTCTGGTTATTTTGAAGATTAGCTTCAATAATGACTGAAAACTTCTAACATAAAAACCTGACCTATAGTACATGTTTTAAACACATTTGATTCTCTTTCCTTTTAGCTTTCAATTTTGTGATTCTGGAATATATTATACATGCATAAGTATGTATGCATATTTTTTTTTGTGTTTCTTATTTGCATTCTCACCCTTGACACCAAGGGACATATATTTTCACAAATTTATGACCAGTTTTTTTTTTTTTTTTTACCAGGCAGGGTATGATGCTAAATTACACTTTTTCTTTCTGCCATCATCTGCTTCCTGAATTACATTCAGCTAAAACCAAAAAGACTTGTACATGAGTTGGAAATTCAGTTAAGACTTGAAAATTTACCGTAGGATTTGGGATTATAATTGTAAAATGCTTCAAGAAGGTCAACATTGCAGTCTTATGTTGTAAATTTATCTGTTAGGTTTGCTGATGAATTAAAATCTTAACCTTACTTCTGTCCCACTTTTGAACTCTTTTAGTTAAGAGTGGTAAGTATTTTTATTTCATTATTCAGGTATCCTCCTGCTTGTTTTAAAGTTTGCAGTAGGCTGGGGCACTTTTATGAAAGACAGACATTAGTACCTGTTCTTAATAACCGAAAGAAATCTGAAGAGAATTTTTGCTTTTGTGAAGAAAAGGCAAGAAGTCAAAATAGTGCTCAGTGTTCGTTTTGCAGTGAGCTGTAATGGGGGCAGCAGGCACCTGAAAAGAGCGACGCCACCAAACTCTTTCCCCAGGTAACACACTCAACATCTCAGCATCAAGCCACCATAGCTTTGACCTGTGTCTGTGAGCATCTGTGCTTTCTCTTGATTTCTTTTGTGCATCCATTAGCACAAAAGAGGTATCAGAAAAGCCTAACAGAGGTTATTTTTTGGGGTCTGAAAAGGCTCAAAAGTTTGTCTGTATAAATTACTGATAATGGCTTCTGTGCTCTCTGCCATTTTGGTTTTTGAAAGGTTTCATGGGAACCCTCTCTTTTCGGATAGCAGGGGGAACCTGCATTAGATTTGATTCGATTTTGTCATTGTGCAGATTAGTTATTGACCAAGGCTTTATGTTTGGTAAGATGGTCAGTTAAGACTTAACTCATGTAATGGCACATCCACTAAGGGCAGAGCTCTTGGCTGGTCTTAAAAGTTAAAAAAGTCTTAAAAGTTAAAAAAAGAAATGATGACATGATGCCTGCCTTCAAGCAGCTATCACCGACCTCTTGATTATTTAGGGTAGTTGAAAATGGGTTGGGCCCATGAGTTATACATGCATTATATGTAAAATATGCATCAGTTTGTTTTTATCTGAGTCTAATTAGACATACTAACCACCAGAACTGCCAAAGACCTACATATCTGCGGTTGAGAAGGATAAGAAGAACCCCTTGAAGAAGAAAAGTCACTGCTTTTCCAACAGAACAAAGGCAAACCTTCTTTGAGGTAGCATGGTGTGTTGGAGAAAAAGCAGAATTCTGTTGATGATCGGAAGACACTTGACTTGCAGATTTTTTTTCTCTTTCCCCCACCTGTGCTCCAAGGAAACATTTCTGAGTATTAAAACACAAGAAAGACAGAAAGAGTGAGAAATTGTCCAGAACTTCAAGGATTTATTGATGTTTACATCCGAGGAGAATGAAACCTTACATTTCATCCAGTCTCATTCTCCATACTCTATAAACTTTGGGCTCCGAAAGGTGAGAACTGGACTTTATGAGTCTGGCTAAGATAGTAGTCTTAGCTGATGAATGAAAGAGGTAGAAAATTGTTGGGATGGTTTTCCTTGTATTTTTGGGTTCTCATTTTTCATTATGTAACAATGGATTTTAGAGCTGAAATTGACTTTTAGGGGAAAAACACATCTAGAGAGGTTAAGTGATTTGTCCAGGATCACATAATTAATGGGAGAGTTAAAATGTTGGGCTTAGGCTATCAGTGATTTGTTAGTAATTTTTTCTTACCATAAATCGTTCCCTTTTGTGTCCTTCTTCTTCTTCATTCCTCGCATTAATGGTTAGCACCCAATATGCTTAATCCTGGCCTGTGTTTGATGTGTGAATGAAATAGCAAATGGAACATACATTTTATATTATACGCTCTGCATCAGTGTGGTTAATGCGTTCTGTACAAGGTGAGTAATTTAAAATGATGTTTAGATAATTTCTCAATTTGCGGCAAAAATTGTGCCCCGGCAGACTCTGTTACTATCTGCTGCCCTTTTGGCTAATTAGGGGAAGAGAGCAGAAAGCCCTGGGATTTGGAGAGACTAGGGGCTAAAGTCCAGTTGATTTGCAAATCCTAGGAAGATTGTGGAGACTTGCAGACAGAAAAGGAGATGAAAGGTTCTTATCTTACTGGAGATAAGAATCAAAACTAGAAGTAAAGTCCTCATAAATTAATACCACATTTTATGGGGTTAAAAAAAATACCTCATTTTATGAGGGAAGAAGAGCATTCCTTAGAGGTTTGTACTAAAAATAAACACGTCCCTGCATTTCAGGAAAAGAGGGGTGGTGGCATGTCTGGTCCAGGTAAAATGGTTCCTTTTGCTGGTTTTGTATGGGATGTAGGGTTGTCTTTTCTCCCAACATTTTCTCTTGAATACTTCTACTTCTTTGGTAAGTCCAAGCGTAATAACGCAAATATATTTGCATCATGGTTTTTCAGAAAATAAGTCTGTGGGGTGATGTTTTTAAGAAAGGAATTTTATTAAAGGACACTGACATTGAAAATTACTACGCAGATGTCCTACTGTGTACTTAGAATTGTGATGGGCACTTTCCGTTCTTGTCTGTAATTGTCTCTCAACTGCCTAGCCGGATCACTGGCCACGACTGCATTTATGTGACCTAGCAGAAGTTAGATCCTTGGGTTGGTTGGTTTGTTTGTTTTAAGCTTTAAATAGCTCTGACATGATAATATCATCTTTCAAGAGAGCAGTGTAAGTGTTTAAATGTATAATGCGTTCAGTGTATGAAGTGTTTAAATGTATAATGGGTGCAGGTCCCAACAGTGAAGTGTCAGACCCCTTCCTTTGCATTGGTTGGCCAGATATTCTAGGTCACCCATGTTCTGATTCCTTCACCAATGTGGAGCCTGTTGCTTTGATGGCTTCTCACCACAAACTTATGTCGGGTAATGGGGGAACAAATTAGTGGAATTCATGGGGTCTCTTTACATTCCCAGCTCTGGACACTGGACACAGTGTCCAGCTGTGTATGACCTTGGGCAGGTATCTTAGTGTCTCTTGGCCTCAGTTTTCTCATCTGTAAGAAGGAGATTAGTCACAGTAGCCACCTCATGGTGATGCTGTGAGGATTAATGAGTTCCTGCATGTCTCGAGCTTAGAAGCATGCTCGGTGTAGAGTCAGCACTGGTCTCCTGTTGATGCTGATTGAAATGGATGGCTGATTAGATGTGCTGATCAAAGAAGAAAGGATCCATTTTGGAGGTTTTGAATCCGAGACTGAGGAAAGTGACCAGATGAGAAAAGACAGGGCAATGAGAAAGGAAAGGGGAGGCTGAATTTTTGCCTCTTTCTCTCTTTCCTTGCTGTGGCTGTTGTGTGTTGGTGAAGAGAAGGTGTTTTAGCCTCTCTAGGGCTTAGTTCTGGAGAATGGGGGACATGTTTTAGATCACTGACTCTGACCCCTTCCTGCATATTAAATTCATCTGGGGAAACTTAAAAGCTGTGGGCACCTGAGCCTCACGCAGACCAGTTAAATCAGACTCTATCCCGGTTGGGGTGGCGGGAAACCTGCTATAAAAGCTCCTCAGGTGACCCTAGCTTCCATAAGGTTTGAGAACCAGTGCTCTGGGTGCTTTCTGGTGTTCCTCCAGCTTCGAGGGAAGTCTAGCAGGTAAGATTTTTGTCTCGTGAAGCCCCGTGTTCCCTACTGCTTGTGACCAAACCCGGTGGAATGCAGTGGCTTCCCCGGGACTGCCCTGCCCCCCAACCCCAGTCCAGAGCCGGTGGAGGAGGGCATGCTTGCTCCCAGCTTCTTCCTTTTCCAGCCTTCTCCTCTTTTTCGGTTGGCTCCTACTTTCCTGATAATTACGTTGATGGGTTACCATACATGGCTCTTAACACAGAAGATTATATATGTATAAACGAAGCCTATCTGAGGAGGTCTTAGAAAAAAAAATGGAAACATTTCCCTTTCCTTTCAAAGACTTTCCTTAGTGGAACAAAGGATGCTTGTCCCCTTGGCCTGGTTGCAGAAAAGCATGTTTGGTCAGCTTATTCGATTTGCCTGAGTTCATGCTTTGAACAGAGAGATTGTGTTTTACTGATTGGGAATGTGTCCTAGAACTTGTCTGAAGTTACTGATCGTGTATAAACCCTACACACGTATCTTAATGATGGTCCTTTTCTTCAGTTTATCCTTTATTACTGCACCTCAGCTACTTGGACCTTGTTCAAGTCGAATTAAATCCATGGAACTCTGTGTTTCCGGGGCTGAAGTAGGGAAGAGCGAGTGCTCTAGGCTATTCTGTGAATAAGACGTCCGAGTTGTCTTTGGTTCTTGCCTCAGTGAAAAAGCAGCAGCCCCATTATCTAATCTGTTCATAGTTTACTTTGTTCGGATATCTAATTTGGGAGCATGTTTGCCCTCACTCAGTTCTGAAGCACAATTTTCCATCCCTCGAATAAAAGGGACTATCTTTAATTGACTTGGGGGAAGAAGAAAAAACCTTGTTTAAGAATTCTGGAGTTTTCAAAGCTTCTAAAAATTGCTCTGCAGGATAACATTAAAGTGCTGACCCTTTAGAAACTGCTGCTGAACATGTGTCTGTCCTACAATGGAGTTGGAAGGATTATTCTGAGCCCGCTGTTACAATGAACCATTTGCGATGATTCATACGCTTTTAAACCCAACGAGTCTGTAATATCTTAGAATAAAATTCAACATCTCTTTTTTTTTTTAATTTTTTTTAAATTTGACAACAACAGGGTTAAACATTAGAAATTAAGGGAGTGGAAATGCGAATTCTGCCCTCCCCCTCTTAGCGTGTCCCTCTTACCATACATGGATGTTCCAGAGTGTTGATTATAATACAGTTTACGCACAGAAGTGTCTGTTCTCTGTGGAAAGGACATCTGTTAGTTGTTAACCCTAGCATTAGGTCAGGTCTCTCTGTAAGACTGGACCAGCAGTTCTGCATCACCTAGGATCTTGTTAGACATGCAGCAGTTCTGAGCCTGACCCAACGGAATCTGAAATGTGGGGGTAGGGCCAAGAGTTGGCCAGGTGACAGCCTGGTGACTGACAGCCTGGTGACTGTACTGTGATCTAGATTCTGAGATGCTGAGAGGGGTTCTCGTCCCTGCTGTTGAAGATTGAATTGAATGGGAGCCCCTGGTTATGGGGCCCAGGTAGCAGTGGGGTTTTGTTTTGTTTTGTTTTGTTTTGTTTTTTTTCAAGTTGCCTTGGTGATTCTGATACTTGAAGGCCATTGCTTTGGGGTCTCGATTCTCAAAATGCTCTCAAAATGCGGATAAGGGACCCGCATGAGCCTTACTGGGAAGCTGGTAAGAAATGCAGACCCACCTGAGACTCCTGAACTGTGATTCGCATTTTAACAAGACTTCCAGTGACTCATAAAGCTGGTGAAACAGTAGAGAAATAGTGAGTTTCCTTTATAGAAGTCAGTTCTAGAATGCCCTTAATTTAAAAGTTTTGTGAGGAGGCCACATAGCTGCTTTGTGTGACTTCTGCCTGGGGTTGACTCAGGGAAGCTGGCGTTGATCAGAGGAAAGGGTTGGCACAGTAGCGCCTCCTAGAAGGACCCGGGACGGGCAGGTGTGACAAGGCCCCGTAAGGCATCATGAGTGATCTCAGTGAAGATAGTCCCAGGTGCAAGTAGCAAATATCCCAACTCCAACTGGCATAAGAAACAAAAACGAACGTTATGGGGAAAGTCCAGGAATATGAATAAAGGAGAAGCTAAACAAATTTTATCTTAGGCTAATTGGTAAGTGCTTTTTTAAAAAATATTTTCCATGAAGTGGTTTGGCTCTTTTAACTGCTAAAGATTATATAAATAAATAGAAGCCTTTAGCACATCAAACAGTGATGAGTGTTACACAAATGATGAATTGCTCTGTTTACTCTCTCGTTCTCAAGGTTTTGGTTTCTTTAGTGTGTGTATGTGTGTGTGTAATCTTACTCATTACACAGAAGATTTGAGATTTCCAAGACTGCATACCTTTCCCACAACCTTTAGAAGAAATTGTATAAATGGTCGAATTATACTTCTGCAACCAGAGCTTTCTAGTGCATACTATGTAATGTTTTTTTTTTTAAAGTTTTACACAGTCTGAAATGATAGAAAAATAATACATGATATTCAAAATAACCTCCCATTTCCAAGCTTCTCAACTGAATGCTTATTGTCCTTTTAATAAAAATGTGGATTGCATGCACATTTGATGTAAATGAATTAAAATTTCATTTGCCCAGGACTTTGTGTATTACGTTAATAAGATTTACCCAAAACACTATTGTTGGCTTAATAAATATTAAGAGCACATTTGTGAGCTGCCTCCTGGTGTTTGCTGTTTCTCTCCTTGGGCATTAACTACTCTTGTGAGTCTTTACCAGGCTGCTTTTGTTGTTTTGTGCCCTGAGGTATAAATAGAGGCAGAGAACCCAGAAGATTCAAACAAATTCCATACCATAAACTGTTTGCAGATGTGTTTAGTATTCATTCAAGAGAGCCTTTAGTTTATTTAACATAAAATTACTTTCTTCTAGCATTCTACATGTGCAAGAGGTTCGGTTTTTATTTTACTGGAAGTTTAAAAAATAATAAAAAGATTTTCTGGGAAGTACACCTGTGAAGCACCGGGAAGATCCTGTTCTTCTGTTCTTTCGGACAATCAGGAATGAAAGGGGTGGAAGCTTCTAAGGGGACAGATTTTGACTGAATAAAAGGAAGACCTTTCTAGAAGGCAGTCGCAGAAGGAATAGACCACCTCAGAAGTAGTGAGGCTCCACGCTTAGAGGTAAGCAAGCAGGTCTTTGGCCATTTACTTGGCATCTTCAAAACATCCGCTACCTGGGAGATTAGCTGACTTTTACAGCTTCCTGCTAACCTCAGATTCTATCATCATTCTTACTGTATTTTGAAGTTGAATGCTGAGCAACAGAAAATACATTTGGTTTCCTCTCCTGAGAACCTGGTCTGACTACAACTAGATATCATTAATGGCCCTTGAGTACGGCATCCTAGGACGAACTTTCTGTTAAACTGATGGCAAAACCTCTATTTGCCAAATTCAAGGGACCGTGTAATGACTGAGGTTTGAGGTTTCCGTAAACTCCAGACTCTGATAGCTACTTAATCAGGTAGGATAGCCAGCTTGACTGGTCTGAGCCAGAGAGGTGTGTGTGTGTGGGGGGGGGGGCTAAGGCCCAGGGGCATGGCCTTGAGGGGGAAGGGAGAGATCCTCTAGGGGTGGAGAGGCAGGGGTGCTCTAAGGTAGCATGAAGAGTATCAGGGGAAGGGCGCCACAGTCATGGGATTGGGAGATACCTTTGGGAGGTACTTTTAGCTTCCCAAGCATTCCCCTTCCGCCATTTTGCCATATGCTCTCCTTCGACTGGTTGAGGGCAGTCATGTTGTGCTATGATCACGTGAGACCCGTGGGCCCCAGCATCAAGCTTTCCTTATGAGGCTTTTACAACCCTGGTGAAAAATACCACTGAAACAAACAATGGGCACAAGGACCCGAGGTTACAACTGTACCTCTACTTCTGTACCCAAACAGCCCTTACTTTGCATGTCCTTTTCTATTCTGGGTGATCCAAGAGAAGGCTGGACAGGTAGCCAGAAGACTTGAGTTCTTGGAGCTAGCCTGCCTGTGCCAGAAGCCAGCTGTGACCTCTGGCAAATCATCCCGCCTCTTTTGCCTCTGTTTCCCCATTTGTAAAACTCCTTGATCTTTGTAGCCAAGCATACTACAGTTCTACACCGTGCTCCTCCCCTCCCCCCCCCTTTTTTTTTAAAGGAAATCATTTTCTTCTTTCTACCTACTGCCTTGGAATAAAGACTTAAAAATTCCAGCCTGGGTTTTTACATGGTGCTCTGGTCTCGTCTCTCCTCCTCTGCCAGCCAAGCAAATTGGTTAGTTGTCATCTAGAACGCAGTCCTCTTTCCTGACTGACCATTTCCTCTCAGAGTTGCCACTCCAACTAGCTGCTGTAGCTCGGATTTCTTCCTCCCAGAGAGGAGGGTAGACGTTGCTTTGAATATAGGAAATATGGCAGTAGGTGTAGGAGGGGAAAATTCTCCCAATAGGGGAAAATGTTGTCCACCTGTTGGGGACAGGAAACAACTGGGGTGTGAATGGTGGCTCTCCTTGTTCAGTGGATAATTCCCAGCAGATTTTCACACCCTCCCTCCCCCGCCCCCGCATTTGGGGTTCTGACTGTCAGCACACTGGATATGCGGTCTTACTGTCCTGGAATCTAGTAGTTCTCTTACAAACTGGGAAACGAGTGCTCTCCAAAAAGCTCACGAGGCTGCAGGTAGCCCAACTGTTGTATTCTGGGGGCCCTAAGGGCCTTGACGGACCTCCTCTTTCAAAAGCTAACATTTCATCCAGCGTGATCTAGTCACAAACTTTGAAATTTGAAAATCTCCCAAATGCCTGTAAAACTGACAGCCAGAGTTAGCATAAAGCAGGTGAAAAATGCTGTCCACCTGTGATCATGTCACACCCACCAGTTTCCAGCTTCTGAATCCGGGGGCTGCTTGAAGACCCTTGGGCTGCAGGAGATAAAGAGCCTTTCCACGCTGACATGATTTGAATTTTCTGGGTGCTGGTGATAGTGGGGGGGGGGTGTGGATTTGTTAAAAATGTGCATTCTGGGTTCCCACCTGAGTTCCTATATTTTAATGTGGTCAAAACTACTGTAATTACAGAATAACTGCTTTGGCAAGCTTGCACTAAGTTTCTGCGGACCCCGCTTCTATGCTAACCTTTTTGGTGTTTTTAGTTCCAGCCCTAAGGTCCTCTACAAATTGCAAGACTTGACCCTGAGCTCAGGATCAAAACATACCTAGCAGTAGTAGGTTTATGATAAGTTAATAGCCTAGAGCAATAGTATTTTCCAATAGGGAAACTCTTCATTTAAAAAAGTAGTTTCTCTGGCCATGCAGTAGGATAATGGTCAGACAGTATTTTTTTTTATGCTGCTTGCAGTAATATACACATATATGACCATGACATTGAACAGCTCTCTTGAGATTGAACTCTCATGCTACAAACGTCACCCACTTAAATTGTATATAGTTTAGTGGTTTTTAGTATTCTCCCAGAAGCTTCTATTCCCCAAATCTAACTTTACAGCATTTTCACATCCCCCGAAGAAACCTTGTATTCATTAGCGTCACTTCTCCTTCCAGTCCCCAGCAAGTCCTGGGCAACTGCTGATCTCCCTTCTGTTTCTCTAGGTTTGCTTATGCTTGTCCTTTTCATATGAGTGGAATCCTCCTATGGGATAGGTGGTCTTTGAGACTGACTGTTTTCACTTGGCATCATATTTTCAGGGTTCAACCAAGTCTAGCATGTATCCGTACTGCAATGCTCATTATTGCTAAACAACCTCTCATTTTCTGGATATGTCAGATTGTGTTCAATAGGAACTCAGGTGGGAACCCAGAATGCACATTTTTAACAAATCCACAATCGCCTGTTTGTTCAGGCGATGGGCATTTTGGTTGTTTCAGCTTTTCGGCTATGACAAGTCCTGCTGCCTTGATCGTTCACGTACAAGTTTTCGTGCAGACCTAGGTTTTCATTTCTCGGGGTATTTCTCTAGGAGTGGAGTTGCTGGGTCCTATGGTAACTCTATGCTTAACATCTGGAAGCTCTGCCAAACTGTTTTCCAACATGTCTATAACATTTTTCTGCATCCTCTCCAACACTTGCTACTTTCTGTCCTTTTGATTGTGGTCATTCTTAGTGGGTGTGAAGCAGTATCTCATTATGGTTTTGCATTTACCTAATGATGATGATGTTGAGTCTCTTTTTGTGTTCCTGTGACCCATTTGTTTCTTCTTTGGAGAAATGTCCTTTTAAGTCTTTTTTTTTTAAAGATTTTATTTATTTATTTGACAGAGAGATAGAGAGTATAAGTAGGCAAAGCAGCAGGGAGAGGGAGAAGGAAGCTCCCTGCTGAGCGGGTAGTCCTATGCGGGGCTCCATCCCAGGATCCCAGGATCATGACCTGAGCCAAAGGCAAGTGTTCAACCGACTGAGCCACCCAGGCGCCCATTAGTCCTTTATTTTAAAATTAGTTTATCTTCTTACTGAGTTTTAAGAATTCTTTCTATATTCTTAATAGAAGTCCTTTATCAGGTAATTCATAAGTATTTTCTCCCATTCCGTGGGTTGTATTTTTTCATTCTCTTGAGAGTCTTTTGAAGCACAAAAGTTTTTAACTTCTATGAAATTGTTTTTTTCTTCTTCTGTTGCTTTTAGTGTCTTGTGTAAGAAACCATTGCCTAACTGAAGGTTGCAAAGGATTATCTCTGGGTGTTCCAAGAGTTATATGGTTTTTAGCTGTTACATTTAGGGTTATAATTCATTTTGAATTAACTTTTGCATATGTTGTAGGTATACATTTTTTTTTTTTTTTTTTTTTTTTTGGCATGGAATCTTTAGTTGTCACAACACATTTCATTAAAAACACTGTTCTTTCCCCCTCGGTATTGTCTTGGCACCCTTGTTGAATATCAGTTGGCCGTGAATGTAAGGATTTATTTCTGGATTCTCAATTTTATTCCACTTATATGATCTAAATGCAGTACTTTGTACACCTACTTAGGTACATAAATGTGTGTGCATATATGCACACAAACATACCCAGAAGGGCATCTTCAGCTTGGTTGTGTTGCGTGATCACTTTGTGATCCTTTGGCTTTAATTTCGGTGGTTAGGAAATGGGACAAATTAACAAGTAGGAATTTCAGACATGAATGACATCGGGAGACTTGGCCATGAGTTGAGGAGGTTGGTCTGCTCTTCATACTTTTTACCTCCCCTTCCCCTAAAGTGAAATACATTGCGGGATGTTTTGGAGTGGAGCACATTTTAGATTTCTGGTCTTGGCTTAGCCCCACTGGTACAGACTTAACTAAGTGACCTTCGTGAGCTCTTAATGCCCTTTCCCCTGCATATAGATTCTTGGGCCTGAACTGTCTTTGACTATAAAATGAAGGAGCTTGACTAGATTCTGATGTTTCCTCCCAGTGGGCTGGAAATTCCGTGATTTGTGTGCATGACCATCCCTTAAAAAGTGGCACATTTTATCATTGTCATCTGTACATAAAACCAAATGAATAAAGACCTATTAATTTTACTCTTCTTTTCCTGCTGATGTCTGGTGAGAAGGGGCTGGGAAGCAAACAAATGGTGGAGATGAACTGACCGATTTTCTATGTTACTTAGTTTAATGGTATAAAAAGCCTAGTCATGTGCTCTTAATGTTTCCTGGTTATTTTAATATTTGTAAAGACAAAATGCATGACAGAGAGAAAGGAAAACCCAAGATTTTGCTGTGACACTGTGTGCTTCTGCCTTGTAGGTATAGTTGGAGAGACTGCCTTACCTTGAGATCAGTTAACTACAGATCCAGAGCTGAAACTTCTTTCAGAAATGTCTTAATGTTATTCTTGGGTTCCTGGGAATTTAGAAATATAGGCTTTTAATTATTCACAGCTGGTGCATGAATAGAGCAGTAATAATAATTAGGAATAATACGGTTCACCTCTTAAGCTGTTAGTTTTAATCCACTAATTTTTTTTGATCTGAAGGCTGGCAGAGTCCTCAAGCGGAACATTTGGAGGAGGTCCATCCTAGTTTTCAGTTAGGAAGTGTGCGAATCTGCCTTGTCTTGCTGATTTGTTACAAGGGTTTTGATGGTTTGATTTTAATGCCTTCCACCTAAAAGCTCATGCATACTGAGCCGACCTACACTCAGCAGAGCTCATCTGGACATCCTCATGCAGAGCTGTTGGGCGGAAACGAGGAGTACCATCAGGCTGCTTCAAAGTGTCTGGGGAGCTTGCAGCTTTTTAGCCTGGTCCTCTGCAGTTGGATCATACCTGCTGGAGGAGCTAAGAAGTATTGGTAGGGAAGAGTTTGCCTTAGAGGCTCTTAGGCATGGAGGCTGGACCAGGTGTGGCACTCACAACTTCCCTGGGATGAGACGAATCCTTTCTATTCTCCAGGTAGTAGTCTTAAAAATCATAAAGCTGGAGGCACCTGTGTGGCTCAGTGGGTTAAGCCTCTGCCTTCAGCTCAGGTCATGATCCCAAGGTCCTGAGATGGAGCCCCGAGTTGGGCTCTCTGCTCAGCAGGGAGCCTGCTTCCCTTCCTCTCTCTCTGCCTGCCTCTCTGCCTACTTGTGATCTCTGTCTGTCAAATAAATAAATAAAATCTTTAAAAAAAATCATAAAGCTGATATAAGATATTTATAACCCCCCTGCTTTCTTGTAAAATCCTCAGATTCCAAAGTATTAATATAGTTTATTGGTGGAATTTACTTTCCATGGTTTCTTAATGTTTCATCATAGAGACCTGTTTTAAAAATGTTTCACGATGATCAATATTTATTAGAGAATAAGTGTAAAAAATGGGGATGGATGATTTGGATTCAGGTTGTATTCTGAGAAACTTTAATTGGGGAGAGGAAAAAAAAAACTCAAATTTGTATTTCATAGATCAAATTTTAAATCTCCATTAACTTTGTATTATTTTTAGAAGTAGTATAGCCTTAGGTATGTGAACGCATTGGTAGCTTTCATAATTTATGCTGGCCACTAATTTGGCTGTGAGTAAATAGTTATTATCTGGAACTAAGTGATTGTCCTAACACATCCTCTTCCCCTTTCTCATGGGACTTCCTGGAAACAAGATGTCTTTTGCCAGGTATGGTTGATAGGATTCTGCCAAGAAGACTTTGCAGTGACAACCTTTTTACTTTTAAAAGTACACGTTGGAAAAAGCTTTCTTGAATCTACAAATGGGACCTATTTTATGAGGTAAAACTGTTGAATCACCTTATATTGCCAGGAAAAGTAGAATTATTTTTATTACTGTTTTGTGGGAGAGAGAGAGAGAGCCCGCATGTATGAGTGGAGTGGGGAGAGGGAGAGACTGACTCTTCTTCTTCTTCTTTTTTTTTTTTTTTTTTAAAGATTTATTTATTTATTTATTTGACAGAGAGAGAGATCACAAGTTAGGCAGAGAGGCAGGCAGAGAGAGAGGAGGAAGCAGGCTCCCTGCTGAGCAGAGAGCCGGATGTGGGACTCGATCCCAGGACTCTGAGATCATGACCTGAGCCGAAGGCAGCGGCTTAACCCACTGACCCACCCAGGCGCCCCATCTTCTTTTTTTTTTTTTTTAAAGATTTTATTTGTTTATTTGATGAAGAGAAATCACAAGTAGGCAGAGAGGAAGGCACAGAGAGAGAGGAGGAAGCAGGCTCCCTGCTGAGCAGAGAGCCCGATGCAGGGCTCAATTCCAGGACCCTGAGCCACCCAGGCACCCCGAGAGACTGACTCTTAAGCAGGCTCCATGCCCCCTGGTGAGCTGGAGGTGGGGCTCGATCCCAGGACCCTGAGATCCTGACCTGAGGTGAAATCAAGAGTCAGACACTTAATCCACTGAGCCACGCAGACACCCCCGCCCCGAATTATTCTTACTTTAAGACCATAGAACTTAAGTGGACAGAGGCTGTGACTTCATAGAAACACTGAGTATTAGAAATTGTTGGTGAGAGATCTGTAAACTCAGCAACATCCAAATGAGTGATTTTTGCTTTCCTCCCTTGTACTGTTACATGAAATCTTGTTTGTCCAAGTGAACAGAGGAGAAGTCCTAATTCCACTAACAAGGAGTCCCGTATCCCTGCCCCTCAAAGAGCCTCTTTTTCTATCCCAGACTGTTTATATATGATCAGCATGTGGACACTGTGCATGCTTATGTCTTAAGTATTTGCTTCTGGAGAGCCAGCTTGGAAAAGCAAAACAGAAAAATCCATTGGCATTTTGAGAGTTGAATCCACAGAAGATGTTGTTTGCAATGTGCCGAAAACATAAGGCCCCAACAGCCGGAACAGGCCTGGTGCCAGGCAATTTCACTGGGAGAGAAAGAGGAGGTCTGAAGCAGGCCTTTTAGGATTATCTCCAACTCAGCAGCTGCTGTCTGAGTTTGATTATGCTCTTCCTGCTGTGGGAGACCTGCATTAACCCTCCCGCCCCTGGGGAATGTCAGGGCTGTCTTTTCAACAAAAGACTTCCCTTGGACACCCAAGGGCAAAAGCCAAAATGGTATGGAGGTGAAAAGAAGGTGGGGCTTCTGAAGACGGAATTTGAGAGAACCATCTAGGAAGGAGACTGCAGAATTTCGGACCTGCAAGTAGTGCCCATCAGGACCCTTGACTTTTATCGCTGAGGAAGCAGAGGCTTGGGAGAAGTTGAGTGACTTGCCCGAAGGAAACCAGTCAGAACTAAAATTCAGGACCCCTCTTTCTCAGGTTAGAGCTGTTTTAGGAAGTACCCCATTCCTGATGACCTAGTTCTCACGTCAGTACAAATCCTCTTCTTTTGAAAATTGAGACGAAAGAGAAGAAACCTTTTCTTTTTTAAAGATTTTATTTATTCACTTGACAGGTATCACAAGCGGGCAGAGGGGGAGGAGGAAATAGGCACCCTGCCGAGCAGAGAGCCCAATGCCTGCTCAATCCCAGGACCCTGGCTGGGATCATCACCTGAGCCGAAAGGCAGAGGCTCTAACCCACTGAGCCACCCAGG
Organism: Mustela nigripes; assembly: GCF_022355385.1. Lineage (NCBI taxonomy): Eukaryota > Metazoa > Chordata > Mammalia > Carnivora > Mustelidae > Mustela > Mustela nigripes. The sequence goes on from NC_081559.1 coordinate 157,985,404, forward strand.
TGCTCCTGAGAAGAAACTTCTACAAAGCATTTTGGAATTATGTATTAACCACCTTTTATAGACTGCCTTGGCATATTCAGATTTTCCTTTCCAGTAGTCGCGTTTTATCAGTGTGTAAATCCTAACAGAGCAGCAGATACGTTATTCCAGTAAATTCTGTGTATGATTCTTCAGGGCGGAACAAGCATATGGGAGAGGCGTTGGGAGGGAAAACTTGAATCTGGGAAGACGGCTTTGAAAACTGGGAAGGATGTTGGTGTAGTGAACCTTTTGTTCAACTATGGCGGGGTCTGGAGCCGGGCTGCACAGCCTCTGAGAATTTATGGCCTCCAGTCTGAAGAAGGTAGGTGGGCTCACATTATCTGTGTTAAGGAACATGTGTGGGGTCTTTGAGCCTAAGGTTGTCCAGGTAACAGGAGGCTTTGTCAGGGAAGATGGCAATCTAGCATTCTTTGAGAATAATGTGTTGCTGTTTATTCCACATCTGTGTTGGAAATTGAGAATTTTCCCTGCTTTGTGGTTGTAATAGGATCCCCAGTTTTCTTCCTTTGAAAGGTTGGGAAACTAATTTCTCGTAGGAAAGAATACATTAAATCCAGGGATATCACTAAAATGGGGGAGTTCTCTTTTCTTGCCATGCGAGCGAAGTTGTTTGATATAATGGTCCTATTTAACATTGTTGACCTAAAAGGTATCGATAAAACAACAGAGAAGAATCAGGATAATCTTATTCACTAAAATTCCAAGTCAGTCTGGAATGTTATACTTTTCATTATTTTTTTTATTTTTTATTTTTTAAAGGTTTTATTTATTTGACAGAGATCACAAGTATGCAGAGAGGCAGGCGGAGAGAGAGAGGGGAGGAAGCAGGTTCCCTACAGAGCAGAGAGCCTGATGTGGGGCTCGATCCCAGGGCCCTGAAATCATGACCTGAGCTGAAGGCAGAGTCTTTAATCCACTGAGCCTGTTATACTTTTTAATAATGGTTTCCGTCCTCACCAATAGTGGGGTTTTTAATTGCTTTATTCGTTAAAAAAAAAAAAAGGTATTCATTTTTATTTTATTTTTATTTTTTAATTTTTATTTTTTAAGATTTTATTTATTTGACAGACAGAGATCACAAGTAGACAGAGAGGCAGGCAGAGAGAGAGAGAGAGAGAGAGAGAGGGAAGCAGTCTTCCTGCTGAGCAGAGAACCCGATGCAGGACTCGATCCCAGGACCCTGAGATCATGACCTGAGCCGAAGGCAGAGGCTTAACCCACGGAGCCACCCAGGTGCCCCAAGTATTCGTTTTTAAAGGTGAGTGTGAGCCCAGTATCCCTCTGGGTTCCACAATCTTTCTGCAAAGCTTAAAAAGCAAATGTTACATTTAGGATACTCTGTTGAAATATGGTCAATGTCTTTCTTTGCATTTCTTCTAAGATTTCAGTGACATTGTAACTGTAAATAAAGCGGGGAAAGGAGGTCTGGAGCGCACAGTAGGATGAGAGCTCCAATAGGCAGTTGTAAGTTTTCTTTCAGAAATGTGCTTTTGGTTATGTTTTTTTTTTTTTTTTTAATTCAGTGGCCCAGTTAGGGCATACCGATGTCTGCTTATTGGTTGAGCTTTTTGGAGTACCTGTTGCTTGAAAGTGCATTTTTCAAGTAGTTACCTGTTTTTGTGTGTGTGTTTTTATGCCCCCCTCCTCCAGCTGGGGAAAAGCTAGGACCAAAGAGAAAGCTACCTTTGTTTTTTTTTGTTCTTCATCAATGATCCTTTTGGGGATCCTTTTGAAAGAGAAGATATCAGAAGGTGGCGAATCCCTTTCTCCTTTTTTCCCTGCATTGGTAGCCATGGCTCTCTGCTCTCATTGAGAAACACTCACTTAATGTTGTACTATGCTGTAATGCTAGGAAAGGAGGTCACTAAAACGAGAAGAAGTTGTTGGGGCGCCTGGGTGGCTCAGTGGGTTAGGCCTCTCTGCCTTCCAGCTCAGGTCATGAACCCAGGGTCCTGGGATCGAGTCCCGCATCCAGCTCTCTGCCCGGCAGGGAGCCTGCTTCCTCTTCTCTCTCTCTGCCTGCCTCTCTGCCTACTTCTGATCTCTCTCTGTCAAATAAATTAAAAATTAGAAAGAAAAATTATAAAAAAAATTAAAAATATATGATAAGAAGTTGTTGCAATTCATACGACCTTGTATGAAACTTTTTGGAGAATTGCTTGGACTACTATGGTTGGGAAAATAGCTTAAGGATCTCTGATCTATATTTGAGATAGTGATTAAGCTCTGCAGTTGGACACTTAGCAAAATGAGCGGTTTCAAGATGTAAGGTGTAAGATAAATCCTGTATTTGTATTGCTTCCAAATCCTTGCCTTGACCCGAAGGAACCTTCCTCAGGTGGTAGCTCTTTCTAGGAAGACGATAGATAGGTCCGTTTCTGGATTAGTTTTACACAAACGAAGTGGATTTCCCTCCTGCTGCTCTTGCCTGGGGTTGGAATTTTTCCTTTTCACTGCTTGTCACTTGGCATTTGAATGGAAATATGTCCTTCCTTTGAGAGCCAGAAGATTCTGTGTAATTCATCAGGAAAAATTTCTCCGTGGAGTTATTAATTCAGCTGCCCCATAGTGTATGGCTCACAGGACAGTGATAAACCGCTGAATTTGAAATCTCTTCTAAAAATCTTTTTGCCTTCAAAAAAAAAAAAAAAAAAAGCATACAATGGATTTCTGAGCTGCTAAAAATCCCGCATTGTATAGCAAGCCAGGCCATTCTCTGTAATCTCTTTAGAAGATTTGGGGGTGTTTTGCTGTGGGAGTTCAGCCACCTTCATGGGAAGTTTAGGCTTTTGAAGTGGAGAAGTCGTTCAGGATTTTTAACGGGAGATCCTTTCGATGCTCTTGAAGAAGAAAGATGAATGTCTGGTGAATATACATGAATCTCCCTTATTTGCAAATGTTCCTTGTTAATGGGGGCTCTGAGTTAAGCTGGCCCCGGTGGGCTGGGCCTCTAATGGGAGGAGCACTAGGTGCTTTGAGAGAAGAGTCTTTCATTCTTGGCATTCTGGGAGAGATTTACATCTGTAAGCCGGATAAAAATATGTGGAAAGGTGATTAGTTTAATTGGGCCACTGTTATAATTATTCGGTAGGAGGTGACGGTAGGATGGCTGTTAGCGTCCAGAATGCCTGGTAGGAAGGGGCGGGGACTCCTTGAGACCAGCAGCAACGTTATAAAACATGGGTTTGAGTGTGCGGGCGCTCAATGAGCAAATGACCTTGGCACTTTAGAAGGATGGAGGAATTTCTAACTATTTGGGACAAGAATCCACCTCTGAAAAGAGGTGGGCTCCCCTCACGCCCCCGCCCCCCCGCACCAAGGATCTTTGTGGGAGATTCTCGTGATTTCCCTTAACGTGAAAGAGTAACAGGATTCAGTTGGGTGTACACTCACTCGGTGTGCTTGTGGCTGCACTTGGGGACCGGCACTCAGGGTGGCCTCGACGGTGGCGGTGTCTTAGCTTCTTTCTGAAAAAGCCCCAGTGCAGGGTTATGTGATAAAGTGGAGTATTTTTCTTGGACATCAAAGGGTGGGGGGAATGTTCTGCAGACAGTGAGCTAAGAGGCAGGGAGCAGGCATTTCAGGGCTTGTGTTGGGAAACTATGCTTGGAATGTCCTAGTTCATGGACCAGGGACCCTGAAGTGAATCCAGGTGCCTGCACGGTGCTGTTTTCCTGGAGAGAGTGCCTGAGGGCAGAAATTGCAGCCAGATGAACCCCAAGGAAAATTGATGGCTTTATTGGACATTCTTTTCAAGAAATCTAACTTTCTAATGTGCACATACATCACTCTGGGGATGTCATTCTAAATGGCTGACCTTTTGTTTGGGGGGAGCTGCTGTTCACTGTCTGCAACTCCACTCAGCTCGGCCTTGATTCTGGCCCACATCTGCTGAGCATGTGACATACATACCTACATATATTTAAAATATATGTATTATATGTGTGTGTATACACATACATATACATACACATGTACATATATATGTATATACATATACATGTATATGTAATTTTTTTCCCCTCTGAAGCACACTCATAATTGACTAAAAAGATTTAATGAAAACCAGTCAGAACTCCTGTCAGTTAGATATTCCAGTTTAAGCTGTTAACTCTTGGTTTCAGATGTCAAAGTTACGGCTTCCTTAAACATCGTGGTGGAAGGCAGCATCAGGAAGTCTGCTGGGCAGAGGAACTGGGTCTCTTTGTCTCCGCTCCCCCCGCCCCCCCCCCACCCCCCGGGTTAATGATTGCAGGGTGGCTGGGAATAATGAACCACGCTGCAAAGCTTGTTATCGACATGCTTGAGTGATACAAAAATCTTTCGTCTTCCATCTTCTCCTGTCCAGTAGAAGTCTGGGCACCGCTGTGCTCACATTTAATAAATAGTAGACACTTCGTTGGGCTGTTTAATGGGACCTAATGTCGTGTCCTTTCTGCCCTCCAGTGGGTGGTTCTTTTTGGTGTGTGGTTTGCTGCTCAGTCTTGCAATGATGTGATGTTTGAGAACTTTCTGATAATTATTATCTTTCATGGAACCAGATTTCGAGTGAGATCAAGACTTTGACCATTATTTAACAGGTCACCTGGATTTCCATATGGACTTTAGGGGACTTGTCTAAGTCCATGCCTTATTGGTAAACTGGATTCCCAGATGATGATGATGATGATAATGATTAGGGGACTTGTCTAAGTCCATGCCTTATTGGTAAACTGGATTCCCAGATGATGATGATGATGATGATGATGATGATTTTAAATTTGAGGGTTACTCACATGCCTCCTGGATCTGCTGGGGGAGCTGTGGGCCTGGCAAACTGGCCTAGAGGGGAGAGGCCGGCATCCTCTGAGAAGGTGGTAGCTCCAGACAGTAGTCTTCTCCTGAAGTTTGGGTCACTACAGTTCCTAATACTTGGTTTGGTCTTTAATGTCAGAGTCCTTGTCTTCATTTTTGGTGACTGCTGCGCTGTCTGGCACTGATCCAACCATAGTTTATTGCAGCAGCTAGTATGATGCCTGGCCATAGTAGGTGCTCAGTAAATACTGGTTGAGTGAGTGTAACCCCCAGAGGTAGAGATATGTGGGGGAAAGGGACCATGCCTTGGGACAGGTTCCTGAGCTTCGTCATTTCTGCTCCTGGAGTGCACAGCAAGAGAGGCAAGACTGCAATGGCATAACCCACTAGAGTCCTTCGCTGTTGTCCTTGTCACTACGTGTCTAGAACAGGAACGACAGAGGACTCCTGACTGCTTTAACACTAATCTAGCTGGTTGTCTTTATCCTTCTAAAACAGAAATCTGAGCAGGGCACTGTCTCCTACTTAGAGGCCCTTCAGTGGCTCCCTGCGCCTCTAGTACAGTCCATGCTGTGGGCTAGTGGAGCACACGGGGTCCTCTGGGGTCTGGCGCTGCAAGCCCCCATCCGATCCTAGAGCCTCTGTGTGCCCTGCATGGTGCTGGGGACAGCTCTGCTGGCTCTCCAAGTGGGGGCTAGAATCCAGGTGGAGCTAGAGTTCTGGGGTTTCAAAACCAGGGGGTTTTATGTACACATGAGTGTACATTATAATTAGGAAGAAGAAAGAGGTTAAGATTGGTGCTAGAGATTAAAACATATTACAAAACTATGATAATAAAAGCTGATGTGAATGTAAAAAAATATGCGGTCAGACAAAATAGCACCTCTCAGATCTCCAGTGTATAGAATAATAATTAGGTGATAAGTCATGGGAAGAAGGTACAGATTATCTGCTGAAGGAGGTTGTAAAATTGAATACCTGGGGGGGAAAAAGGCCTATATAGATCCTTGCCTCAGGTCACATACCAAAATATGGGTCATGTGAATTGGAGTTAAATCTGTATGTTTAAAATGCTGAACTTAAAAAAAAAAAAAAAAAAAAAAAAAAAAAGGAAGTTATTTGATCTCCTGAAGGAGGTTATTTTTTTAAGCCTGGAAGCAAGAAGTGATCAGTGATTGCTCAACTTGAGTACATAAATTGTTCCTTTTATGGAAGAGTTACAAATGACTAACAGTAATTACTAGGATCAGAGCAGTGCAAACAAGGATTCATTTTTTTCATCATACTAGGACAGACTTAGAAAATGCAAATAGGGTATACCTTGATACTCTCTCTAGAAAGAAATGTCATTTAAAATTTTAAAGTATTTAAAATGGTTTGGATTAAAAATTAAAAAGTTTGAATTTTACATGTACGAGGAAATATTACCACTTAAAAACTGATATTTCTAATTTTAGTTTTTCATAACTTTGCTTTTTAATCTAGTTTTGTTGTTGTTTTAAACAACCTTCTGGCCTTTGGGTTGTGCAAAAGCTGAGCTGTATGTAATTTACCACTCCTCATTATACACTTCTCCATATACAGTGTGGCAAAGAGATAAACAATTGGGGGCAAACATGACTTATGAAGGGGATTTATGGTCCTTAATATCCTAGATCATATGATGTACCCTGTGTAAGAGACAAGTCATGTTAGACTCCAGTTTCTGAAATGCTGAAATTATAACGTACACTGTGACTTGGAACAATGTGACTTTGAACAGGGCAGGAACAAGACTCTGGGTCTTGATGTCCTCATCTGTAAAACGAGAGAGTTGAGTTACATCCTTGTACAGCTGGGCCAAGACTTGGGTGCTCCTTGGCCCTCCAGGGAGCTGGACCAGAGGGTGGGGGTGGAGGCCTGTGGCCTCCAGCCAACAGTAGCCATTTGTTTCCCCAGTGAGTTATGCAAATAGTAGCACACATCACGCTTAATGCATGAAACCTGCATGCAGTGAGTTGCTTTAAATTCAAGAGGTGAAAACTGGGTGAAAGAGATAATTTCCGATATAAGGGACCATTCATCCTTCCCCTTAGTATTCAATGGCCATGTTAAAAAATGAACAGAAGAAAAAACATCAAAATCTTGTCAGTAACTACCTCTTGTAATCTTATGTGTAAGTTTTATTTTCTTATAATATTCTGTATCTTTCCGGTTTCCTTGGTTATGAGTGGGTTAAGCTTGAGGTAAGACTAGTTACTGGTAACCTCACTTGGAGCCATATCCTAAAACTTCATGAGTGGCCACTGTGATAGTCAATGTTGAGATTATGACAAAAATAAAACGCTAACCCTGGACTTGTTTCTCATTGTGGCAATACCCTGGGGCATTTTCATCTCATGGTTTCTTGCTCAGTGCTGCTTTTCAAGGCTGCTTTCAGGTGAGCAGTAACCTTGGAGCAGGAAGCCTGTGTGTAGAATGAGGCGGAAGCCTTCTCTTTAGTCAGACTTTTGGCTTGTCCCCAAAGTCCCCTTGCTCCCCACTCTTCTCCCCAAATGCTTTCTTTTCTCTTTTTCCCTTCCCGGTGATCCTGGAATCAGGGAACAGTTCTTCTTTCTTTGTTCTTCTTGATCCCCGGTGTGTGTATATAGTTAGATGTCCCTTGTGCCCTCTTAGCTAAGCGACAGAGATTGTTTTTCACTTGTCCCCGATATGCCAGCCCATCTGCTGGGTTCGCCCTTTCTTTTTTCCTCTCCCAGGTCCCTCCTGCTTATTTACATCTTTCTGGTAATGAGTTGCCTAGAACTTTCCAAATGGATGGTGGTGGGGAGGGGCGAGGAATGAGCCCCCCCTCACCCCCGCCCTTTGTTGGTTTTGCTTTACTTTGAGGATGAACACATACACATTAAAGGTGGTTAAACCTTTTTTTTGTTTCCCCCCCCCTGGCTTTTCAAACAGGTACTTTTCATTGACTCTGAACATTTCTTAAGTCTCTGGAAACTCTTTTGTCTAATTGATGGGGGTAGTGGACACATGGGGAATTAGAAGCACCATTATAATTCTTTAACAAAATAGTAGAGTGATTTTTATTTTAAAGATTTACTTATCTGACAGAGAGAGCACAGAAGCAGGGGGAGCGGCAGGCAGAAGGGAGAAGAAGAAGCAGGCTCGCTGCTGAGCAGGGAGAGCAATGCAGGGCTGGATCCCAGGATCCCAGGATCATGACCCGAGCCTCAGGCAGATACTTGACCAACTGAGCCCCCCACGTATCCCCCAAATATTAGAAAGATCAACAGTGAGGCTGCCATGGCTTATAGTAATTATTTATAAAAGGTAGGATATATTCTAACATTGTATTAAAACCATGCTAAATATGGCTTTCTTTTTTTATAATACCTTAGGAACTTACAGTATGCCTTGACCTTCTGAATATAGATAATAAACTGAGATTTTAAGTAATAGAAATTTTCATTCGGTAGGATGCTAGTAAACAACACTGTAATTATATATTTAATCTTTATAGTAATGTTGATTTCTTAGAGTGATGCTAGGGCAGTTTGAGCTATTGTAACAAATTTGTTGAGTGCCTCCTAATTATAAAGCAGTGTGCTCTGCCGTGTAGATGATGGAATCACATCATTGGCTCTGGCAGTAGCTCAGACTGAAAATTACAGACTTAGAAAATGCCCAGGTTCGCATGAACCTTGAGGCCATCTACTCCCATGGCTCCCGGCCATTTTCCCATCATGGTACACCCCGAGAAGGTTTGCACAGCTCACTGTGGAAAAACACATGGCCTCTCTTGGCTAAAGGTGGTGGATCTGGGGCCTCCCTGCCTTGTGGGCTCTGTCCAGCTGCCCTGAGGGCCAAAGAGCATTAGAATCTTGGTGTGGTTGGGAAACCAATCTCACCCTCCCAGTTTATAAGGAAGACCCAGAGAGGTAAAGTAACTTGTTCAAGGTTAGACAATGAACCAGTGATGTTATAGTAGATACAATTTGAGCATTTCAGAAACTGGAATGTGCTACGACTTTCTTTTACATAGGATGCCTCTTAATGGTCTTCTTCCAGGACAGGAAGAACCATAAAAACATTTTATAGGGCATGTTTTCCCAGAAGGTTTATCTGTTTGCCATGTTTTATACAGAGAAGAATATGATTAAAAGTAGTAAATTACATATTTTTTTTGCACAACCAAAAGAATAAAAGGTTGTTTTTAAAGAACAACAGAATTAAGGTCATGAAACTAAAAACAGCCTAGTATATGTAAAAACAGTCAGATACTTCATTTACACAAATCAAGAATATACTCAAGGTATCAAAACCTGTACGCTTGGGACTTGCTTTGCTTTTAAAACTGAAGAGATGAAAGCAAGTTGGAAAAGGAGACTAAAGTTTTAAATATCATAATGAACTACCACCATCTACATCTTTCTGTTTACCAGCCATCAACTGTTTAAACTCCATAAGAACACTAGGAAATTGTGATTGCCTGCATGGTGTTATAATTCAGTTCTGGTAAGTTCTCTGTCTGGCCCATGATGTGATTCCCCAGTTCACGTAAGATGGTAGCCTGGTTCAGCCTTACCTACGTTCACGTGTTTGCCAGCCAAGTGCGAACTAGAACATGGCATCATGTCTCGAGTGCCTTGACTGAACTATGAGCTCTGCCAGTTAAGTATTGAGGCAGTTTTATGAAACCTAGAAGTGGCTTTTTCATGCAGCTTAAAGGCAACGAAAACACAAACAGGAATGATTTGTGTTTGTCAACCAAGAAGACTTCTAGAAAGGTCTGTGGGGAGTACTGAAGTAATCAGATGATAAGGATTTTGCCCCTTGAGGAATTTATGAGTGAGAAATTTGAAAATGGAAGGGCTTACTCCATTTTTTTCTTTTTGTTTCTTCCTTTAATTTCCCTCTCTGAGATGCAGAACTGGGTCTGCCACAGCATGGGTGGAAATCCTCAGGTGAAGGATAGTTATGGATGCTCCCAGGTACAGGTTGCGGTAATGGCTCAGTGCTATTTCTTGAGTACCTGGATATGGGTATGGGTCATCACCCTATTTGAGCGCCTTGGGTATGCCGGCCAGGGCTTTAGGTGATGTGGTACGGCAGCGGCCCGTGGTTAGTCCTGACTTCTTGGAGCTTGTGCTCTGTCGTTGTGGGTACTTTGAGAAATACAAAGATGTACCAGGTCTGGAGGGAATCCTGACCTCTGGAGTTTGCTTTAGGATTGATTACCTATGAACTTCCCCACTGTGGCATTTAGAGAAAGTCTGCGCTTGGCCAGGGAACTGGAAACCTGGCTGTACGTTGTGTTTCTGAAAAGCACTTTAGAGCTCGGGTCCCTTGCTGGGGAATTTTCTACCAGAATCTTCAGTAGCCAGTCCAGGCTGAAAAAATGGCAGGCTATAATAAAAGAGCTAGTCAGTCCGTCAGCCAATCAATCTATGATGCTTTATGAAATAATGAAGGTACCTTCCATCTTATGTCACAATGCCCCCAAATATTAATTCTAATGACCTTTTGATGAATTTTAGGGGGTTGAAAGATTGTACTATGACAGATTTTTCCTCCTTATCAAAATGGTACAGAATAAGACCGCAAATGGTCTGGCAGTTCTAATCTTTCTTTTTTTTTTTTTAGAGAGGAAAAAGTAAACCTGATTTTAAACCCCTTGGAATTTGAAATCTTGTCTGTGTTCTAGAAGCTTCATGGGTTGCTTGGGATCCCCAGCCTAAAGTTTATAGGATGTCAGTGTCTAGGTATCTCAGAGCTGTCACAAAGTTCTCAGAAAATTCTGAAAGCAGTATACTTAAGGAACAAATGCATACAGTGGATTATGGTTGAGGGCTAGAAGGGTTCTTTGTTGAGAGAAATAGCAAATCAGGCAGTTATAGGCTGTTATGTCAGTAAAACTGCATTAGGAATCAGTGACTTCAGGTTCAGGGAAGCTAAAAAAAATTGCTAAAAGATTTTTCTTTGGGATATTTTGGTTATTTATTTATTTATTTTTCTATTTTCAATGAACCCAGTACTTTGTAGTGGGGCTATAACCTACAACCATGAATTTTAAGGATAACTTAGGGGGGAAAAAGTCCATCTCTCATTCCTTGATGAGGGCTAATGCACTTACAAATATCTGTCAGCTTTGTCTTTAAACTCTTTATTTCAAGTGACCCCAGACTTAAGGCCTAATTGGTTCCTGAACATTTAGTCTTGAGGCATGGCCATAACACAAACTCTTATTTTCTGTTGGCTGTGTTAAATGTAAAGCTTGTATTATGTATTGGGCTCCCTTTCCTGGAAGTTTATCTTATGATAAAAAAAAAATAAGAAAAATTCAAATGTACTTTTTTTTGAAAGTATTTATTAATTTGAAATACTAAGTATTTCAAGCCAAAGATACTAAAGGTAGTTTAAAAAAACAAAACAAAACACAAAGCTTTCTGTAAATGTTACTTTTGGGGAATTTTTTTCTGTTTAGGCTGAATTGACTGAAGCTGGTGAGAGTCCAATGTTAAATGTCTCTAAAGCAAATACGGGCAGTTTTCCATTGCTTCAAGGATCTTTAAATTTTGTCACATAATGGGGTTATCTGCCTCAAATTCTGTTGCATAAGAAAAGTATAGAAATGCAGCTAAGTTTCTTAATTGCTGAAAGTTGGAGGGACAGTTGCCATGGCAATTTCTTCAGCCACCCATGCTCTTGATATTTCAGAAGGATCTTCTTTGCTGAGCTGTGAATGAAATATTAAGAATTCAATCAAGTCTTCAGAATGCAAAGAGCAGTTGCAGAAGAAATTAATTTGCCCTCAGTACCGTTAGATCAGACAGCTGGGTCTTACTGTCCCCGGCTGAGTCAGCCTTGCCAGTCCACTGACCAAAGCGTTGACTTTGGACGTGGTCTTTCGTGGGTGTTTGCCATCCATTTTGGTTATCCCTGCATGGCTTTCACGAGAGGCCGTTGCAAGTTGAGCTGTCTTTGGAATTTGCCGTCCAAACATCATTAGGATGTTCTCCTTTAATCTTCTACGTGTTTGTGTCTCAAAAAAGTACACAAAATATAAATTTTGGTTGAAAGACCATTTTCTGGTTTTCCTTTTAAAATACGAGGACAAAGCAGGACCTGGCATTATCTTGTAATAACCAGTACCGACCATGTCTGTGTCTACATGAGCTGTTGGGGTTCCTGCAGCAATGACATTAAAGGAAGATCTTTTATCTTACATGTTTTCAAAGATGAAACACATCTACGCATGAGTGAGAGGATATGAAAGTATTTTCTTCAGACATTTTGGGGTGCTTACTTTTGCTTACTGACCTCCACTAGATTTTTTTGCTTTCTAGGGTTGCACATGTGGTAAAGGACATAAATATTTGTGGATAATGCTATGTTGATGCTTTCTGATTGAATTTGTATTTTAAAAACTACTGAACTATGTTAAGGAAGAGAAACCACTATCTTGCATTATTACTCATTGTCCAATAAATATCACTCTATAAATCAATGTGTATTAAGTAGAATAGATATTTACCCAGCATTATACTACAAGGATCAAAAGGACATGTGAGGAATGATCCCTGCTCCCTTTAGTTGCCTGGTCTAATTTCCTGGTCAGTTATTAGTGACTAAAAAGCAATATGACATGAATTAGATTTTCACTACAATGCATTCTACTCACATTTTTTTTCATTCATTCAGTTTTCTTATTAGATAACATTTCTGGAATTTTTAGTCCTGTTTTTCACTGCCCAAGTTTTCCATCTTTCTGAGATGTCCTTTCTGGATCAAGGTATAAATTAACCCTTTCCTGCCCTTAGGACATCATATGATAGAAATTAACAGAAGCAGTTCTAACCAGTTAACTTGGTTCAGAAACTGGGGACATTTTGACAGGAAGAGTTGATAGAAGACACACTTTCAAAACATATATTATATTTAGCTTTACTGAGGTCATTAGATCAAGCTCCTAAGAAGTTCTAGGGAGTAGGAAGAAAGAGTGTAGTGTTTATTATGAAAATTATGTGTGATGCTGCATTTCTGGTGTCGGTTCAGAATCTCGAGATGGCGAGAGGAAGGAAACTAGAAATCCCACCAGTAATGTCTTCAAGACAATCAGAATTGTACACAGTGGTTTTGGTGGGGCCTCTTGTACCCACCTTCCCATCTTGGGAGGTCACCTTATGATGACAGTTGCTGCCCAGAGGCCTCTCCCCCCTTCTTTTTTAAACTTCTGTGGCTTTGGAAGTCAGGATTTGAAAAGATTTTAGCAATATTTGTTCATTCCATACTGATTTTTCTCTTTCTAGAAAAAGAGGCTATCCTCCTAACCTTCATGAAAGTAGGTTTTACTCATGCATTGGAACTGAAGTGTTAAAAGATACGCTGGTAAAAGCAAGGTAGTGGAAAAATCTCAGCTCACCAAGTGAGTTATTAAATCATGCTTTCTCTTTGAGTAGTAGAAAGAAGAGAGCCTTGAGAAGTGTTTTCTTAATTTTTTTTTTAAAGATTTTATTTATTTGAAAGAGAGAGAGCATGAGAGGGAGGAGGAACAGAGGGAGAGGGACAAGCAGACTCAATAATGAACATGGAGCCCAACGTGGAACTCAGCCTCATGACCCCGAGATCATGACCTGAGCCAAAAAATCAGGAGTTGGATGTTTAACTGACTGAACTACCCAGGCACCCCTGATCTTTTTTTGCCGATTTTTTTTTCTTTTCAAGATTTTATTTATTTATTTGACAGAGAGATCACAAGTAGGCAGAGAGGCAGGCAGAGCGAGAGAGAGGGAAGCAGGCTCCCCGCTGAGCAGAGAGCCCGATGGGGGGCTCGATCCCAGGACCCTGAGATCATGACCTGAGCTGAAGGCAGAGGCTTTAACTCACTGAGCCACCCAGGTGTCCCCCAATTTATCTTTTTCTTAAGAAATCTTAAATATTCCAACCCAGGAGACTTGAAATTCTCTCAGATTTGGAGACTTTTCACATCTCCAGGGTATGTTTATTTTATTGGTTCAAAAGATATTTGGGAAAGACAATATGTAGTATACCCATACAATGGAATATTACAGGAAATTCTGACCAATGCTACAATATTGGCTGGAGCTTAAGGATATCATGCTGAGTGAAATAGGCCAGTTGCAAAAAGATAAGTACTGTATGGTCCTACTTAAGGAAGGTTGGTTGCAAGGGGCGGAGGGAGGAAAGAATGGGAAGTTGTTTAATGGCACAGATTTTCCGTGTTACCGGAGAGAGGTGGTGGTGATGGTTGTAGAACATTGTGAATGTGCGTAACAACACTACTGAACTGTGCCCGTAAAAATGGCTAAGCTGGCTAATGTTATGTGTATTTTACTACAGTTAAGAAGAGGTATTTATTGGGCACCTAATTAGGGTGGGGGGTTGATTTTACTCCAGTGACTGACATGAAAGCCCCCAGGCTTGACGGGAGCCTTATAGGTCATGGTTAAGAATGGCTTGGTCTGAAACTCAGGTGACCCCGAATCAAGCCATGAAAGAGGACCTGGAATGGTTCTCTGTAATTCCCTTCTCTGCCCAGCTTCCCTTCCCATCACGGAGTGCGGCCACCGGCCTTGGGTCATTGAATCAGCTTCTGCTTTAACTGCCTTGCGTTCTGCTCTCCTCCCAAATCCAGCTCTGCCATTCCTCAACATCCTGCACTTTTAAATCCCCTATTTGATGTCTGTGTATCTCCTGTTTACAGCCACCATCGGTTTCCTTCGGGGACTATAAATTCAGAGAGGACGTGGGCTGTGCACTTTGACCTTCACAGCACCCAGCCCAGGAAACTATACTTAATGAATGTTTTGGGTGAGGATGAGCCCCTGAAGTTGGAAGCCAACGTTGCTAATGCCTGTTTAATTGAAGGTTATTAATGCCTTTTTAGCACTGAAGAGTAGTTCAGTTTCCAGCATAGAACACACGAGCCCTCCAGCTTTTTCCAGTGGTCCCAAAGAATTCACAGTCGGGTTACACATTGACCTGGACTCCTCGTCCCAGACAGGAGTGATGGGGTGTTGGGAGAGCTTCTGTTTCTTGTGCAGGGTTCAAGGATGGGAGCTCAGGGCTGGGAAAGGTCTGGGGTAGCGTTGTGTACTCATTCAGCCTATTAGATAGGAGATTTTCCTTCTGTTCCTCAGTAAATAGGCTTTTCCTTCTCCCCAGAATAATAGTGGTCAGTAGGGTCACCGTATGTCCTAGTTTTTTATACCTGTTTTTTTTTTTTTTAAAGATTTTATTTATTTATTTGACAAAGAGAGACACAGCGAGAAAGGGAATACACACGCAGGGGAAGTGGGAAAGTGAGAAGCAGGCCTCCCGCCGAGCAGGGAGCCCTATGCGGGACTCGATCCCAGAACGCCGGGATCATGACCCGAGCTGAAGGTAGACACTTAACGACTGAGCCACCCAGGCGCCCCTATACCTGTTTTAACTATGAACACCTCCCCCGACCCTGAAAAAAGTATTTGGGTTTGGTTGATACATTCTGTTGCTACTGTGCTTATAAGAAGGAACAGGTAGAGAATCCGTTTTTAGGGAGAGGTGGGGGAGAAAGAAGAGAAACTTCGGCTGCTAGAGATTCAGGGGGTGAGGGGTTTAAGAAGCAGCAGGGTAGGAGAGCCTGGGCGGCATCGTTGGTTGAGCGACAGATTCTTGGTATTGGCTCAGGTCATGAGGTGGAGCCCTGAGCCCGGCTCTGTGCTCAGGGTGGAGTCAGCTTGAGATTTTCGTTTTCCCTGTGCCCTTCCTGTTCTTGTGCGTTCTCTCTCTCTCAAATAAAGAGATAAATCTTTAATTAAAAAAAAAAAAAAAGGTAGTGTAGTCTGGCATGTCAGATATTCTTTGGGTGGGAAAAATTATTTGGCTTTTAAACTATACCCATGCTAATGAAATATGTTAGAATTTGAAAGTCTTGAGGACTGCATAGGATCAAAGGAGGATTTATTAGAATGAGTCATCCTATAGACTCCTTCAGTGCAGGTTAACAGGTTAATGTGTTTACTTAGAGCTGCAAGTACTTCTATGGCTAATGGCAGGAGAGTTCACTGCCATGTACAGATCTGAGTATACACCTTGCATTCATTTCCCTAACTATGAAAATGAATTCTAGTCTTGAAATCCTGTTTTATATGTGTATGTATTTAACTTTGATAATTTTACAATGGATATTCAATATTGATGGACCTTAGCTATTAAGAAAAGCCAAGCTGTTAATGAGGGAAATAGGTAGGGTCATATTAATATCTTCACATTTGTTAAGGAGCCATCATATAAACTGAACAAGATAAGGGTTTTGGGGGTGGTCCCCCTAAAGATTTATTTATTTTAGAGAACACAAATGTGCATGAAACGGGGTGGGGGAGGGGTGGACAGAGGGAGAGAAAGAATCTTTTTTTTTTTTTTTTTTAAGATTTTATTTATTTATTTGACAGAGAGAGGTCACAAGTAGGCAGAGAGGCCGGCAGAGAGAGAGGAGGAAGCAGGCTCCCCGCTGAGCAGAGAGCCCGATGTGGGACTCGATCCCAGGACCCTGAGATCATGACCTGAGCCGAAGGCAGCAGCTTAATCCACTGAGCCACCCAGGCGCCCCGGGAGAGAGAGAATCTTAAACAGGCTCTGTGCTGAGCCCCACACAGGGCTCGATCTCAGGACCCTAGGGTTATGGCATGAGCTGAAACCTGGAGTCAGCTGCTTGACCATCTCATTGAGCCACCCAGGCATCCCCCAAATAAGTGTTCTGGTTTTTTTTTTTTTTTCTTTAAACAGATACGATTTAGGAACCTTTTATGTTGCAAGTTTCGGTTTACATAGATTGGAGCCGATTTTCCATTAAGGAGATGGAGCTCTTAAAGTAAATGGGAAGTCTAGCTTCGAGATGCACTCAGCGCTGTCCCTCCAGCAGCCCAGCTATCCTAGCACCATCCTGTTGATTTCCTGTCTCGGCTCTAGCATCTTGGGCCTCTGCTGCAGCCTGAGTCTAGCATTCCCCTTGCTGTGGACTGGCATCATACCGAATTTTATCTGATCATGACCACCGTGTGTCCTTAACATTTTTAAAACAAATTTTCAGCAGTTACCCAGCAATATTACCGTACATTTTGAAACAGCTTTCTAAGTTTACAAAGGACCTTCACACCCGTTTTTTCGATCAGCAAAAAGTCTCACTGGATGGAGGAATGAACATTTGTGTTTTGCATGTGAAGAAGCGGAAGTGCGTGAGTGACTTCTGAAGGCGTTCTAGCTGGCAGGGTGAACTTGGACTTCCGCCCACATCTTCATTGATGAAGTCAATGGATGTTCTTTCCATGATGTTCTTTCTCACTTCTTCTTACCCCGTTGATTTCAGAAAAGCTTGGTTTTCCTTCTAGTTTCCTTTCCGTTTAGGCTTAGCTCGCAGTAATCCCATACTGTTCCTTGTCAGGAAAGAAATAACCTTTGGGCTAATTGGATGTGGTTGACCCATCAGCAAAATCACTTTACTAATGCCAAATTATCCCCATCATCCTTAGGGCTCATGGGGCCTCAGCTCGGGTATCTTCTTGACCATCCTGTCTCAGTGGCCATCCCATTCCCTCCTGAGCACAGGGATTTTTTTTTTCATCTATTTTTTTTTAATATTTTATTTATTTATTTGACAGACAGAGATCACAAGTAGGCAGAGAGGCAGGCAGAGAGAGAGAGGAGGAAGCAGGTTTCCTGCTGAGCAGAGAGCCCGATGTAGGGCTCGATCCCAGGACCCTGGGATCATGATCTGAGCTGAGAGCAGAGGCTTTAACCCACTGAGCCACCCAGGCGCCCCTCATCTATGTTCTTTAGCTCTTGCCCTTCCTGCTTGACATATGTCCTGTCACTTCTAACCTCCACTTAACAGACTTACCCTCGTTCCTCAGGAGCCAGGCGAAATGCTGCCACCTGAATGCTGTTTTCTCTCTTCTGGTAATCACTCCCCAAAGGGGTGGTTCCTTGACTTCCTCTTGTGACACTTGGCACACAACTGTTTTGCACTATAGCTGTTTGTCTTTATTATAGTCCTCCCTCAAGATTGTGCTGGGCTCCTCGAGGGCAGTGACCATTTCTCCCTCATCTCGGTTCCTGGGCAGCATGGAGCATGGTGCCATACCCCTGGGAGACTTTGCACTGAGGTTTCTTTGAATGAGTAGTTTTAGAGATGGTTATTCCCACAGAGGAGATTTGAGGACTGCAGAAATTTAAAACACAGGGCTATTATGTGGAACCTTATTATTGCTATAATTATCACCTAGTTTGTGCATTATTTTAAAAAGTAATTGGGTGTTTTTTGTGTAGTAGGTTATCGCGTACAGTTTTCAGTCTGCCCTCGTTTTTATGGGCCTATTATTTCATGAAATTGCATAGGTGTTTTTCAGAATACCACTGTGAAGGGGGCGAGGAGGTGTGCAGCTGAGGTCTCTTTCCGAAGCCCGAGGCCGAATATCCTGTCCGGCTAAGCCATGGCAAGGCTGTCCCCACCTGACCAGCTCTTCTCTTAGAGAGGGCATTCATTCATTAGCTGAGAGGACAAGTTTGAAGACTTTAACTCCTCTCTGCCTGGCCTCGGATTCAGAAATGCGTCAGCGGATTTTCAGAAAACTCAGTGGACAACCTTTAGATGGTTTGGGGAGTTCCTTCTGTTTTATGTATACTTTTTTTTTTTTTTAAGATTTTATTTATTTGATACAGAGCGAGCAAGCCCAACTGGGGAGTGGGAGAGAGAGAAGCAGACTCCTCACCAAGGGGAGGGCCCAAAGTGGGGCTCGATCCCAGGATCCTGGGATCATGACAGAGCCAGAGGCAGATGCTTAACCCACTGAGCTACCCGGGTGCCCCATGAATGCTTTGTTTTTTTAATGTTTACGTATTTGCATTTCATTCCATGCTCTCCTAATACAGTAGAACTTGGATTGGTCTAATAATTGGCATTCCTAAGAACTAGGTGATTCGGATCTGAGGTCTGAGAAGAATTCACCTTGAGAGACACCAGAACAGATCAGTATTAGGAGAGGAGGGACTTGGAGATAGACCTTTTAAAGTGTGTAAGATTAGGTAGAGAGGTGGGTGTTTCCACGTAGATATAAGAAATAGAACAAAGCCTCCGGTGAGAATGAGCTTGTCCTATTAGGAGGCAGGCAAAGAGAGTCATTTTCTTTCTTTCTTTCTTTCTTTCTTTCTTTCTTTCTTTCTTTCTTTTTTTTTTTTTTTTTTAAAGATTCTATTTATTTATTTGAGAGAGAGAGGGCAAGCCAGCAGTGGGGAGGGAGAAGCAGACTCCCCACTAAGGAGGATGCCTGATGGGGGACTCCATCCCAGGACCCTGGGAGCATGACCTGAGTGGAAGGCAGATGCTTAACCAGCTGAGTTACCTAGGCGTCCTGTCAAGGATGATCCTAAACCAGGTTTCCATGGAAGACTACTTGAGAGCAGTCGTTCTTAATGTGTCCAGTGAACTTCTTAAATGTTCACACTCCTGTGTTCCATCCCAGCCTGAAATTGTGAGTTTGGGCTGTTCTGAGGGGTAGGACATGGCCTGGGCATCTACATTTCAGGCAAGCTTCCAGCTGACCTTGAATACCCCAAGGGATGGAACCTCTGCTTTACCCAGTAAGAGGATAAGCTGACAGGGTGGTAGGGACTACGTTTTGACAATCCTCCTATTTTCGGATGAAGTTTTTGGATTTATGGTGGAGAGACTAGTGCTCTAGCTAGAAGGTCAGTTCCAAGGCTGCTGGACGCCAGTGCTTCTGGTGAGGTGACACATGCGTGGGGAGTGGGAAAAGGGAGGATTAAGAATGAAAGGGTAAAACTTTTCCTCACAGGAAGGTATAGACTGCTGAAAAAGACTAAGACACTGCAGAGAAATTTTTTATTTATATAATTCTTCGAAATGATTTAGAGTTAGCCTTTTCTTTCTTTTTCTTTCTTCTTCTTCTTCTTCTCCTTTTTTTTTTTTTTTTTTAAAGTGTTAGCCTTTCACTCTCCCCCTCGAAGTAGTTCCTTACAGTCCTCCAAACTAGCCCAAGGTCAAAGATTGGTGTAGTCTTGGGGTTTGACTTGGAATCCATGAGCCCCAGATGGCCCTGAGGATTTTGCGAGTCAATTCCCAGAAACTGTAGGGTTTTGTGTGGACATACGTTTTCAGGGGAGGGTGTCCCTAGTCTTGATCACATCTCAAAGGAGCCCTTACTGAGATTTTGGGTAAGATAATTTAATACTTAGCTGATTGGTTGGCTTGCTTTCTCTCTCCTGTCTCTCTCTCTCTTTTTTTTTTTTAATCTGAAATCAGTTCCTGGTAGTGCAAAAAAATTAGCCAGAAGAACAAAGAAGGCTCCAGTCCGCTGGATGGAGGGATACTGGAGCCCTAGATTGACTTCCAGAAGCCCTTCCCATTTGTTTCTGTGTGGGTGGGCATGCCATCATTAATAATAAATCAGAGGAAAAAGGGAACAGGGAGCTTTTTGTAGAATGTGTCATGAATTTTTCCTGTTCCTCATGGAGCAATTTCAGTGGTCTCTGCTGAAGTACAAAAGAAGGGCTATTTTAACAGCAAGGAGGTGAATTACTAGTTATTACTATCAAGTTTGGAGCTGAGGAAAAAAGCTGGCGTGTGAAACAGAGCTATGTGTGAATGGATTTCTCAAGTGTTTCATTAAAGATTCATCTGAATGGTTAGCCCTCTAACCATCCTAGAGTCTCTTCTTCCTTCTGATTCCTTTGTGGAATTAAGAAATGCTTTTGGGAAGAAGGGCTAAACAAGCCCTTTGTTTGAATTCCCATATATTGATTAATAGGCCCAGCAAAGCGTCCTGCTGTGAATTCCCTCTGCTGACAGGAGCCATCACAATGAGCAACTGCCTTTTTCTGAATGGGCACTTTCCACACAGCCTGTAGGCTGCTATATTGGGTGTGACCATTTTTTTTTTTTTTTTTTAAAGCCATAGTGCCAGAATGCAAACGGGCCTATCCTAAATGGTCTTTTGCTTTGCGAAATCTTTTTGTGTTAGATGGACTGGTCTGTCTGCGTGGAGGGGAAAAATGCAGGCCATTTTCAATTTGTTATCGTCTAGAGGTTTGAGTTGACGATGTTTCGGTGGTGGTGCAAAGGTCTCCCGGCATCTCGTGCTTTGGTTAGGCATGTGAAAATCTGGTTCACTAGCTTACTCTGTAAAAGACTTCCACAGCCCCACTTGAAGTGTGAGTCACTGTCAGTAAATATGGATCTAGAAGCCCTAATTATGACTCAAGCTCGCCCATAAACTTGGGGACCACCTCCCCACCAACGCTCTCCACTGGGCTATTAATGGAAGAAGCCACTGGCAACTGTTAGGTGTCAGCCAAGACAACACAGTCTGGGTTCATTGGCCTCATCACAGTATCCCGTCCTGAAGCGAGCCTGGGCTCTTCATTAAGAGTTGTAGATGGTGGGGTGCCTGGGTGGCTCAGTGGCTTAAGCCTCTGCCTTTGGCTCAGGTCATGATCTCAGGGTCCTGGGATCGAGTCCTGCATCTAGCTCTCTGCTCAGCAGGGAGCTTGCTTCCCCCACTCTCTCTGCCTGCTGCTCTGCCTACTTGTGCTCTCTCTCTGTGTCAAATAAATAAATAAAATCTTAAAAAAAAAAAAAAAAAAGAGTCGTAGATGGTAATAAAGCCACACTGGGGAGTACCTGGGTAGAGTCTGGCCTTTGCCTGCTGATTCAGGGTATCATCATGAACTGTCGTGCCAAAGTGTGGGGTCTGGGTTTAAACGAGACTTTCTTAATTATCATAGTGTACCTAGTGTGGGTCTTGGTTTGACTTTCTATGCTAACGTTTAATGCAGCTTTTATGGACGTTTATTACGAACATCGATAATAAAGGTAGTTGAGGTATATAGTATTTGGGTTTCCCCAAACTTGAAGGGTCCAGGGGGAAGAAAGTTCCAGGAGTCCCAGGTGCTTTCTGTTGCAGATTTGTGATAGGATTCATCCCTGCGGAGGAATTCTTCTCACCTTCAGGCAGTGTTCAGGCTGGAGCCCAGCGAGGTGCCACCTTCCACCTGTTTTTAACCTCTGTTTTAGCCTCTCTCTTTACAGCTTCCTTTGTTTCTTCTTGAAGTGGCAGGAATATTCCTAAATATTGAGGAGCTGCTGGCAGTACGTACGAGCAGCATTGGAAGAGTAAAATTCCCGGTTTGAGCCTTCTGTTGAAACGGCCAGGTTTAACATCTAGACGCTCTGCTTTGCAGGGAATGCGTGACAAGGGGTTTGCAGCTTCGAGATCCGCACCCTTTACTGGCTCCCTGTCAGTTTCGGTTGATAAGTGTAGGACGATAGCGATAAAGGAGCTCTGACCCCTACTCTGCGTGGGAGACAGAACTTTGTAGAAAACAGTGTGCCCAAGCAGCCGGCGTCCTCCTTAAGGAGTTTTCGCAGCACGTTATGTTTGTGTAAAGTTTTCTCTTATCAGCATTCTGGTAAATAGAAATCAGATGTGCCTGTGTACCTGTTACCTCGTGTGTGGCGAATTCTATCTGTCAGAAACATTTCTTGGGCAGAGTATAGGAATTGAAAAACTGAGTGTTTAACAGAACACCCTTATATTGAAACGGAGATACTATTTTCTTAAGAAAACTTTAGGAAACTGCATTATTTAAGAACAATTTGGGGAATTCCAAACTTTTCTTCTGTGTTCCTTCTTTGCATTACCCAGCCCCCTCCCACACCCCAATGAGCCAACTTGATTTGGGCAGAGGAGGGTGGGGGGCATCACAAAACCTTTTTTCCCTTGGGTTTTTCCCTATGTTTCCTACTCTTGAATTACAAGCCCCCAAGATGCTCCTGTGGCTTTGAGGCTGTCTTGCAGGATGTGGGAGAGGGCGAAGTGAATCACAAAAATTGTACCTGTTGGTAACTCTGAAAAGGAGACAGAAGTCTTTCTGAGAACGGTCCAGGAGTGGCCGGTCAGCTGTTGAGAAAGGGGGAAAGTTCCTTCCTAGTAACAGTAGCACGGAGGAGCATTAATGCAGCTTAATACAGCTGGTATATAGAACCAATTATAGGTCTGTAATATAGCCAATTACAGATATAAAACTAGTCTCGTGGGTAGATAGACCCTGTTGTCCTTTACCTAGTAGGTCATTGAAGCCAGTAATTTGGGGGAATGTTTATTATTGGCCCTTTGTTTCTCCTTGTTTAGAGGATCCTATTGGGTTGATCTTTGTGCCTCCCATCAAAGGAAATATGGCTTTGGAAATCTTAATATCAGCTTCTCTTCTGAGGGCTGGAACAATAACTCCTGCATTTGCACACCCTGAAACGCCTTTGTGTAGGGATTCAAGAAGTATTATTGAACTTGATTTCTTTTTTAAAAAATTCTTATTTTTTAAAATATATTTTTAAGGTTTTTTATTTATTTATTTGACAGAGAGAGACTCACAAGTAGGCTTAGAGGCAGGCAGAGGGGCCGAGCAGAGAGTCCGATGTGGGGCTCCATCCCAGGACCCCGAGATCATGACCTGAGCCAAAGGCAGAGGCTTAACCCACTGAGCCACCCAGACACCACTGAACTTGATTTCTTAAAATTTAATGAGTGTTGTTTAAAATTTATTTCTTTAAGTGGAACCAGAGCCTAGAAATTGTTATGTGGTGACATGTACACTCTTCCTTTAGCCAAGGATAGTCAGCTAAACTATAGTTAGAATAACCTTTTTAATTCAGCAGTTTTGAAATCCAGCTCCCCTTTTTGAGACTGTTGTCTCTTTTAGGGTTGAAATTTTACACAAATTTTTGGGTCTCCCCAGTAGCACATAGTACTTCTAGATACAGGCAGCATAGTCTAGGGAACTCAAAAGATTTGTCAAAGACTGCATATTTCCAAGTAATGTATACTGTAAAATGTAAAAATTAAAATCAGAATGGAAGACTGGATGGTTATCTCAGTCTGACTCTGGGATTTGGGGTAGAATATAGTTCTAACTGAAGCAGTCCTTTCCAGAGAGAAATTCCACTGAAAATGGAATTTTCCTGGAAATGGCTGGCCGTTCATCGTTAGTGGGTACAACAGTTGTGTCGAAGGTGCTTGTGAGAAAGGAGTTTTGATAGTTTGCTCTGTTATGTATGTAACACACATGTGCCAACTTGGCCTGTAACTCCCAGACCCCAGGACCCTGGGGAAAGAAGTTAGTAAGACAACCCAAAACAAGCCCCCTGATGTCCATTTTCTAAGCATGTTTTATTAGAAAATAAAAACTGTCCTACTGACATAAGCTACAGCAATTCCTATTCAAACAGGTCAGTCGTGAGTCTGGGTAGATCCCGTTCTGTGATGAGTTCTCGTCAGCCCCTAGAGTCAGTCCCCTATGGTGTAGGGCTCCCTCCTGGCGCGACAAGACTGCAGTTGCTTCCCATTGGTGGGTGCCCTCATTTTTATTTCTAGTCCTAATATTTTCAGCTCCTGGCTCCTACCCGCAGTCTCCATGATCCCCTGTCCAACAAGGCCCTCAGGTGTACTCAGCTCAGGGGTCACTGTCGAAGAAACCTTGGGACTTCCTCCTGCTCAGCCAGCAATGAGCTTGCTCACCTGAGTTCTGTGGGTGAGCAGGGCTCCTTGAATAGTAGGTAACTCTCCCTTGGGGACCTTCCACTTGGTTCGAGCCCCTTCTCCCAGGGGAGGGTTTCTTTGGCCACGCAGGTGATGTAGGTGCAAAGATACCTGTCATCCTCTTGCCCTGGGGATGCAGTACCTCCCTCCACCAAACCCCAAGAAATTCACACCTCCCCCACTAAATGGGATTAAGAGAAAATCTGCCTGTGGTTATAATTTTCCTAATCAAACCCATCTCTTCTTCCTAAGACAGCATAAAACACTTTAAAACAGACCTCTTCCTCAGTTAGTAATCACTATTAACTAACCTGATGTATTACTTCCTTTGAGCCAGGCTGCTGTTCCAAGCGGTCTGTGTGTGTTAAGTCAGGGAGTCCTCAGGGCCGTCTTATGAGGCCTGGGTACTATTATTAGCCCCGGTTTATGGATGAGTTAACCGGAGAGACACAGAGTGGTTAAGTATCTTGCCCAGGGTCACTGGGGGCTGGTGGAAGCAGGGATTAACCCATCTAGCTCCAGAGTTCAGTCCCTTAACCCACTGTACCCCTCACCGGGTACATGCTGGTTTCAGGGTCAAGTGTGGCTAGTTTCAGGGTGCTTAATTTTGGATTCTGGTGGGCTCTTCTGGTGATTGAGCTTGATCATTAATGAGAGCAGGCAGGTCATTTTCTGAATCTGCAGAGGAGAGCTTCCAGGAAAGAGAGGTGATTTGCACCGTGCGATTGGCAGGCTCCCAGGGGCTGGGACTTTCTCTCCTTGCCCTCTGACTCCAACCCCGTGAACTTGGGTGCCAAGGCCCAAGTTTTTTTGTGCCCATTTCCTTTTTCTTGGAATAGATTTTCTCTGATATCTTCATCTTCCTTCAAATCTTTCTTCTCTCTTCCTCTTCCCTTTTTCTTGAACAAGATGAGCCTGTGTTCATTCTTGGGGGCGGAGGGTCTGTGCCCCATGAGTCAGGACTTGATTGGCTGGGGGAGATGCCAGCTCTTGCTGCCTCTCTGGAGGGACTGAATGTCTCCTGATTTGGGGAAAAGTAACAAATTGCACACTGTATTTTTCAGTAGCTGGGACACATTGGGGTATATTTTCGGCTGGCTTCTGGGTGGAGGCTGCTCTTCTCCCACTAGGCTTGGCCAAACCCAGACCTGTTCCAGTTAATGTTTCAGGCTCCAGGTGAAATGAGGAATGAAATATAGTTTCTGCTATCTAATATATAACGCTAACTTGTTTTTACTCTGAGTTCCATCTTGGGACTATATTCTATCCAGAAGCCCCGAGGAACTTCTTTCCCTCTTTTTTTTGATATATTAAAGTTCTTGAATTATATCCCATGTTACTGATCTTGGCAAATGTGGGTTCAGAATTGAGAGAGAAGTAAATGATGCTGTCTTGTTATCGTGTATTTGTGTGAATTCTAAACAATGTCTCAAAAGAAAATTCTGTCAAGCCAGTCTTCTGACCTAAAGTCAGTTTGCACTTTGCCTGTTTAAAATTGATTCATTCAGTCCGTTTGGTGTTTGCCATATCTAAATTTATTCTGATTCAGTATCCTCATAAAATCCTCAGTTTTGCTTGGATAGAATTTTCTAGTAGTTCCACTGACACGGTCTTCCTCTGTATTCAAGACCAAAAAGGACAAAGGAGTTTTAAGGCTTTTTGTCACTAAATTCTAATGGGATTAAAAATAGTGTTACACTTTTTTGAACCCTCTCAATTTTGTGTGTTGTTCCCTTGTTCCTCAGAAGGGACACTTCACAGTTGCCTAGTGTATTTAGTGACCTTTTCATGGAGCGTGGTCCCCCCTCCCTGCCACGTTCAAGGACCCACAATGATGAAATTCCTGTGGAGTCTCGAAGCATCTTGCCTTTGTTAGGGAGTAATGCTTCTCCAGTCATTAAGCTTGTAAGAGTTTTCTGGTATTGAATGAAAAAGAATTGTAGGTATTTCAGGAATTCCTGATTAGCTATTTTTATAATCAGACTGATGAAAAGAAAGCAGTTTTCGTCTTGGGGTTGTGTGTAATACAAGTTTCAGATTTTAACATGATGCAAACATCTGACCGCCTTATTTTGCAAAACTCTCTTTTAGGTTGAAGTGGAATTTGCCAAAAGACATAAAATTAGTTTCATTTGAATATTTGGAAGAAAAATGTGTTTTGTGAGGAAGTGCTCAAGCCTTCTAAACCAGTATTCAGAAAATACTACAGGCATTCAAATTTGGTATAACTAATCTATAAATATACTTAATCTACAGGTTGTATATAAGAATACATTTTTTAAAGATTGTATACTGTTTTATTATTTTGATTTTTAAAAAAAAATCTTGTAGATACCTGTATCTACAGTTGTAGGTATAGATGATCTAGAAGGTATACATTTTAAGATACAAACAGCCTAAACAGTTTTTCTGGGGGGTTGTTTTTGTTTTGTTTGTTTGCTGAGTCATTACTCTTGCTAAGTTTGATTGCTATAGTAACTTCCTTTTCGGAAGAGATAAGGGTAATAGGAAGTTGGAGAGATAAGCTACACTTAGACCAACATCAGTTTTAAAGCACCTTGCTCTCTTTATTTTCGTCTTGGTAGGTTTTTTTTTTGGCAGCAAGAGCAGTACACACCAATAACAGAGTTGATAATACAGTCATTTATCCATCATAAAGAATCACAAATGCTATTCTTTATGCTTTACTGCTCTATTTCAGAATATTGCCTTCAGACTCTTCAGAGTCCCTTGTAACTTCAACTTATTTGTGTTTAGTTTTATACAAAGATTCATCATCTGTCTGGTTTGACTCCAAGCTCTCTATATAATAAGGTGTAATTGATTGATGACATACAATTCTAGTTTTATACCGGGGATGTTATTTTCTGAGGAGCTTTACATGGTGCTTTTTGAGGTTACAAGAGTCTGGTGTATTGAAATACAATATGGAAGTATCCGAGCAGCCTGTCATCCACCTGTTAAAGGGTCAAAATGCGAGATATAATTCAAACTTTAATAAAGTCTTGAGTTTTGCGACTATTACTCCCTTCAGGGAAGCCCACGTATGCGAGTATATTACTCTTAAAAGTGATAATCATCTTTGGGCAGATATTCCCATTTAAAAGGAAAAGGTAGATTTTGTGCAGATCATGGTTTATGTTCCAGCATTTAGTTAAAAATCTTTATGATCGGGGCGCCTGGGTGGCTCAGTGGGTTAAAGCCTCTGCCTTCTGCTCAGGTCAAGATTCCAGGGTCCTGGGATCAAGCCCCGCATAGGGCTCTCTGCTCAGCAGGGAGTCTGCTTCCTCCTCTCTGCCTGTCTCTCTGCCTACTTGTAACCTCTGTCTGTCAAATAAGTAAATAAATAAATCTTTAAAAAAAAAAAAAACTTTATGATCTTACGATGCTGTTAATTTTCCGAACACTTCACAAAGCAGTTTCACATACTTTTACCTGTTCATTCCTCGCAAGGGTGCTCAGAGATGGCTGTTAGTATTTTCAGCTGGTGCTTTGAGTGGGACAGAGGCCAGGCCCAAGGTTGAATGCCACTCAGGTTGTTTTTGAACTGGAACTTGGGACTTGGGTTCACTTGTCTGACTTGAGATCCAGTCCACTTTGCATTGCACCAAACAAAGCTCTGTGGTTTTGATTTTCCTCTTTTTTTATGTTAAGATAAAAACACATTGTCAACAAGGCACTGGGGGTCTGGCCTCTGCCCTCCCGCCCTTCAGAAGCATGGCAGCTTTTCAGCCTCTCCTCTCGGAGACCATTGCCTAGGTGGGTCTGTCTGCGTGGAACTTTCTTCTCCCCACTTCGCACAACCTTTTCCCTCCCCTTCCCGCTCATTAAGGCTGGTTGTCCTTCAGGCCTCTGCACAGGCTTCTTTGACCAGCCCTTCCATCCCACACCCCCACACTACGTCATCATAGCTCTGTTCATCTCTCTTGGAAGCACACACTTCTGTGGGTTACTTTTGTGGCTCCTGGTGGTCTCCCTGACTAAAGCAAGCTTGAGAAGTTTGGGCACTTGTTCCACTTTTGCACTCTGTATTGTAAATGGGAAAGTAAATCCCCTTTGTGAGATCTTTAAAGATTCCTTCCAGCATGACTGCAGCAATTACACTCAGAGACGCGTACGAAATTAAAGAGCTGTTACGCTCCTGGATCCTGGCAGAGGGAGGCCAGGCATGCCACGTGGCGGGGGGGGGGGGGTGGGGGGGGGTGGGAGGGGGGGGGGGGGGCATGTGGGAAGGAGTGCCCAGCATGCATGCTCACCCAAGGGGCTGGGGAGCTGGGAGAGGGAGAGGTCTCCTGGACAAGTGCCTTCACTGGGGTCTGGATGCAGTATACAAGTGAAAGGCTTGAGGGGATTTCATTGGTGCCTTTGAATGTCACTAGATCGCAGGACAGTGCAAGAAGTTGTGGCAGGGAGCAGCCTTATCACACTCTCCACTGGCCACCAGAGCCAGGATGTTGACAACCCATTTGTGGGGTTGCTGAAGCATGAGGAAAACAGACGTTCTCAAAATTTACAGTATGCACCCATTATATTGTCAACCCTGTATAAGAGTTCTTATGTGTCTGAGTGAATGGATGGATGGTTGGAAGGAGGGGTGGATGAATGATACAGACTTTGTCTCCTTTCTTAAGCCATTGGAATAATGGGGAGCCTGTGAGATTCCCTTAACATCCATGAAGAGTAGCTGGTAGAACACTCAGTCACATTGGCCCAAATTAGGACTGCTGTGTTTTCTTTAGTCCTAACTCCAGTCAGTTACCCAATATTTATCGAGTGCGGGACAGGGCACAGAGTGCTGGGGCTCTTCATTCTCAATCTTAGCATTGCTAAATGTTTACAGAGCAATAAGAACAGCTCGATTTGTTACTGGAAGTTTCTAGGTAAAAGCACACAGATAACAAATATTAGTATTTACCTAAGGGAGCTGCATAAACATTTAAACACAGATGTATGTCACTGATGGGATTTAATAAAGTAGGCTAGATTTAAAATTTTTCCTTTGGCTTATCTACTTTACTGTCTTGGAAGTTTTCAAAAAAAAAAAAAAAAATGAGGCCACTTCTCAGTTACTCCCAACAAAACTTTTCAGATTTAATAGCATTTTCTGCACCAGTCACCTTCCTTTGTTCTCTTTCAAACTCTCTTTATTGACCCTACAAGTTGAGGCATCCATACAAATCCACGTACTTCTTTGCTGCAAAGAAGGCTTGAGATCGTATAAATTTTCTCTTGGTCTAAGAATATAGATTTCCAGCTTGAGCTATAATAAATTGTCAAACTTAGCAAAAGCTAGACCTTTCAACTTCCTCTTGGGATTGATTGTTAAAATAGTTCATTTGGAGTGAATTCTTAGAATATCACACACATATATATTCAGATGTGATCAAGTGATATGTGTGGAAGTCAAACTTGAGCTAAAAGCTTATGATGTAGGTTATTTTTGTGATGTTATTTCTGATTTCTCACCATTATGCTCACCACTTCGGGGCATAATTTGAGAAGTTAACTATATATAAACCAGCTTTAGTAAGACATTTTATTATGTTTAAAAGAAAAACGATCCTTTCTGTTTGGTTATGTAATCCCCCCCCCCACCATTTTAACCAATTTTAGGATTATTTTGGTATCAGTTTTGCCACGTGTCCTATCAGTTGGTGTCTTCATGTAAGAATGGTGCCATTTCTTGCTGGATGGAATTTTTCTCTGTTCGATACTTGCCCCAAACCCAAGGACATGATAGCTGTGTTGTGTACTAGGAAGGTCCTAGAATGCTAGGCTGGACTTTTTTTTTTAAGAAGATACATAAATATAGGAGGAACACAAGTACATTAAACTGATCCGGAGGATAGATGTCGGGGCATGTCTAAACCTTGTCTACATTCAGTGTACTTTGTAAATAAAGGCCATAATTGGTATGCATGAGTAGTTAGAGCAGTTCTAATTGCATGAAACCCGTCTGAGAGAAGAATCCATTCTGTTCTTGGCGGTTGAAGAGATTCTAAGTGTAGGGTAGAGCTGTGTGTCATTTAGCAATGGTTTGCTAGGGTTTAGACAGGTTGCTTTTCTGGTGGGTGGAGATAGGGTTGAGAGGAAAATAACTAGATAGGCCCTGGTGCTTGGGAAGGGAGAAAGGGATCTGTGATTCCAGCTCAAGATTTGGGTGAGTAGGAACAGTGTTTGAACAAAAGAGATGGCTGGTGGTGGTCTGGTTTGGCGTGTTGTTGTGTGTTGCCTGTCTGGGCACTTGTGTTGGTTGTGGTCTTCACTTACATCCTTGATGTGGAAGAGTTCTTGTCAAAGTACACATGACAGAACATTTCTGAAATTCATCTCCTGAGATTGGCTTAAGGTTTGTTGACGAAGTTCCTGACACACAATGGGTGCTTTGAAACATTTAGTCAATTAATGACTGAATGTCATTTTTAAATGGGGTAAGTCCATATAACTCAAATATCCGTTTTTGAAGCTTTTCCCTAAGTCAGATGAAACCTGTGTGATAAACTAAGGTGATAAGAGTTTTCCACTAATAATACATGGTCTTTAAAGTCCCATATGAAGATAATGTCCAGATTATTTAATGAATTGCTAGTGGAGGAACTGCTTTATTTTTTAGACTGTTTTTGCATGCCTTATCAGAACTGCAGAATAAATCTATTCACCATAATTTAATAGCAAAAATTATCCACTCTGTGCTCAGGAAAGGACTGGGTGCTGCTCCGTGGCATCTCGCCAGGGAATAATGGTGGAAACAAGGTTTCAGTATTCGGTGCAAGGGCCAGTAGGGTTGAGGTGGGATGTGATGACAGGAGAGCAGAGTCAAGGCTGAGTGGCCAAGGAGGAGGTAAAATTTGAGGTGGGGCTTAAGAGATCTAGGACTCTTGACAGCTAGAGGGGAGAAAAGGAGGGACTCCTAGAAAATCTCCATGAACTTGGAGATGGAGTGGAGTTTGGGCAGTGACAAGGGTGACCATCTCGTGGAGTTGTTGGTAAGAGGTAGGAAGTGAGGTGGGGTATGGGGCCAGGCAGAAGGTTGTGGATTTAGTAAGTGAGAAGAGGCTGCTGAAGATCTCTGGAGAGAGAAATGGAAGAATGAACCCATGGTTTAAAGATAAGCTTGATACGCCGTGTTCCTGAGAGCTTTTGTAATTTGCTCTCTGTAGCTGGACACCACGTATTGTCTGCGGTTGGTTTTGCCCCTACCTTTAAAGCCTAAAGAGAAGCAACGGTAATGATTTGGTGCTCAGAGCTTCGTGTATATTATGTTTTTGTCTCCATTTTCATACTGCTCTGAGTTAGAGTGCAAATAAATCGTGCAATCATCCGCGTTTTAGAGGTGGGGAGATTGATGAAACTCGAGAGTTCTTCAGCTGAAGTCTAACCGAGTTGGCATCAATTCAGGAATACTGAGCCAACTTTTCTCTTCCAGTTACTACCAAACTTTCTCATGTGGAATGAATCAGATATTTGGGGGGAACAAAACACCTGGATCTCTGTGAAGCCCATATAGCTTCATATAGGACCAAATGTGAGGTTTTTGAGTTGGTATTCGTCCTGATCTTAAAGATGACAAAACATCATTCACTCCTCTCTTAATTTTCAGTTGGTTTAACAGCTTCCTCGAGATAGAATTCACATATCATACAACTTAGCCATTTAGACCGTATACAACTCCATGGTTTTCGTATATTCAGAGCTGTGCAGCCATCCCCACAGCCTAATTTTAGAATTTTTCCATCAAAGTTCCCCCCAAACCACTCCTCTACCACCCATATGTATTGCAGTTTTAACATCTCCCCCACCTCCACCCCATCCCTCCAGCTCTGGGCAGCCACTAATACGATTTTGGTTTCTACAGTCCAGTGGATTTTTTTTAAAACCAGTATTATACCAAATGTTACTGTGGATTTTGGCATCGGACAACCTAGGTTCAAATCCTGGTTTACTAGTACTGTGACCTTGAGAAAATTTCTTAACTTTGTAAAGTCTGCTTCTGTATTTTTTAAAGATTTATGTATTTTTAGAGAACACACACGAAGGAGTCCGTCTGGCAGTGAGGGACAGAGGCAGAAGGAGAGGAAGAGAGGGAATCCTCAAGCAGACCCCGGGCTGAATGTGGAGCCCGGCCTGGGCCTCTATCCCATGACCCCGAGATCATGACCTGAGCTGAAGGCAGAGGCTTTGAGCCACCCAGGCGCCCCATATGTAGAAGTATTTTGTTAAGTGCTGTATGAGTTAGTTGTTCCAGTTAATGAATTGTCCCACTGAATTATTAAAGAGTCTCAAATATTGTGACACCTGG
This sequence comes from Mustela nigripes, assembly GCF_022355385.1. Classification (NCBI taxonomy): domain Eukaryota; kingdom Metazoa; phylum Chordata; class Mammalia; order Carnivora; family Mustelidae; genus Mustela; species Mustela nigripes. The sequence continues at coordinate 158,018,131 of NC_081559.1, forward strand.
GTGGTTCAGTCATTAAGCATCTGCCTTTAGCTGAGGTCATGGTTCCAGGGTCCTGGGATCGAGCCCTGCATCAGGCTTCCTTCTCAGCGGGAAGCCTGCTTCTCCTTCTCCGCCCCCCCCCCCCGCTTGTGTTCCCTCACTCTCTGTGTTTCTCTGTAAAATAAAATCTTTTTTAAAAGAATCCAAATATTAACCCTTTACAATAATTGGCGGAACATGATAGAAGGCATAACAGATGTTTGGATATGACAGGACAGATTTTATGTTTTTAAAACTATGGATTTTTGGTTCACGTGACTTTCGGGTTTGTGGACCGAAGTGTTTGTGTTTCCCTGTATAACCTGGTATGGTAGTACTTAGACTATTTTTGGATCATAAGCCCCTTTGAGAATGTGATAAAAGCTAGGCACTTACACTTGATTTTATTATAAAAAAATCAGGAGGTTCATGGATCCTTTTAAAACCACCCATACAGTCCCTATATACCAGGGTAAGAGCCCTGGGTATTTTAAAAGAGGTAAAATAGCTCTTCAAAGCTGGAGTGAGCGATTCAACACATTGGCGGGAAAACACGGCCGTCATCCAGAAGTGGATCTGTTTACCTTCCAGTTTGCACTAGCCATGTAAAAGTGTGCCCAGCATGCGTTTGACCAAGTAAGGTAGATCTTCCTGTAGGTACAGAAATCTACACGCATCTCACATAGAGAAGAAATGAAGAGTATTATCCTTGAACGAGCTGGGGAGAGGAAGAACAAGCAACCGGGGCCTCTTTCATGTTGTAAGCAATGGCCCTCGGGCCTGCACATTTTAGAACCGTTGTACACACTAGCATCGGATTCCCAAAGGACCAGTGAGCGGTGGGGATTCACAGCAGCCTTCCTGTACGAGGGAGTGGGACGGCATTGAGTGCAGTTACTCTCCAGAGAGCGGTTACTCCCAGGCCACTTGATCACCCCTGTTGTTTATTTCATCGCAGTTAAATGGCCCAACCATGCAGCATCCCCCAACAGATTTAACAAAGACGTTCTTGTCCCGTCTGCAAAGCAGATTTCTTCGTTACCGAATCTGGTTTCCTCCTTACTTCCCTTAATTTGAAATGCATTATTGTGGGCATCCGTTATTGTTACTTGGGCACCCGTGGTAAAGGATCCAGCTAAGAATAGCTCTCAGAGGCTTGGGACAGGGAGAAAAGATGGGGCAGAAGCCAAAGAGGAGTCAGCTCAGAGTGGGCAGGGGGTCTCTGTCCACAAGAAGGAAGACCACACACTACACAACCTTTAGGTAACAGTCCTGTATGAGGTATGAGTTTTGCAAGTATTTCCTTCCAGCATGTGGCTTGTTTGCTTGTTTTACTGGCAGTGTCTTTGGCAGAGCAGAAGTTTTTAATTTTGCTGAAGTCCACTTTATCAATGATTTCTTCTGTGTATTGTGTTTTTGGTGTTTTATCTAAAAAGTCATTGTTCTAGACCATGTGCGTTCACGCCTCTGGAATCTAAAAAAACAAACAGAAAGCAGAATCAGACCTATAAATACTGAGAACCATCAGTTGACGGTTGCCAGAAGGAAGGGGGGCGGTGGTTGGTGGAGGGAAGAGCACAAGAACTGAAGGAAAGGGGGTGATACGGCTCCCCAGTATGGAAGAACTAAGTCATGGGAAGAAAGGGTGCCGCGCAGGGAATATGGTCCGTGGGTCCATGGTGTTGTAATGGCATCATATGGTGACGGTGGGAGCTACGCCTGTGCTGAGCACAGCATAATGTTATATGGATTTGTCAGATCTCTGGGTTTTACCCTGAAACTAATGTACTGTTGTTTTTTTACTGTGCTCCAATAAAAAAATGAAAACTAAAATGTCATTGTCCTACCCAAGGTCACTTAGGGTCTCACCTGTGTTCTCTTGGAGTTTTATAGTTTTGTGTTTTACAGTTAGGTCTGTGATTCATTTTGAGTTAGTTTTTGTAAAGAGTATAAGGTCTATCTGGACTACTTCTTCCTTTTTTTTTTTTTTTTTTTTTTGACATGTGCCTGTCCAGCTGTTCTGGCACCATTTGTGAAAATGACTACTCTTTCTCCATTATATTGCCTTGACCTCTTTGTCAGAGATGAGTTGACTGTGTTTCTGTAGGTCTGCTCCTGGGCCTTAGTCTTTCAGGTCAGGGATGTAACTGGACAGAGCTGGTGTCTCCACCAGAGCTGCTCCCCTTGCTTGTCCTTGGCAGGGTTTCTGAAGGTGATGGGCAGCCTGCGGAGTCAGGATGCTGGGGGAAAGCATGCAATGCACTCCCTGTGGGTCTCGGTCGCTCTGGGAGTTTGAGGAAGGGCCTCCTTGTCATCGGTGCGCAGGTGAGAGGCTCTGCATTCCTGGAATTAGAGTAAGTCCAGTCCTCCCTACCGTCTCTTCTGCGGGCTCCGCATCCCGAACCCACGCAGTCTAACTGATCCGCACAATTTTGCTCTCATTATCTTAATTACTGGAACGAGGGTTTCCACTGAAACGCATGTGATTGGTAAGCCTCACCTTCAATTCTTCTTCCTTAGAGAAACCTCAAATAAAATTAGGGATGTTTTCAAGCAGAGCTTTTGTGCTTAAATGACCCCATTCCTCTCACCATAGCTGCAGGCTAACCTAAACTCCCTCATTCCCATTGAGGACTTGGATGGTTCTCCTGTGGAGGCCAAGGTTAATTGAGTGATGCCTTAGTGACTGTGGGAGAGGGGACACACACATTCACGGTAGAGTTTCATTCTTTTCTTTCTTTCTCTAGATTCCCCCTGGCCCAGGCCTCCCCTCTGGTGATACCACTCAACTTTGGCTTCATTTGATTGGTTTTACACACTGCCACCCCTCATTTGTTTTTCTGGCTTTGCGTTCTTTCCTCTTGCACCATTCCAAGCACCTGATTGACATCTTCTCTTGGACACTCTGTGAGTATCTCAAATACTGAAAGCAAAACCCAGCTCTTCTCTGAAACTTCTCTTTTCCTTTGCTGTTTCTGTAATAGATGCCTCTGTTGCGAAGCCTTATGGACATTTCCCCTTCTTGAAACCTTATAAATCTCTCCCTTGTTCATAGTTGATTGCCTTGCTCTGGGTTAGCCTTATAGACAGTCTTCCATCTGGGCGTCAGAAGCCACCCACCTTGGGTCTCTCTTCTTGGCCCCCAAGTTTTCAAGAGCTCAGAATTTCCAGTTAGAGTTTGGGCTTCCCGGGCTGACACCCAGTCCTCCAGGCTTTCACCTGACCTTCATCTTTTCTAGTACACCCCCTCATGCTCTGGGCTTTCTAACTCTGCAGAGTGTTCTCTCAGGCCGTTCATTTCCTGTAAATATCTTCTACATTTCCACTTTTTATCTTTGCTCTCCGATTTCTAAGCTAGTGGTCCTTCATACCCACGTGAAGGGCTCGTGTCTGCGCAGGTCAAAGTTTGATTTGGCAGGTGTAGGGTAGGGTCTGAGAATTTACAGCCCTGGCAGGTGTCAGGGCGATGCTGATTCTCGCGCTCCAGGAACCCTACCTTGCTTCTTGAGAACCGCTCTCCTAAGCAATGTGCAAAGCTGAATGTAGAAGCTGGACAGTCCATATTTAATACATTTAGGCTCGGAGATGAATTCAGAAGGGGGCCATCAGTTACTCGGATCTATGCATTGGCGTTTATGTATGAAAGTGCTAATAACTTTGTGTTTTGAACTTTAAAAAAAAATATATATATATAGTATACTTTAAGCTCTTAATCTATGCCAGGTGACAGGCCCTTTGCCTGTAAAAAGCGCTGTTAAATTGAGGGTTATGCTTCTGTTTTCCCTGTACATACTGGATGAGAACACTTGCCATATTTATCCATGAGCCACCGATGGCCACACTCTGTCATTACAGACCAGTGGGCTGGACAGCCAGTCAGCTGCTAGTTACCAAACCACAGGCCTGCGTTCCAAGAGTGGTTTAGCCAACCTGTGCCAGCATCTCCATTGTTCCTTTTGTGTCCAGCCTAGGCATAGTCTTGTAGCTTGTTGTAGCTTGATGACTTGGTAATTACAGCCTTTTGAAACACTCCGGTGTAGCCGGTTGTCCAGGAGAGAAGGTTTGACATTTGAGTTTTATTGTTAAATGTAGGGATCCTCTCCCTGTCTCATTCAAAATGGAAATGTAGGTCCCTTGGACCTTCAGTGGGGGTTAGGGAGGAGGAGGGCTGGGGAGGTGCTTTGGCCACAGGTCTATGGCTTCTGCTCAGGCCTATAGGCCATTAGGGGCCTTTTAATGCTTTTTAACTTTGCAAGGGCATGTTCAAGCACGAATGTGATTTGAGTAGGGCATTTGGGACTCCTCAGAAAGTAATCAGTACTTCTTAGAAGAGTTTTCACTTCTGTTCTCATTATAGTTGCATTCTGCTGGTCTGGACTGCAGCCCCTTACGCACAGGGCCCTCCATGTTGGTTATATGGCGCCTAGCCTCACAGAGAGGCAAGGGACCTGTAACTCATCGGGGCTGCTTTTGTGAGGGACTCTGAAGGGAGAGCCTGAAGCATGCTTTCTGACTGGTGATGGACCCTGAGCAGTTTCCCTTACACACCCAGACTTTTGATACCTAACTGAAATAAAAACTTCCCATGGAAATACTTTGAGATTCTATTTCTTCTTTTCTTTTACTTTTTTTTTTTTTCTTTTTTCTGTGGTTCATCTTTTAAGTTTTATTATTGCTGATAGTTAAGTTCCAAAATTAGCCCTGCTGGGGCTTTGGGAAAAGTGCCTCGCCCCTTGCTTTTGGAGTTGAATTTTGTGGTCCTTTGGAACACTGACTTAATTGTATGGTGTTGTGTCTTAATTCATTCTCTGTACATTCTTCACTCTGCTTCATAAGCTTTGGTAAAGGAGCAGTAGGATATTCTTTTTTCCCCAGGTGTATTTATTTGTTCTTTTCAAGTTATATGTTGAGGAAGGGAATTTTTAGGAAAATTTTAATACATTAAGCATATGCAGTAAAAGTATGAGATATGTCAAGTATTTTAGTTATCAATAATGAATGCTATATGAGTGAATTACAAGAGTGAATAGTATGCATGAATACACTAAGTTCTGATTTCTGAAGTTTGTTTTAGAAATGAGATGTCCATTTGGTGTCAGTCTGGTTCAGTGAGTCTGTATTTGCCATTTGTGAATTATCAGTTTTTAAAAAAGTCTCCACTTTTTTTCTAGATTGAAAGTTTTATTAGAGATGTTATAGCCCAATTTCTTATTTTATAGGTGAGCTCAAAGAGTTTCCGATAAATCATATCGACCACCCAAACCGCCTTGTATCTGACTTAATCTTTGGTTTAGAGATAATCTCAGGTCTTAGGGGACCATCAAATCTTCATTGTTTTTCTGTGTTGGAGGAATGAATTTACATTGTCTTAGTTTAATAAGTTTTGGATAGATATACATATATGTATAAACGTAACATGTAAGTCTTCAGTATCTGCATAAGCCATCTTGTCTATGAGGGCTGGAACATGGTGGGGAGTGCAGTGGGGAAGGTAGAGAGTTGAACATCTGTGAAACTGACATCAGTCTCTTCTGTGACTGGGGTGTTGAGTGGTGCATTGTGGCTGGCTGTGTCTCCGTTTTTCCCTGACACCAGTCATACCTACATCACACAGAGATTGGGAAGGACTGCATTTCCCTCAACAAGCCCTAGAAATGTCTGATTAGAAAGGCCACATAGCCAACTGCCATGAAGAAATGGTCGACCTTGAGAATATCATGGTGTCTCCCCTGTGGGTGGGAGTTGAAGGGCCCAGGGATGGATAATTGAGGAACTGATAATCTGCAAGTTCTGCAACCAGTTGACATGCTTGAGGTATTGCCCTAAGATTCCTGTTGTTAGTGGAAAGTACAGTGGGCCTGCCACCCACAAGACCTGGACTCGAATCTTCTTTCCTGCCCCTGATGCCACTCCTTAGCTGTGTAATCTTGGGTAGGATTCTCAACTCTCACTCTTTTTCCTGTTGATGATTCCTGCTGCCTGTTCTACCTTACCTGGGTGCAGTGAGCATCAGCTTTCACTAGAGGATGTGAAAGTGTGTCATAGACATAAAGCAGCAAAAGGAAATGTCTCCTGTTTGATCATGATTATTATCATGGATATGTTATTTTGACCATGATATTGGCCAACTTTATTGTAGGTGTCTTGGAGGATTTTCTTAAATATGGAATTTTGATTTAAAAACACATTTCGTAGAAGAACATTGGAGTTGACATTGGTAAATGAACTTAAATGCTTAAACTCTTCATAGTCTTTGAATATTACTTGATTAAGAGAATTTAATTTGTCCTAATGCTATGGAGTTATGAAACCATTAATGGTATTTAGCTCTGGAAGCAGAGGCTACAGCTAATTCACTAGAATGATAAGGACTACTGTGAAGGGGTTTCAAGCGTTCTACTCACAACATTTCTGGGAAAATAATGAAATGGAAATCCATAACTGCTCTAATTGGGCATATTTTAGATGTCTAAAGAGGCTCTTATAATCACTATTGTACTCACTAGTTTTATGTAAAATACAACTAACAAGCATATATAGCATACCAAAAACTATTTTTGCTGGCTGTTCTTAGTTTCCCTGAGATTGGTGGTCTTTTTTTTTCTTTGTCATTCTGATCTTGCAGTGTGAGAACATATGCATTATTTTCATACTTTAATCCCATTGTAAGCATTTATATTTTGGGAGAGGGGTGTGTGTGTGTGTGTGTGTGTGTACACACACGTGTTTAAGTATGTCTTTATTTTCTGAAGTTTACACAGGTGAAAATGTTTTAGTAAGATCTCATGACTGTAACACTTCATATCGAATGTCCTCCAAGTCTGACTTCCAAGAATTCTGGTAGCAAAACAATAGGGAAGAATTCTTGTTTCTCAGTTGCAGTTTGAAGAGAAAATGCAGTCTCGTGAAAGTCTTGTGTTTTGGCATGTTCTGTCATCTTGAATCTAAGAGTATTCATGAGGACAATTTAGTTGTCTTAGAAATTTTTTTCCTAACCCTACTTTTACCATAAAGCCTCATTACCCAAATGCATTCTGTTGAGTGGAGTGGGAATAATCTCTGTTGAGCACCTACTGTGTGCCGGCTGTTAGACATTTTATGTGTGGTAGTCATTGTAATCACTAGAATGGTGGTATACTGTTCCCTCTTTAGAAGGAGAAACTCGTACAGTATTGTGGTTGTTCGAACCTAAATCTGCCACCATATTGGAAAGTCTGTATTTTCCCCACCACTTCCTTGCAGAGGCATAATTACTGACTCTTATCTAACCCATAGGAGGAGAGCTTATTCTACCCACAAAAGCGAATTGCCTCCATTTGCTTTGCTTTGTCTTACGGAGTTACCAAGGTTGGAGCCAGGTAACCCTTCTGTGTGCAGGGAAACGTGGGTTTTTCCTCCCTTCCTCAGAAGTTCTTAATTACTCTTGGCACATCTTGTGGTGAAAGAATACACCTTGTGGGGGCGGAAAATGAAATGTTCACTGTAACGAATAAACTTGTTGGCCAGCCCAAGGAGTTGGTTTTAAAATGGGAGGTGGAGCAGGTCAGATGAATCTAAAACCTAACCAGAACCTGTTGGAGATAATAGACCGTTGGCCAGTTTCTCAAGTGGTTAGTTTAGTGCTTGGGGAAGGGGCCCAAGCTCTGCCTGTATTGGCTAGACAGGCACAGTGGCTGGAAGGGTAGATGACCTCCTTGGGTCAGAAAGGTTCAGTGACTTGCCTAAGGGAAAACCTGGAGGTGGGACTCCTACATGGAGTTCCTGGTTCTTAGGTGGGAAGTAAATACCACAGAGACTTAGAGCCATCTTTTCATGTCTGCAAGTTTACAGAATGTAAGCTGGTTAGGGACGATAGACTGTGAGCCAGGGTCTGCTGAAGCCAGGATTTGACCATAGCACAAATCCCCATTCTGGAGATTTGGGTCTTTCACCATGAGGGAAAGCAGGGGAATAGTGAATTCATTCAGTTGGAACATTGAACATTTTCTGTGCTTTAGTAAAGAAATAGGTGACACTGGGAACTCTTCCTCTGTTTGGAGTAGACAGACCTAAGTCAGAGTGTAATATAAGTAAGGTGTAGGATGAGAAGTGAAAAGTCATATGATCAGGGAAGAGTGAGAAGTTTCACGTGGCTGGTGCTTAGTGAACTGTTGAATGTTCTTTTGTGTCCATTCCCCCTTATAGTGTCAGCCTTGGTATTCTTTCTTCCACGAACCCTCCACCCCAAGACTGGGTAAAATTCCCTGAGCATACAATGTACCACCCTAAGCAGACTATCTACCCCTCCGAGATTATGACTGGCTTTCCTTGTCTCCTGTGTGACTGTAAGTTCCCATGAGTGAAAGAGCCATGTTGACATTACACCCAGCACGTAGTAGATGCTTAAATGTTTTTAAAATGAAACGAAGCTATAAAGGGTGGAGTCTAGGGGTGCCTGGATGGCTCAGGTAGGTATCCAACTCCTGATCTCGGCTCAGGTCTCAATCTCTCAGTTGTGAGTTCAAGCCCCATGTTGGACTCCACGCTGGGTGTGGACCCTATTTTTCTTTTCTTTTTTTTTTTTTTTTTTTTTTTTTTGTCAGAGAGAGAGAGAGAGCGAGCGAACACAGGTAGAGGCAGAGGGAGAAGCAGACTCCTTGCCAAGCAAGGAGCCCGATGTGGGACTCGATCCCAGGAAGCTGGGATCATGACCTGAGCCGAAGGCAGCTGCTTAACCAACTGAGCCACCCAGGCGTCCCGACCCTATTTTTAAAAAATAAATAAATGAAAAGGGTGGAAACTAGCTGTGGAGGGCCCTGTAATTATAATGGATGTTGATTGACTGCTTACTTTGTGCCAGGCAGTGTAAAAAGTGCTTGGCAGGTATTAACTCAAAATATATATATATATTTTTTTAAACAAACTGGAAAAGTAGGTACTGTTATTCCATTTTATAGACGGAGAACCTGAGGCATGGAAAGTGGAACGTCTTCTTGAAGGTCACTCAGCTTTTTGAAGGGGAGCCTGGCCCAGCCCTCCCCATTTGGAGCTGGAGTCTGGAGCTCTGCTCTTCCTCACTTCACGCTCTGCCTCCTGCTTGCCCTGCAGGGGAATTTAGTCGGGCTCTGGGAGGTATCTGTGCTGTTAGTGCTGCAAGCAGGACGGTGGGTGAGCACCTGTGCCCTGGGAAAAGTAATCTTCATTCTGCTCAAAGAAGAGAGATGTCTGGAGCAGGGCTGTCACTCCTAAAATGACAAGGACAAGCCCCTTTAGCGTGATTTATTGACCTAAACCACGCCCAAGCACTTAATCTGCATCAGATGCTGTTCAAAGTACTTTACAAATATTAACTGGTCCGATGCTCATGGCCGATTTCCGAGATAAGCACGATCACCATCACTTCCGTTTTGTAGATGAGGAACCTGAAGTTCAGAGACATCCCCGTGCCAGTGGGGTCCAGGCTTCTACCCACTTGCTCACGCAGCCTCTCTGTCATCTTGTAGAAGGGAACGGTTACGAAGCAGTCCCTGGTGGCGTTTTTGTGGCCAGCGGTACAGGATCTCAGGGATGTTTTGGAGACCGATCTCTCCATTTCCAGAAGAATCTGCTCTAAAGACCTTTGTCTAGAAATATTTATGTGATTATATTTTATTTAATCTGTGCTTCATTTGGAGGAAAGAAAACCACAGACAGGCTTTTCCGTTGAAGAACTTCTGTTCTGTTGAAGGGACACAGAAAAACAGATGGGCATATAAAGAAAAAAAATCCATCTAGAGAAAAAAAAAGTAAAGTCACATGATAGACCTATGCTACCCACTGTGGTAGCCACTGGAGCCACTAGCCACACGTGTCCAGTAAACCCTGGAAATCTGGCCAGTCCAAATTGAAACTATTGTAAGTGTAAGATAGATACTGGAATTCAAAGACTTGGGATGAAAAGAAAACTATAATTCTCTGCATTTTTTTCATGTATTACATGTTAAAATAAACTTTTATATATTGGATTAAATAAAATGTAAGAATGCTAAGTGAAGTTAGCTAGACATAGAGAGACACTAATGGGAGGAATGGTCACATTCCTAGAGACAAAGGAGAATGGTGGTTATCCGGCTGGGTGGGTGGGGTGGAGGGAGGTGGGGGGAGTGGAGAGTTACTTTTTGGGTAAAGTTTCAGTCTGGGGAGATGTAAAAGGTTCCAGAGATGGATGGTACTTATGGTTTTACAAGGATGCAGATGTACTTAATAATGCTATTGAATCGTGCATGTTAAAATGGTAAAAATAACATTATGTTTTACCCACAATTCTTAAATTCATTTTCTTGTTGTTGTTGTTGTTTTTTAATAACTTAAAATCTGACTTCTAGAAAACTTAAAAATACGTATGTGGGGTGCCTGGGTGGCTCAGTGGGTTAAGCCGCTGCCTTCGGCTCAGGTCATGATCTCAGGGTCCTGGGATCGAGTCCTGCATCGGGCTCTCTGCCCAGCGGGGAGCCTGCTTCTCTCTCTCTCTCTCTCTCTCTCTGCCAGCGTCTCTACCTACCTGTGATCTCTCTCTGTCAAATGAATAAATAAAATCTTAAAAAAAAAAAAATACGTATGTGGCTTGTGTTATGTTTTCATTAGACCATGCTGGGATAGAGTGATGGGTAAGATGGTCAGGAAAGGGTTTTGGGGGGATCTCTCCAAAAAGACCAATGAGTCCTCTGAAATGGGAAGGAATGGAGCACAGAGAAGCTCGAGGGAAGAGTGCGGGGTAGATGAAGGCCGTGCGGTGGGAGCAAGTTTGTGTGTTTGAGGAGATGGGGTGAGATAAGGATGGAAAATGGGGAGGGGCAGGTAATGCAGAGTCTCCAGAGCTCGGGGAAGGGTTCAGGTCAACTTGGGAACAGACACAAAGCAATAAAAGTCTACATAGACTCAACCATCTGGAATTGCTGATGTTTCTAACCTACAAAATGGCCGTTTCTTCTGAACCTGATATCCTGTTCCTAGTTCCTGGATTTGAGCTGTTCCCCAGTGATGTGCCTGGTCCACTAGCTTAGAACACACCTCATTGTTTTCTAGTAATTCGTGCTTTGCCGGGTGCCTTGAGGACGGCACCCTGCCCGTTGGCTTGCGAATCACAATGCCTGGCAACAAATCTGCGTTGAAATGGAAGAAAACCTAGTGGACCACAAACTAATACCATCAAAAATCGTAAAAAAAAAATTTATAGTACCTTGAACATTTTCTACGTCATAAACCTTCCTCTTTGTCGGCTTGGTGGTGTTTGGATCCGAGAGGGAGAGAGAACAGTATTGTTAGCGCCTTTGGGACTTGGCTTGCACAGGTAGACTTTGCCTTCTGGAAAGGTCTTGGCTCAGGACAAACAAATTGACGGGCTGGCCTTCTCAGCAGGGGAGGGTTGTTAGGAAGGTAAGTTGGGGGGGGCCCTTGTACTAAAGGCCATTGGTGCTGGCTCAGGTTGTCTTGTGACTGTGATCTGTTTCCTGGGGCCACCTTGGCAGCCTCATTGTGGGTTATTACTGCCCTTTGCAGAGCAGGGTGCCTGGGACAATGAGAGGTGACCCCACAGGAGGTGCTGCCGAATGAATCTTTTCCTTAATGGTCTTTGACTCCAGAGCCCCTGGTGGAAAATATTTCTTCATATTGAAGGAGGAGGTGGTGAATGCCTCAAATCTTTCATGGATTTTCTGGGCTTTGAAACCTCTCTGGCCACCTGCTGGGAAGTGAGTGCAGCCAGTGATAACGATTTATCACCTTGTTCTCTGTTCTTTGGTGGAGGCATTCTGTGCCATGTTGAACTCCTCAGTGAAATGGTTCTGGTGGCTTTGGGCATCTCTGAGGGGCATGAGGTGCAGCGGCCATGACTGTGGCTTCCCGAGGCTGTTTGGGGTTTAAAAATGGACTGAATACTTTTGTGCTCCTGTCGGATGACTAGACATTGTTTCCTGAGAGCCTAGGTGTTATGTAGGCTGATTTCCTAAAAACATGTATGTTCCTAAAAACAGGTGTGTTCCATCCCATTAGGGTGTCTGAGCCCCAAACCAGAAATCTGTCTATTGCACATACTGATCCATTTCTGTGGAGTCGCTCGTTGGGCTATCTGTGTTTACTGTCAAAGGGTCAGTCTAAGCATTACCTACATTAATTCAGCACTTCCTAATCTCCTGAAGAACTCCTTATTCCGACAGGCTTGTGTGGAGGGGGGGTGAGACGAAGGCTGGATGACAAATCTCTTCTTCATTCATTTCTCTGCCCTGATCAGTTTCATTTGTGTGTTTGGTTGTGTTTGTGTCAGGGGTTGCCAGGTGGTGGTGACCAGTGGCTCAGCTGTGAGACAGACTAACAAAGCTGTGTGACATTCCTGCAAGTGCCTTGAATTCGATGGACAGTAGCTTTTTTAACATGGCTCCTGACGTGCCTCAGAGTGTGAGTACATCTACACAAATACAAACATTTGTGTTGGGTTTTTATTTGACAGCAGATACTGACTCTCACACAGCACATCTCCTTAGTCTTCTTGTGAAGACGGGCACTGTTGACATGACTGGCATGATTTTTTCCTTTGACTCCCGGGGAAACTGGCCTTCAGAGTTTAGTCCGCGTGGATTCTCCTCACGACACCTCCCAACTCCTACCACGTAGCCTGACTTTCTGGCATGGGGCCCAAAGGGGACAAGAACCCTGTCATTCAGCAGCGGTAGAGATAACCATCATCTCCTCATATCCTTTCCAGTTTCTTTAGGAACTCCTTCCAGCCCATCCTAATTGCTCATTCTCTAAACTGCTCATGTCCCAATCACACCTTAACCTCTGACCCCAGTGCTGCTGCTTCCTACCTTCCTGAGTCTGTGAAGGGCTTTAACCACTCGCTCAGGGGGCCCAAATCAGATCCCTGGGTGTCATTCTTAGACTAACCCTATGGGTGATGGCGGGAAAGCATGGCATCACCAAGGCTCAGGTAGCTGGAGAGTGGGTGTAGTATTATCGTACTGCCTTTTTGGGTGTCGAGAATATTTCGGGGTCTTGTCCCCATGCAAATACTGTAGAAGGACAGCAGCTTTTGTTGTTCTAAAAAGCCTTACATCCTCTCACTCACCCCTTACTCTGCCAGTTTGGAGGCCCACTTTAGTACTGTTGACGTCATCCTCTCCTTCGCAGTCCCTCGGCCTTAGGCTCTGACGTAATGATGGGCATAATCGGCTTCATCACCCTGACTGCAATCTAGGCCCTCAGTGCATCATTTACACTATACCCGGGTGGAGCTTTCTACAAACAGAGACTTGAACTTCTCCTCAAAGTCCCTCATTTGCTTTTACGGAAAAAATATAAATTCCCCCATTTGTCCCCCAGAGCCCTTCAGGACCTGACCCTTTTCGCGGCCTCATCTCATACCATCATGTCTGTGCCCGGACCTCCACTGTGCAGGACCAGGACTCCTCTGAATTCCCCGTCCTGTCTCAGACCCCTAAATGCCAGTGTCTCCTGTGCCTGTTCCTCCTTCTCCTTTCTCCTGTGCCTACCCCCTTCTGCCAGGCTAGATTGGCTCACCTGCAGCTCTGGGGTCTTAGCTGGGGTCACGTGGCAGGTGTTCAGTGACTGAATGAGTTTTACAACCCTGGCCTTGAGCAGATACAGAGTAGCCAGCATCTTTAGCCCCGGGGGCCTCTCAAGTCTCTAGCTCTTCTGGATGGTCGGCAGGCCTGGACACAGGCTGGATCTTGGGGTGAAGACCCTGGGTAGGTGGCTGAGCTTCCAGGAGCTGTGGAATCGTCACCTGGGAACTTGGGGTAAAGAGAAATGAGATCACTGTCACCACAATTCCTCTGCTTTATCAGCAACAGCTGTCCCCTCAGGAATTTATCTAGAGCTGCCATTTGACTCTTCAGAATTTTAAACTATAATAGCCCCTAAAGGCCCCCATGCAAAAGCAGCCGTCCTCCCCGTACCCCACCCCCACCCCGGCCCCAAGCTGCAGACAACTAAGAGGGGTTATCCGTGGCTACCAGGTGCAAAATCTCCGTTAGCTGAAAAGTAGCAAAGCCAGATCTACTGTCCACACAGGCTGTAGCATCTCATCCTGTTGCAGATAGGAGCCACACCGGTCTGTGGTCACCTGACCGCTTTCTGTGGAAGGTTTTGAGGCACTAGTCTGGTCTCAACTCTTGTTCTGTGAGAAAGACATTTAACACCTGCCACCTTTATGCTTTACTTCTTTGGGAAACTCAAGAACCATGGGAAAATTACCGCAATACATGTATGTTCTAAACAACTAGAAATCCAAGCCTTTCTCCGTCTTGAAAACTGTGGGGATTTGCTTTGCTCCCCTCAGATGCAGTGCCTGCTAAGTGCTTCCTGGGTGAGTGTCGAGGTGTCTCACTTCAGCACTCAGGTTGGTAGGTGTTCCTGAAAAAGAGCCACATGATCCACCTGCTTTGTGTCTTGTAAATGTGTGTAAGTGCAAACCTGTCTTCTAGAGAATGCTGTGACCACGGAAAAGGGTTCTAGGAGACTCTGTTGTAGTCCATTTTTTTACTGAAGTATAACACAGAAAAGTACACAAATCATGAGTGTGCAGCCTGAATTCTCAAGTGGCCCTTTTAATTAATTTATTTTTTTAAGATTTTATTTATTTATTTGACGGGTAGAGATCACAAGTAGGCAGAGAGGCAGGCGGGGGCGGGGGAAGCAGGCTCCGTGCTGAGCAGAGAGCCCAACGTGGGGCTTGGTCCCAGGGCCCTGGGATCATGACCTGAGCCGAAGTCAGAGGCTTTAACCCAGTGAGCCACCCAGGTGCCCTATTAAGTTATCCTTTTAATATATATATCTACAATACATTAATCATTTAGGTTTTGGTGCTACCACCAATTTCTTGTTGGAGGGGCTGGTGAGGGGTGGGGATAGGAGGGAAGATCAGAGTGCTGTTATCTTGACACAGCTGTTTGATAAATATCCTGTTACTCATCTGCTCAGGGAGGCAAATTTTTGCTTGTATCTGAGCCTATTCACAGCTGTGATTTTTACTTCTAATTGGAAGTTGAATTCCATTAAAACCCCGCATGTAAAGGTGGCCTGCTCCCATCCCTGTGTGTCAGATGCTTACTCATCCAGTGACCGATGGCATCAGAGTCTAGCTAGCTATGCTGTTCTGGAAAGTTCCTTACGTTGACTGGTTTTGCTTTCTCCCCTGACATCTTCAAAGGTGGAAACCCTTTCTCTTTGGGGCTGTAGTTTGTCTTTCACGTTCATAGCTGCATTTTCTTCTACAAGATCGTCTGATCACCTCCCCCGCCCCACCGCCCCATGCCATCTTTTGTGGGTCTGGGTAGCTTAAAGCACCTAACCCCAGGCTGGCTGCATTATTTCAGTGAAGCTCAGCTCCCTCTTCTCTCCAGTATGAAAACTTTGCTGTCTTGTTCCATTGGTGAGGAAATTTGCCTTATGACCCGCATTGGTGTCTCCTGGATGTTTTTTGTTTTGTTTTTTAAAACTGGCATTTCCTCTCTTCCCCAGTTTTTTCATTATGAAAATTCTCAAATATGCGTAAAAGCTGAAAGACTAGGACCATCTCTTCCCCCTAAATTTAATAATTTGGTAGTATTTTATCGTATTTGCTTGATTCTCTTTCATAGGTTCTTCTGAGTTGTGCTGGGGATGGGAAATTTTGGTCCTGAGGTTACTTCAGCCCTAAATACTTCACCCAGCCCCTGTAAGGATGATATCTTAGGATATTATCTAATGATCTCCTAAGGTAATGGTCATTCTGAGTTATTTTCTAGTATTCAGTTTGGATTCTAGCATTGTCCTAAGAGAGGATGTCTATTTTAGTTCTTTCTTTTACACCAGAAGGCACTAGAATTTTTATCTCCTGCCATTTACTCATACATCGGAGAATCCCCCGATGATGGTGAGGCAAAGTGGGGAGGGGGACATGAATGGCGCAGCTCATTACTTGATCTGTGTTAAGTACACGCAGGCCATTTTCCCAGGAGAGGACTGCACTTGGCTGCTGTTAGCAGTTTCCTTCCTTGCTTGATGGAGCAGTGTAGGCAAGAATGAATGGGTGGGAATGAATTCCTAACACCCTCACCATGGTGAACGGGCCCTGTAGAACATCTAGAAATCTGGAACTGTCTCATTTGTTTGGTGAAGCTAATTGAGTCTGATACCACGGGGGTGAGGCAGCCAGGTACACAATTGTCGGCAACTAGGAACCATCTCTTCTGGGCTCGTTTGCCAAAAACCTGTTGTCGCTGTAGCAGGAGGCTTAGCTCTGGGCAGACCTCAGGAGTTCTCCAGGGATTTGGACTTCGTGATCATTAATAGACTTTCTTGTCTGGTGGGGAGGGGGAGGACTCTTGAAAATTTATAGAATACATGTTACAGACTCCTCCAGCTTCCCCTTTTACTTTATTATTGTTATATTTGTGTACACTGCGATTACTGAGCCAGCGTCGATAGGCTCTTATTAGCTGTCGTCCACAGCTCACAGGTTCATTCTTTATGTTGTACATTTCTGTGGGTTTTGACAAATGGGTAATCATTTGTCGTGTATCTACCCTTCCAGTTCCATACAGGATAGTTCCACTGCCCTAAAAATCCCCTGCGTTCACCTGTTCATCCCTCCCTCCTTGTCCCCTGAGCTCTTGGCAACTGTGATCATTTTCCTGTTTCCATCGTTTTGCCTTTTCTAGAATGTCAGATAGTTGGAATCCTATAGTATGTCAGCCTTTCAGTCTGGCTTCTTTCACTTAATAAAATATGCATTTAAGTTTCCTCCATGTCTTTTGGTGGCTAACTGGCTCACCTCGTTGTATTGGTAAATACTGTTTCATTGTTTGGCTGCACAATATTTTATCCATCCCCAAGCCTTGGTGTCTTATTTTTAAACAGAGGGTAAAACATTCAGTGCATAGTAGGTGTTTGATAAATGGTCATTAAAGGGCCTCCTTAGATGGAATCCTTAATTTTTCTGACAGGTGTGTGGTGCCCAGGGAGCGTTGGGATGGAAAAGGTAATTATGTTGTTAGGCACCGGTTCCTGCTAATGTGCAGTGATTATTTAAGGAGAGCACTTGTCCCTGGGTGGCTTAGCCTGGCAGCGGTCGACGGCTTCCAGCAGCAGTTTAAAAATTCTTTCCAGAACCACACTCTCCAATATGGTAGCCATTAGCCACATGTGGCTATTTGGATTTAAATGAATTAAAAGTAAATAGAATAAAAAGCTCCGTGCCTCCGTTGCACGGACCCTACTTTACCTGCTTGACAGCCCTGTGTGGCTGGCGGCTGCCATTTTGGACAAGACACACATAGAACATTTCTGCTCCCTGTAGTAAATTTCCCCAGACAGCTCTGATCTAGGGCATCCAGCGAGAAGGATGGAATTGACTTTGGCTGACCAGGCTGATCCTAATTCTGGTTTCTATTTAATGCTTGGGTGTTTTGTACTGTTACCAGTTTTACAATGGAAGAGAAGAAGGCCAGAGGCTTGTTTGCTGGAGGAAAGTTGTTTTAAAGGCCGTACTGGGGCTACAGAGGCAGCCCAGGCCATTGAAGCGGTGAGATCCTCCTTGTGTGGCGGCCCCAGGAGGTGGGGCTTGACAAAGATTCTGGCCCTTGATCAGCTTGTGTTAAGGAGTTTTACAGAACCCTCAGCTCTTGCTTATTTAGTTTGGTGAAAAACCCCGGGGCCTTCTCTAATTTGAAGGGTTGGGGTGGGTGTGGAGAGGGAGTTAAACTTCTCAACTAATACATTTGCCAGTCGTCTAGCCATCCCTTTAGTAAACTTCTGTGGTCTTTGGATGCTGGGAACAGGAAACCCGAATGAGGATCAGATCCTTACCGCAGAAATCATAGCTCACTCCCTTGAAATTGAAATTATACTTACTTGGTAGCAAAGCAAAGGGCAGCTGAGTTTTCTCGTTTTTCTGCTGTTTTGCCAGCTCT
Organism: Mustela nigripes; assembly: GCF_022355385.1. Lineage (NCBI taxonomy): Eukaryota > Metazoa > Chordata > Mammalia > Carnivora > Mustelidae > Mustela > Mustela nigripes. The sequence goes on from NC_081559.1 coordinate 158,036,076, forward strand.
CGGATTTGACCAGATCTCCTTTCATGCACGTGGGAAGTGCCACGCTGACAAAGTGGCAGGGGCTGTCTTTCTACTTAGATTCCGGTTCTGTGTTCCTTTTATGTAAGGCATTTTAATAAAGTCTTAGGGTTGTTGTTTTTTTTTTTTTCTCCCCTTCTAAACAGGAGTACAGGTACAGACATTATATTAAACCGTGCTTTTCCTTAATGTCTAATCTGGAAATGGGCTGTTGAGGCTGGTGAGGATTTTTCATATAATTTTTCTAGATGAAAATGCCAAATTGCTCCATCTGCACATCACAGTCTTAAACATGGGCTTTTTCCCCTTTGGAAATGTTTGTGTTTCTGAGAAGCCTAATGCAGAGAAGCAGATTTGACAGAATAATGTATCTGCCATAATTCCTGGGAAACGACTTAAAATATTCTGGTATTTGGAAGTTCAGTCAGGATGTGACCACTTGGACTCATGACGGTCTATAAACACAGGCTCAGAATGGATAGTTTTCTCTAAGAAAGGCACGGGGGGGGGGGGAGCATATATTGTCTTGCAAATGAAGAATTGGAGAAGCCTTGGATCTCAAATGAAGACTGATTTCCCTTTAATCTTTGAGTGTCACCTGCCTAACAACTCTCAGTTCCTGAGGTTTAATCAGTGCTTAATAATTATCAAATTTGTTCAGTTGACTTTCCTTTCCAAAAACAAACATGTTTTCCCTAGAATGAAGGGCAGGGTCACAGATGGATTTCTTATATCGGCTATGGTTTTTATTGAATTAAAAAGTAAATGTATTACAATTTAGATGGTGTTTCATGTTCGCAAAGTCTAGAGAAATTGATTATGGTTTCTTAGCATGGGACTATTTTCTTAAAAGCCGTGAAAGGGGAAGGAATCAATATTAGGGCTTTCCAAGTGGCAGCTTTCTACAGAGCCCCCCACCTACCCCTCCCCAGCACGATTGATTACAGCTGCTTTTGTAAGAGATTTAAAAAGAACAATCTGTATTAAAAACATCATCTTTGGTACGAGCTTGAACAGTTCCAAATGGGTTTCCATGGGGGCTGCGCTGCAATGTGGCCGCTTGAAGAGATTGTGGCCGTCCCCGGGCGGGCCAGCGAGGCAGGGGAAGGCTGTTAGGTGAGGAGTCGGCGGCCTGCATGCCAAAGAGGTTGCCTGGCAGCTGCGATCATTCAGCCCCGCATTCTTCAGCCTCCAAAGCAGGAGGGGCCCGAAGTGTGAGTAATTTTTCTACAAGCGGTGTGCAAGGTTAAACAGCAGGAAGAGAGTCGAAGTTCTTTTATTCAAGAGCATTGGCCAAAGGCAGGTTATGTCCAGCTGACTTGAGGGATCTGAGAGCCTAGGGCTCCCCAGCTGTTTGTCTGCGGCCTGGGGACAAGACTTCAGTGGGCGTCTTACATGCGTGTGCCGTGACCGAGTTCTCGGACTGCTCACGGATCTCAGATTTATCCCAATTAAATAATAAACACTCTGTGGGCAGAGGGGCTGGTCTGGGGCAGGATGCCTGGAAGGGTGAAATCTACTAGACATTGGTTCCACCTTGGAAGGCATGAGATGGAACCCAAGTGAGAAACCATTCCCGTGGCCCGGACTCCTAGGGTTGTGCATTGTCAGTAAGACTCTGAGCTTCCCCAGGAAATGAAGAGGGACCACAGCTCAGGGGGCTTGCATCCTAGGAGGGATGGGGGAAGCTTTTTAATCGAGACTTTGTCGTTGGTTATTTTACGGAGGCAGTTGCAGGAATGCAGTGGTCCGTTACTTTGGGCAGAATTGAAGATCCCAGGGAATGTGGGAATTTTTAGAAAATAGTGTTAGGTTTAGCATCATCAAGTTTTATTTAGCACTCTTGAGTGCTAAATCACGGCAGAGGCCTTTGGTATGGCTTGCTTCGGAATGGATGGAATCAGCTGGCAAGCTGCTTTTATTACTGGATTCACTTGGAGAAAAATGCAAAATCTCCCTGAGATGGCCTGATATATTTTGACTCATAAAGATTTGCTTTTCTTTCCCCATATTTTTAGAAGACTAAGTGCTATGTCTCTTATGAAACGGTGCTTATGAATGTGTGTTCCAACTGGGATTTTTAATTATCGCTAGTGAATTACTGTGAATCAGCCTCATGTGGGGGCAAAAAAAGTAATGAAGTGCTCCTTTAAATAGATATTCCAGAGCACTCCTTAAATATTTTTTAATTGAGCAGGTAATTGAACCATCTTGCAGGCTCCTTCCTGCCTCTCATCCTCTGCACCCTCGTATCGTAACAGTATATACAGTTCCCTCGGCAAGGTGTCTGAATGTCTCCACATCTAGATTCTAATAGGCAGACATCTGATTCAGAAAGACAGAAGGCAATGCCAGGATGGGTTAGGTTACCTTTTGGAATTTTGGAAGCTTTGGCCACGTGGCAGCTTACACCACCAATGGCAAATGCATAAATGTTATCTTCACGTAAATTAGTCAAATATAGCACTTTGGCCCGCCAGCAGGAGCACTTTCTAAAATGCATTCGCTTAAAGACGGCACAGGTCATGGGACACACATAAACACCCTTTCTGTGAAGCATGTGCTTCTCTCCGGAAACTCCTGCTCCTGTCTCTAGTGTTGGGATGCAGCCTGGGGATGGCTCCAGCTTTTGGGAAATTTCATGCAGGGTCTGTGACGGATTTCGCAGTGGATTCTAATGATATCTTCAAGTTTTGTCCTGGTTTCTCTATCAAGGAAACCATTTCTTTAAAAGCTGCTTGGCCCTCATTGTTTTGTTTTGTTTTGTTTTGTTCCCACTTGGTTAAAAAGTTTAACCCCGCTTAGTTAAAAAGTTTGCTCAAGAACAATTCCTTTATATAACAAAAAGAAATATGGGGCCTGGGGCTATGAGTCTAGGGCAGAATCAGGGTGGTTTTTTCCAGCAGAGATCAGGAATGTGAATAATCACTTGGGCATATCTGGCACTAGGTCCTAAAGGTCCACTGTTCACATTATTCAGAATGACTCCCCCCCACACACACACCCAATCAGTGGTCTTATCCCCTTTGTATTTATCCCCTTCCTTCTTGTTTTGTTACTTTCATGTGGGTAAAGGCCGACACACTTTCAATCTTCCAGGATAAGGAACAAGCCACAAATGTCATCTTTGTTGAAAAAGCCCTCTTGGGTCAGGTAGTCACTGGGTCAAGACCAAGGCTTTCTGGAATTGGTAGGAGACACAGAATGAGAGGCTCTCCTTTCAGAGAGATGAGTGTAACAGAAGAGACTCTGAAAACCAGGAGCAGTGCTGAACATCTGGGGGCTCTCTTGGCATGTCAGCCCTGTAGGCCTGTCAGGGCATGGTGCTCCCAAGTTCAGGTTTTGGCCTCCACAAGCAGAGCCTAAACTGGAAGGGGAAACTTGCTCACTGAGAAACCCAGGCATTCTGACTTTGACAGGGAGCAGCTTCCTTGCTTTAAATAACCCAGGAGCCAAGAGTAGCTAGGAAGATGGGTAATGAAACCCAGGACCTTTTAGAACCTGGAATGTTGTGATTTGAATATCCATTCTGCTAGACCTTTTTTTCTTGTGATCTTATATGAAATGAATCCAAGTGGCCCAAGCACTGTGGGGTCGTTCTGTGGCATTCTGCTCAAGTGTGAGGTTATTTTGTTTCTAATGCTTGTCACTTACACACCTATATAATTGCATGTTGCCTTCTTTAGATTCTCTCTGTCTCTCTATAGGCACTTGTCCATGTTTGAATGCATGAGCTGTTGTTGAACTTCGAAAACTTGTTTGTACTGTTGATGTTAGAAGTTGGTCCCATGTGACTGTGTGACTCATTGGCTTTGTGCTTCCTATGCACTTAGCCCCATATATATGTGTACAAATGCAGTGATAGAATTAATTAGGAAAGAAATCGCTCATAAGCCACCATCCTCACCAGTGCACTCTGTGTGTGTGTGTGTGTGTGTGTGTGTGTGTGTGTGTATCTCACGACCCTGAGATCAAGACCTGAGCTGGGATCAAGAGTCAGACACTTAACCAACGGAGCCATCCGGGTGTCTCAGAACTCTCTTCATTTTCCATCTCCCTATCTGCCTTTGGCCAAATGATGTGAGATTTTAATAGAGTTGTAATATTAGGAGAAAGTAAAACAATATATACTTTTTAAATTTAATGTGTTGTCTAAATACTTTTTTTTGTTGCTTTGTGGTATATGATTTTTTAATGGCTCCGTTGAGAAAGGTAACACATCCCATATAATTTACTGAGCATCCCCACCCCTGCACCTACCCATAGTTGGCATTTAGGTTGTCTCGGTGAATTTGTTTCAGGGTGGTAGTAAAGCCCTAACTCTTCCTCTGTTAGAATTTTTCCTTAGGGTAATTCCTGAGAGTAGAATTATCTGATCAGATGGTATAAAAGATTTTGTATCTTCTTAAAACACCTTAGCAGTGTGCTACCCCAAGGGCCTGTGCCAATTTCTGTTAGTTGGCATCTTTTAAATAGTCCAAGTGTCTCTTTACAGGCCAGTAGTAAAGTGTCTCATATTCCTATTAGCATTCAAGCGCAGTGCTAGACCTCCAAGTAAGGTCTCCCCTGGAAATTGCATCCATCAGCCACTGCTGGCCTCAGCCTGCAGGTCCCTTCTCCGGCACCCCCTGGAGCCTGGCAGGGTGTGGTCTGCCCTTTGGACATAAGGTCTTTCCCATTTGTCAGTCCCATAGGCTTCCCACGGCATTCTGTCGGCCCCCGTGTAGGGTGGAGAATATACATGTTTGTGTCGTGGGGCCTGAAGTTGTCACAGTTGAAAACCCTGAGAGTGAATTATTAAATCTAAACCAGAGCCTGTTGGCTTCTTGTGCTTGACTTGGACTCTGTTCCATTATGGTAGTTTTTACAAAGCACTTCTGAATAAGAAATAAATTCCAAATCTTCCCCTCCACCCCCAACTCCTGCCGCACTCCACCAGGACACAGAATCTCGTTATTTCAGTTAGACTATGTTAATACTGACCCTTTCCAGCACTTGGGACATTTCAGGTTAGGCTCACACGGCTTCTATATTTACTCCAGTCTAAACTGTGGTCATATGGATAACAAAATAAATACTGGAATATTCTCGTTTGGGAGGGGGAGAGGCAGCAATGCTTATAATAACATGGCTACATGTTATTGCCTTCCTCTGTTTGATATTCCAAAAAAGGAAAAAAGCACAACTTGGAGCACATCTGTAAGTAATGAACATTTTCCTTTTGTGTGTCATGCATATTCAACATTATCCCACTCAGAAGTCCCAGGCATTGCTTTAATGTACGTTGCTTTGCACAGTCGTATTTTTGTTGCCAACAAATATAATTCAGGACAAAGGTTCTTCCCTTCTCTCTCTGGATTAGGAATCTGAACCTTTTACCACAGACAGAAGTAAGAACTGTTAGTGTGTGAATTAAAATAAAAACTTAAAAAAAAAAAAAAATCCGTGTGTCCTGCTTCCCTCTGCCCTCCCCCCAACTTGACTTCCACGTTGCCCAAGAGGAAGACTGGTTTTTGTTTAGCATTAGCAATAAACCAATTTCAGGAAGAGTATTTCTTAAAAGACATATTGATTGAATTTTGTAATTCGAATGTTTCAAAATCCAAAAGCTAGGAAATCAACCCGCTGTGAACCACTTTTAGGTTTTTTTGTTCTTTTGCCTTTTTTTTTTTTTAAACAAAGAGGAGCGTTTCTACCATTAAGTACAACTTAACTCAGTGTTGTTTTTTAAATGCTCTTCAGCCATTTAAATGTTCTCCAAAGACTAACACTGTCTCTGGCTCATTGGAGGCATCCTTAATGAGTTGGCACTTTCTTCTAAGGTCAACACTTATCTTTATGGCTTCTCCTCCCAGTAGAGGCAGAATTGCAGGTTGTCTTTTTTTTTTTTTTTTTTAAGATTTTATTTATTAGAGAGACGGAGAGAGAGCACAAGCAGGCAGGGAGGAGAGAGAGAAGCAGGCTCCCCTCTGAGCAGGGAGCCCGATGCAGGGCTCGATCCCAGGACCCCGGGATCGTGCCCCGAGCTGAAGGCAGCCATTTAACCGACAGAGCCACCCAGGCTCCTCGTTGCTGGTTGTCTTTTTAAAGAGATCAGATACGACACTGATCTGGTTTTCCCAGATGTGAGGTGACCAGGTAACTTCATTAGACAGGATGGTTCTTTCCTTTCCCCAAATGGCTTTAAGCTTCGGTTCAGCCTTTCAGGGAAATGTGACCTCTTCCACTCTTTGTTGTACCTTTATCCTGTGCTGGCTCATGGAGCACAGTGCTAGGTCTGATAGAGGATGCAGGAAAATATCAGCCCTGTCCTGATTCTTGGACCTCTTCAAGGAATGTGCATTCTGAGTGGTAAGATAAGATTCCCCCTCTGTATCCCAACAGGAAAACCCCACCTGAGTGTTAATTACAAATGAGTGGTTCAAACTTGAAGAACTGTAGGAATTCCCTCATTTGCCGTGCCTCAGTTTGTTGCAAAAGGTTCACAGAACAAATTGGATTTCTCTATAGACTCGCCTGTAATTTTACATTAAAAAAGAATTTTTTTTTTAAAAGATTTTTTATTTACTTTTTGACAGATCACAAGTAGGCAGAGGCAGGCAGATAGAGAGGAGGAAGCAGGCTCCTTGCTGAGCAGAGAGCCCAATGCAGGGCAGGGCTCTATCCCAGGTCCCTGGGATTATGACCCGAGCTGAAGACAGAGGCTTTAACCCACAGAGCCACCCAGGTGCTCCCCCAATTTTTTTTTTTTAATTTGCCATTTTTATAGGCAGCCCTGACTAGTCCTTCTCCCTCATGCTTCGTACCTACATGCGATTCTTCCTTCATGAAACCGAATGTTGTTTTTTTTTTTTCAGAATTTGGATTTATTTTTCCCAATATGTGCAAATAGATAATTTAGAGGCATACCTTGTTTCATTTTGCTTTTTGCAGGTATTGTGTTTTGGTTCTTGTTTGTTTGTTTTTTTAACAAATTGAAGGTTTGCCCCAACCCTGCATCAAGCAAGTTTGTCAGCGTCATTTTTTCTCCAACAGCATTTGCTCACTTGGTGTTCCTGTCACATTTTGGTAATTCTTGGAGTCTTTCATACTTTTCATTATTATACTTGTTACGGTGATCAGTGATTACAACTCACTGAAAGCTTGCATGCTGATTAGCATTTTTTAGCAATGTTTTATAATTAAGTTACGTAGATTGGTTTTTTTGGATATAATGCTATTGCCACTTAAACCAAACCTGCCATATTTCTGAGGCATGCCTGTAAATCCATTCCCCACTTTATGGAAGGTACCCTAAAGTGTTTCTTCAAAGGCTTTAGGGCTTCCTGGGTGGCTCAGTTAAGCGTCTGACTCTTGATTTCAGATCAGGTTATGATCTCAGGGTCCTGAGAAGTAGCCACACATTGGGCTCCCCACTCAGTGGGGAGTCTGATTCTCTCCCTCTCTGCCCCTCTCCCGACTTGTGCACTTAAGCAGGTGCCCGCTCTCTCTCTCTCTCTCTCTCAAATCTTTAAAAAAGAAAAAGTAAAACACTTTTAGCTTTCTTAAGTAAAGAATTTATCAATTTTCTTTCACGTATGACCTCACCTTTGACCTTGGCTTTTGTATGTATTTTATACAGGATGTTAGAGTAAGCCTGGGATTGTGATAAGGTACCAGGTAGTTGGCTGTAAACAAACCCTTAAAATACATGCTTGTAAATACAACAGTGTTTGCTTATAAGCTTACATAACCAGCAAAGGTCGCGTATTCAAGGACAACAGTATCTTTTTCCAACAATAAACATAGGGCCCTTTTCTTCTGTTACCTCTTTGGTTGGGATGGGATAGTTGGTAGAGAGGAAGGTATTACAGAAAGGAGTGGCCGTTGATACTCATGACTCCAGGCATCCTTCATATGGGGAATTTAGCGGACATGAGGCAGAGAAGGAACTTTTAAGCTAGAACTCTGACTCTTAACGTAGATTTGTTTCCTATCTAGGATGCCAAGAATGCTAATTCTGAAAGATGTTAAATAGGTATCCTGGAGGGAGAATTTCCATGGCCAGAGTTTGTAAGTGCTGGATCCAGCAGGTCAGTGTGACTCTATTGCAGTTCTTCTGGGGACCTTTATGATGATGAGGTGTGAATCACAGGAAGAGCAGGCAGGGAAGTAGTCACAGCGTGGCCAGCACTCTCAATGAGCATACACTTTGAAGTTCAGACTTCAATATGAATTCTGCTCCCCACTTCTGATCTGTATGTTTTTTGGGCAAACCTCAGTTCCTTGGTCTGCATTGGAGATTGCTGAGATGACTACATGTGCCAGTGCTTATAAAAAACACTTAGCACAAAATGCCTGGCACATAATAAACACTTAACAGTTAGCTACAACTAATCCTTTGGAACCCCAGGCTGAATGGCTCTGATATCTTCATGTTCTGGGGAATTACATTGTAACAGAAAGAGCCTAGAATTAAGTGTCCAGAGTCCTGGGCTCAAGTTTGAGCACCAACTCAACAGGATGATTTTAAACTGTTTTGCTCTGTTTGTTTACTTTTGAAATAGGGGATCTTGATGGCTGTCATGTCCAGTCAAGCTTTAAGATTAATGTTCCTTTGGGCTTTACCTAAGCCAGAATTGTCAAGTTCATCTGAAGGACACATGTGTCATCTCTGAATGACTATATGGGTGGAAATTTTAGGTAATTATTATTTATTTGTAGTGTATGTTAGCTAGTAACAAGATAGTTTACTAAGTCATCTCTGGAAAGATAAGCTAAAATTATAGCCAATTTGACTGACACTTTGTAATCACCATAAAAATTAATATACATTTCAGTCTAAATCAGGATTAGATGTGCCTTTATCCTAAAACTAAGAGCATTGTGTAGGTGTTTGTCTTCTAGGATGTGGTCCAGAATGTAATACTAGGCCACATGAATATTTATTTTTATATCCAAAGGGTGATTTTCTGAAGGTCAGTTGCAGGGATATCTGGTGTCCATAAATAGTTAGATTTTCTACTTTCTGACTTTGTTATTAACCTAAGTTGAAAGCGTAAAGTGAATTTAACACCTGCTGCTTTGAGCTTTAATTATCTTGACCACTGTTTATCGCTTGCACTAGTTTAAGGCAGTCAGAGGACATTCATCTAGTAGATAAGGCAGTGTATCTTTCAAGGAAGACCTCAGATTCCTAAATAACTGATTACCACACTGACAGTTTGAAACAATATTTGTTTGAGGTTTACTTTTTCTACGGACTATGTAGGTTTGTACAGTTGCTGTCTCACAGACAGACAGGTTGGGGATGGCACTGAAGCCAAGATCGGTGCATGGGTCTTTTATACTGTTACACTGAATTAACGTTCCTCTCTTCATTTATATTACAGATACCATAAGAGTTTGTTCTAAATCATTCTTTCAAAATACTGGTTTTTATCATCCTCAAGTATGTAAAGCCTGGGTCACCATTGCTTGCCTCAATTTTCCATTCTGAAAGGAGTTTATTTCCATGCAGAGGTCTTACATAAAGGAAATTGGTGTGACCAGGTCCCTTGAGTTTGTCGTGGAAACTGGGGTTTGGGTAGAGGAAATGGCAGCAGCCGACACCGGAAGTGCCGGTGAGACCCTCGCGTGAAAGCACTTTCAAAGCTGAGGACTTTTAATTTCATCCTGTAGGTGACAGAGAACCAACAGTAGGTTTTTAGCTGAGGTGATATATGGTGGCATTTAAGAAGTATGGTCTCAAACTTAAAGACTTAGCCGGTGGCCAAGTAAGGAGACCTTGGGAATTCACGGTCCAGGCCCAACATGGTGTGGTTGCTGCAGTTTGGGGGCTCGGGAAGGAGGGGAGCAGTTAGGGTAGAAGCAGGTATGTATCTTGCCTGCCTTGAGGCATTGTGGGATACCAGACTGAGGCAGTGGTGCGTTCTCTGGGAAGAACTGCCGCCTCCTCGGAGGCAATTAATTTAGTGCTTTCCAGGTCCTGTGGCTGAAGGTGGTGTGAAGCGTCCGCCTTTACCTTGGTTTGCAGGAGATTTTCCTCCTCGCTATACCTAATAGCTTTCCACAACTTCCCTCTGCTCTCCTGGATTCACATCTTGCATCAGCCAAGGGGGACAAGGTCTGAAAAACCAGCTCTATTTTCCTTCCAGCTCGTACTCAGCCCTGTTAGCTAACAGTATTGGCACAGCCTCACAGAAAGGGTCGGTCCCAAATTCAACAACATCGTTATGAAATCCTCTAGTTGGGCTGCTGCTCAAGGCTGCCGGGCTGTGCCTGTGAATGAATGTTCTCCCCATTCCCTCAGTCCACTGGCTGTGTCTCATTGAGCAAGAGGGTGCTCAGAGTGTGTCCTGGGGTTTTCTGCTTAGCGAGGCAGGTCACACTCGGCTAGGTGTAAAAGCAGGAGTCTTGAGTCACCCCTCTCCATGGCTTTCGTATCTTGCCCCAGGGGAGTGTGTGTGCATAATCCATTTCTCTCTCCAGGCATGGCGAGTGCAGAAATTCAGCCCAGAATGTGGTACCCCCACCAAAGGCATTTGTCATATTTGGAAAGGCCTTTTTTTATTTAAAGGAAAGACAGTGGAGGTATTCTTTGAGCATTGTCTGCTGCAGGGTGAAAAAGGGCCCAGCTTGTTACGATATTAGACTCTGTGGAAGGATTTTGGTAATTCCTCCTCTGTGCTGGGTGCCCCTGACGTCAGAGCAGGAGATAACTATGGGTTTGATGTAACAATTATTTGCATGACACTGGAGGATGGAGGAGCCAGGTACCTCTAGTCGCCCTCGAACCCATGAAACTTCCTGTCCGCACCACAGCCATGCTGGAGCCCGGTAGACCCTGAGTGGCTGAGGGCAAGCCAGTGTTTCCCGACACACCCACGCTTCCTTCCTGAGTCCTGTAGCTGCTTAGACCGGGCAGCTTTGTCAGAGGGTTGTCCTGTGGAAGTCCGTTGCTTGTCACACCTACCCAGTGTGGTTGGACTTTGCGGTGGCCAGAATTCCCTGGGAGACGTGTTTGGCCCCTCTGCCTGTCTGTCATGACAGATGTGTCAGAACCGAGAACGAACTCACCTAATGAAAAGAAATTCAGTTTACCCATAGGGATTAAAATATCTTCGTGTTACCATGCCACCTCCAACGTCTTGGACAGAGCCAAGAGGAAAATGAAATCAATGTTAAGAAAAGACAAATAGGTTTCTCATATGTTAAAAGATACATTGACTTACGTCTTAGACTCTAGGTTATTTAAGATGATGCGATGCAATGCGTAGGGGAGGTTTGGGGCAGACCATCTCCCAGGCTTAGAATGGAGAGATCTTAACTGGAGGAATCCTGGAGGTCCCCTGCCATGTACTGACTCTGAAACCCAAGTCAAAGGCCTGTTTGTTTTAGGCAATCTCAATCAGTTGACAAATATTTATTGTAGCCATGCACTTTGAGAGAGGCAGGGAGCATGCTAGGTCATTGAAGACTGGCCTTAAGCAAGTTGTACCCAGCTGAGGGGCAAGAGAAAATACACATGAAATGATGAGAAATAACAGTAGGTATTTAGGGCTTAAACTGTTCATGTGCTATAAAGTCCAAAATCGCAGTGTACAACTACAGGACCTCCAGGGACTGGGGACGTCAGAGCCTATTTCCTAGGTAGGATTTGAGAGCAAGAATGAGACGGTCCCCCAGATGACTGTCATGGGACAGAGTTTAACATAAGCAGGACTGATAGTGCATTCCAGTGCTAGCCCCAACGGCCCAAACAGCATTTACTAAGCACCTACTATATATATACACTAAGTACTGTGATTGCGGGGAGCGGGGGTGGATTAGAGGGGAGGTACAGTCCTTGCCCTCAGAGCGGCAGGGAGTTGGCGAGGGGTCAGATAAGTTTACTGTTGAGCTGCGGAACCATCCTGATGTGGTTCACGAGCTTTGGGACTTACTGCCTGGAAGGGTGACGATAACCTTGGAAACCCATGTGATGCAGGATGGCCTCCGATCGCAGAGGTCAGCTCTGACCATTCTAGCAGAAAACTGCCACCAGGCTCTTGGCTCAGGGTGGTCCCTCGATGCCTGCCAGCCACTGGAGAACCAGTCCTAAGGATCTCTGTGCTCAACGTGCTAGTGAAGCTCACACAAAGGAAGCTTCCGTGCTTTTCTGCCGGTTGGCACCGAGGCCCTGTGGAGAACACGGGCTCAGGTTTATGTGGCTTCGCTTCTCTAAGCAGCTGCTGAAACCTGAGAGAATAAAGGAGGGCTGTGGGGGAGAGCTGGACCCGTCTGTCTTCCTAGGAAGGTTCCAGTCAGGGCAACCGCTGGAACAAGAGAGTTTTATTTTCAGAGGAAATCTAATGAGAGCCAATGTAGTAAGGGAGACTTTTTATAATTCATCTTAGGAGCAAACATTCAGTTTTATTAATATTTAAAAATAGGACAATAATGAGTGTTGCCTGTTTTTGAGCGCAAATGTTTAGAATCTGACTGTCTGCTTTGTTTCTGGGTTTTCCTGAGATACTGGTGGGGAAAATACCAATTTACTAAAACCAGTTTTAAAAAAAAAATGAGGGGCGCCTGGGTGGCTCAGTGGTTTAAGCCTCTGCCTTCTCAGGTCATCATGATCCTAAAATCGAGCCCCGCATCAGGCTCTCTGCTCGGCAGGGACCTGCTTCCCTCTCTCTCTCTGCCTGCCTCTCTGCCTGCTTGGGATCACTCTCTGTCAAATAAATAAATAAATAAAATCGTTTTTAAAAAAAAAAATGATATGTCTACTCTGCCTTCCATTCATGTGAGTTACTCTTCTGGCCAGGATGAGGTTGAATTTTAATACAAAAACGCTTATTGAAGAGCTCAGAAGCTGTAAAGCTGGCCTACTTTGAGAATGATCCCTCTTCATATGAAGTGTGTGATTTGCTGGTTCCAAGTGCCAGTAATATAAAAAGAATGTGCTCATGTGGCTTTATCTGCATTTGTCATTAAGGCTCTGCTAAGCCAGTGAACCCTAGACATGGGCTCCGGGAGGGCTTTGGCTCTTGTCAGAGGAGCCCCCTGGGGACTGCTGCCTGCAGGGTGCCCTCCCGCCTGGCGTCTGCACGGTCCAGGCTCCCGGGACTCCTGGGAAGCTCTTGGCCACAGTGACAAAGCCCTGAGGATGGCCAGGCCTGCAGACGTTTGGTGGGCCTTGATGGCTCCCTGGGTGATTTGGCCTGAGTGGGGATAATACTGTTGTATTCATCCCCAAGAAAGTCTTAAATAATCTGGGTGTTTGGTAGTTCTCCAGCAAGGGAGCCCCACAGTGACCTTGTGACAGAGAGAATGCCTGAGCTGGCTTTATAACTAACATTGGGACCACTGAAACTCAGACAGGTTTAGTGGAATATAATGAAATAAGCCCCTGATAGGTGCTTAGGTCTCTGAGCTGTTTCTTTCTCCTGGATTAGGCTATGGAAGCTTCCCTTGGGGGCGAGAGGTTTGCCTGTGGTCAGCCGGGGACTTGGTCTGCGTTATCAGGATGTCCTCAGGAAGCGGAGGGGCCGGAAATGTGGGTTCGGAGGGCTGGAGGAGACAAGGGGTAGCCACTGTGGCGTAAACCTGAACGGTAAGCTTAAAACGAGCGTGTTTCTGGATCTCTCACCATCCTGAATCCCTTCTCGTTCTTTTCTCAGAGAGCAGAGCTGACCTCTGATAAAGACATGTACCTCGACAACAGCTCCATCGAAGACGCTTCGGGAGTTTATCCTATCGATGATGACGACTATGCTTCTGCATCAGGTTCAGGTAAGGCCGGCTCCTGCCGGGAGCGCTTCTGTTCTTCATGCTGGCGTGTGCGCGTGCTCATGCACACACACACACACACACACGCACACGTACACACGCGCACATGCACACGCACACGCACTCCTGGGGCTTATTTCAAGGAGACAGGCAGGATGCATGGTGGGTAAGGACACACCTTGGGAGCCAGAATGCCTGGATATATTCTAGTATTCTAGCGTCCGTCACTGAAGCTGTGAGTTCTCGGGACTGTGTTGGACTTGGCTGAGTCTCCGTTTCTGCCTTCATACAATGGAAAGTAGGGATAGTCTCTGTCATCTAGGTTGTTGCGAGGCTCAAAGGGGTTAACACCTCTTGAGCTCTTAGAGTTTGGTGCTTGGCAGGTAGTCCTTTTCCTGTTAACATTAGTTTTAATTTTATTACGAAGGCTTTCAGAGCGATAAAAGTGGAAAGCCACCCTTAAAGAAATCCCTCAGACATGAGTTTCTTGAAGGCACCAACCCAGTGTTCCCAGAGTATGCGTGAAACCAAAAAGAGTTGTGCTGGCTTACTCAAGAGGAGGAGGGAGAATGTATCAGCCCAGCAAAATGAGGATACAGTGATATCCTCGTTCCCCTAGTATATCTGTAATCTATGACCTCAGTAATGCTGGATGACAAAACACTCCAAAATGTACCAGCTAAAAACAACAGCTGTTCGTTAGCTTATTATTCTGAGGATGGCAGCCTAGGCTGGGCTAACTGGACCCACTTGCATGTTCATGGTCATCTGTAGGCTGGGTTTGCAGCTTTACTGATGTTGGTTGTGCTTTGTCCCAGCTCTGGGCAGACTTGGCTTTGGTGTGCATAGTCTCTTCCTCCTCTAGCGGCCAGCCATTTGTTGAAGGAAGGATGCAGAGATCATAAGAGAGCACATGGAAGTGTGCAAAGTCTCTTGCACACTAGGCTTAGAATTGGCACAGCAACCCTACCACACTTTATTAGTTAAGAGCAAGTCACAGGCAGCCCAGACTCCGAGTCTTCTTTAAGATTTTATGTATCCATTTGACAGAAGAGAGAGACAGGGAGAGGGAACACAAGCAGCGGGAGTGGGAGAGGGAAAGCAGGGAGCCCGATTCAGGGCTCCATCACAGGACCCTGGGATCATGATCTGAGCTGAAGGCAGATGCTTAACAACTAAGGCCTCCCAGGTGCCCCGCAGACTCTAAGTCTTGACGAAAGGATGTACAAACTCATGTTACCGAGGGATATGGACACAAGGTGGGGGAGTAAAGGATTCTGGCATTTCTGCAATCTACCACACGTGAAATATATCACCTGTACCAGGAATGCCCCCCCCCCCCCCCCCCGCCAATAGGTGAAAAGGAAGAAAACCTTGTGCATATATTCAGCAAATAATCAAGTCAGAAATTTGAGGTCAGGAGTGTGCTAGGAAAGTCTTATCCAGGACCTTTCTTGCTTGGTTTTCACTGTAGATTCAACAGATGGTAAAAGTTATGCTGAACGTAGATGTCCGAAATCAGACTGGCCTGAGCTTCAGGATGACCCAGAGCAGACTGAAATCAGTTGTTGAGGTCTACCTGTATAGAAGTGAGTGTTTTAAATTGGAAACCAGCAAGTCTGAGAAAGGCGAGAGAGGTAGTGGCTGACCTAGTAACAGTGAGCTTACGGTGCAATTCGAATGTAAAAATAGCCCTAGATATTCTTGGGGAAGTGATATATACCACACATGCAGAATAAGTGTGGAAAGAGTTGTTCTCCGTAGCCCACAACGCTATTAATATCTTTCACTCTTGGCACCTCTTTTTTTCCTTTAGCACCTCAAAAGTGCTTTGTAACTATCTTCAAAATGTCCCAAGAGATCATAAATATGGACCCCCTTTTCCTCCCCATTTCATAGATCTTAGAATCCAAGAGTTGTTAGATCTGCAGACATTGTCCAAGTCATTTTCCTGACTTCTGCCAGGATTGTCCTGAAGTTTAATAGAAAGAAAGCAGGTACATCATCCGGCTTCTCTGCCACCGGAGCAGGTGAAAGGACTTTGGAATGGGTCATTTGAAATCGAGAATACACTAATCAGATAGAGCTAAGCCTTCACTGAGATCCACATTGCTTTTGCCTTGGCTCCAGCTCTGGGCAGAGCATTGCAGCAAAGAAGTGCATCATTCTAGACTTTGGAGACCCCCTGGCACTGCTTAAAGATCTACTGATTCACAGCTTAACGGTAGTAGTTCTAGTTGTAACTGGAATTCGTAAAGCCTGTACTGTGTCTGTTGTTACACTTCAAATATCTCTATAAGGACAGATTGTTACCCTCTTCAGTCTTCACGTGGGAAAGCCCAAGACACGGAGAGATTGAGTAACTTGCCTCAGATCACACTATCGGAGAGTAATGGAGCTGGACTAAGGGCTGGGAAGTCAGACTCGAGAGTTCCTTTTTCCTCCTTTGTTGACCTGCCTCGTATGTCATAATAAGTTACTCTAGAATTAGGGCACCCTGTCTAGCTGATGCCCAGTCCCAGCTGGAAACTGGGATTCCTCGGGGTTTTGACTAGTGTGCCCTCTGTCCTCACTCCTATCTTAGCTATCTAATGGGAAAGCAAATGGACCGGAGGAAAATGGTCAGAGGCCTAGAGGATACTTCACAGGTGAGGAGATGGGCCATGATATTGGTGGACTCAAGAATGGACATTAATGAATATGAGCACTCCAGCCACTCATTGTATGCCAGACTTACACCATCTTCTTGGGACATAGGGAGGAAAAGGACTTTGGTCCCTGTCTTCAAGGGACCAAGAGACTGAGAGAAATGCAGAAATGAGAAAAAATAATTGCACCACAATGTCCTGAGTGACGTAATATGGAGAGTGCTGTACAACAAAAATTTGAGTCAAACATAGAGTTCTGGTTAAAAATGGTGGATGGAACACACGTACTTTCCAATGCCCAACTAAGCTGTCAATAAAGGAATTGGTCCTAAACTCACAAGGACACATAAAACAGGAGAGGAGACCAAAGCCATGATGTGTTGAAGGCTGGGAAGCAGATGGTCTTGTAATGGAGAGAGAGGGGATGATGTTGATTCTGGGCAAGATGGCGCCAGCAGCAATTTCCCAGTTGGAAACAGGCTCTGGGGTGGGATGTCTCAGGCCATGGGAAACAAGGAGAGCTTGCAAGTCAGGGATGATGGAGATATGATCCTGGGGGCTCCCAGGTCTCTGGTTTGGGCAGGGCGGCCATCTATTTGAATAAAGATGATAAATACAGTAGAAGAACTAGCCAAGGCAGATCGCTCCTCTGTCTCTGATGGAAGAAGGCTAGCTTGAGGGAATTGTCGACCTTACAAAAATCTCTTCTCTCTCACAACAGAGCCTCCTACTTTGGTGATTCGTATTTGTAACTGTTATGAACGAAGGGCGTCTTGAAAGCCCTTAATGGACAATTTTTCATTTGGCATTGGCAAAAATCTTTTGTAAGGAAATGATTCATTGCAGGAACAAATCAAGCGTATTATGTGTAAGACTTTGATAGAAAATCAGGTGGGCCGATAGAAAAGAGCAGTGTTTCTGGAGCCGTCATTGTTATTGATGTATTTACATACTGCTATTTTATGTGTACAGTGCTTTCTGATATCTGTCACATGCAGACGTCTAAGAGTGAGTTATCCCCATTTTACACCTGAAGACACTAAGACTTCCAACATTTCTCGCCCAAGGTCACACAGCTAAATATGTCGGAATCAGTGCTGGACTTGTTTTTAATGCCAAATCCTGTGTTTATTTCAAATATACCCTACCATTTCTTCTCTGAGGATGAGTGTACGTGCTCAAGTTAAAGGAGAGAGTTGATAGAATATTTTTTAAAATGTGACTTTAAACAGAAATAAAAGCAACACAGTCACAGCTCTTGCCCTGTTTCTAGCATGTTACCTCTTCTGCACTGCTTATTACGTTACCTGATTCTGTGAGGAATTCGGAGGTATTCATTACTCGTTCCTGTCTGAGGAAGCGGGTTAGTTTGAGGTAGAGAGTTTGAGTTGTTATACGTTTGACAAATGATCACTTAAAAAGAATGTTGTATTTGAATGTGAGAAATTCTCAGATGCTATTCTGGTGGTCAAAAGGCCAAAAGCAAAAAAGAGTGTCCAGGTGGCAGTTGGTGGTTAGTCACTGTTGAACAAATACTGGATCGGAGCCTGTATGTGCTGGGGAGTCTGTCAGGCACTCAGAGAGCAAACCAGAGCAAAACAGAGGCTTCAGAGAGGCCAGAGCCTTGCAGACCTTCCAGTCTCATTATGGGGGGGTCGTGTGGGGGAGATGACTACTTCATTCAGTAGCCTAGAAATAAATACATGATTACACATCTGTGGTAAATGTACTTCGGCTAAGAAAGCCATTTAACAGAGGACTCTGTAATATGGAAGGGAGAACAAACTGGGGAATGACCATTGTGCTGAAGTCTAGAGGTGAATGAGGAGTTGGTCAGATGAGGGCTTCCAACAGGCCATCAGGGAACAGGCGAGAGGGGAAAGTGATGCTCAAGGAAGCTGGAAAGTCAAACATAAGAGTTCTGGTTAAAAATGGTAGATGGAACACACATACTTTCCAATGCCCAACCAGGTCCAGCCAGGGCTGGACCATGCAGGGCTGGACCATGCAGGGCTGGACTGAGGCATTTTCTTTTCATCTCAGGAGCAGTGGGGTACCGTTGTAATGGTTTTAAACAGAAGGGTGATGGGGTCACAGCTGGTCTGTGGGCAGAGGACTGAGAGGGAGCTCTTGGGAAGAAGGCAGGTCTGGTGGCTTATGGGTAGATCACAGTGGAGTGGATCAGACTGGTGGTTCTGGAACTGTGGAAAGGTGGTGGGATGAAGACATATTAAAGTAAAATCCAAACTAAGGTGATCAGTTCAAGGTGGGGTAAGGAAGAAGTCAGGGTTGTGATTTATAAGACTGGAGGATTCCGTCCACTGCCAGGTAACAACAGGTCGACAACCGGGTTTGTGGGAGGATGGGGGTGAGGGGTGGGGGGCGGAGAGGAGATTGTGAGCTCTGTTTTGAACATTGAGAGGTGGACAAGCAGGCCAGTGGCGTATGTAGGTCTCCATTTCAGAGTGTTAATTAAGCTAATGTTATAAACTTTGGTTTCCTTTGTATTTAGATAGTAATTGAAGCCAGGAGTGTGAGGGAGGGAGAAAACAGCCTAGGGCAGAACCTTAAGGGACTCTGATATCTTGCATCCAGGTCTAAAGAGAATGAGCTGAAGGCAGAGGCTTTAACCACTGGATCAAGTCCCGCATCGCATCGGGCTCTCTGCTGAGCAGGGAGCCTGCCTCCTTCCCCCTCTTTCTCTCTTTTCTCTCTGCCTACTTGTGATCTTTGTCTGTCGAAAAATAGATAAATAAATCTTTAAAAAAAGAGAGAGAGAGAATGAGCCTGCAAAGGACACTTAGAAGAGTAGCCCAAGAGGTATAGGGGGAAACTGTGACGTCAAAGTTCTAGAAGTCCAAAGAACATATGAAGAAGGAGATGATCATTGACCGGTGTCCAGTGGTGCGAGGGGCGTCTCGTTAGAGGAGAGCCACTCTGGAAAACGGCTTTGGATATGGCAGCACAGAGGACGTCAATGACCTTATTGACAAATGTCACCGATAGCATGATGACATGGGAAATCTGACTAGAAGGAGGCCAGCAGAGTGCATTGCTGGTGAGGAAGGGAGCTCTCGTGAGGATCCACCATGCCACTGGAAAAGTCTGGCTATAAAAGAGGGGAAAGAGAGGGCAAAGAATAAAGGGTCTGCTGCGGGAGAGTCTGCCTTTCTTATTGTTATGTCGTGTTTGAAAATGAGAAATGTAGCGTATTTCAGCATAGGAAAGGAAGAAATCTTGTGGGCAGGAGAGATTTGAACATGGAAGTAAAAGAAAGCTGCTTGAGAGCATTGGGGATGGTATTACAGAAAAACACCAGGCTGCCCGCAGATCACTCTGAAATCACCTTGTCGCAGTGGAAGCTGCGGGAAGGTTAGTGTGGGATCCTTGGGGAGTGGGTGGTTTGGAAGCACCTGACCCTGTCCGCGTCCACCCCACACAGCACTCTCTGCTCATAGAGAAACCTGTGTTGGGATTCCTGTGCTCCGCTCACCTTTGCCTGGTTTTTTCCCAGGAGCTGATGAGGATGTAGAGAGCCCAGAGCTGACAACATCCCGACCACTTCCAAAGACAGGGTTCACGAGTGCTGTTCCGAAAGTGGAAACCACGACACTGAAGATACAGAACAAGATACCTGCTCAGACGAAGGTGTGTTTGTTTTGCATTGTGTTAGCAGGTTCTTGTAAATGATTTTTTAAATTGCCCAGAATGTTCCTTTTGGGATGCCCCATTTAAAGTGGTGTAAGGATGCATGGTCTTTTCATTATATTGCTGTGAATGGCTCTTCCTTACTCTGCATGATTGTTTTGACATTTACCCACCTACTAGTTCGTTGTTTTTGTTAGAACCATACAATATGTAGCCTTTTGAGACTGGCTTCTTTCTCTGAGCAATACACATTTAAGGCTCCTCCATTTAAGGTTCCTCCGTGTCTCTTCCTAGCTTGGGAGGTCCTTCTTCCTACTGCTTTTATCATCCAGGCCTAGCTTTTATGTGGGTATCTTTTATAGGATGCTCCTTCTAGGAGGTTTTCTGTTTATTTGGGCTTCAGCCAAGAAAATTTGTTTTCATTTCATAAAGAATTTATTCTGAGTTTAAACCATTGTGAACTTTTATGTGTGCTAAAACGGGTTATGGAATAAGGACACTCCAGGTACCGGTCTCATTATTTCTGAACGTCTCCCTTAGGCCTATCATCAGTGGCCTACAGACTTTGCCCTCTTTGAGTGATAATGATGCCTGTGGTTACATCCCAGTATATTCATTTTAAGAGCTGAGTTATTAAGAAATAAGCTCTTTGGGTTTAGAACACAGCAAAATTACTAGCTAGTGAAAACTGAGACAGGTAATTTTGGCTGTATAATCATGATATTGTAATTAGTTGACTAGTCACTATTGGGTGAGCTATTGAAGTTGGAAAATGCAAATGAAAGTCTGAAGAAGGGGTGCCTTGGTGGTTCAGTCTGGCTCTTGATTTCAGCTCAAGATTTCAGGGTCCTGGGATCAAGGCCCGCGGCAGGCTCAGTGCTCATCATGGTGTCTGCTTGTCACTCTCCCTCTGTCCCTCCCCCTGCTCTGTGTGCTGTCCCTCATGCACACTCTCCCAGATAAATAAAATCTTTTTTAAAAAAATGTCTGAAGAAGGTCTAGGCTTTAAATCCTGCATCTGGTCAAATTTCTTATCTCTCTGAGCCATTCCTCATGGGTCCTTGAGAGGATTAATTGTGGGTGCATAGAGCATGTCACCTGAGACCCAGTAAGCTGTAGAGACCGAGGCAGTTCACCAAACGAGTACATATAACTGCAGTAGTAGGCTTTGTTGATGGTCCCAGGGTAGCAGGCTGGTTACGAAAACCCAGAAACACAAGTGTCCACTTTGAGAACTCACTCATCCTTTGGTTGGAAGTGAGACACTGCCAGGTTTTCATAGGAGAGAGGGCATGGAAGGCCATCTCCTGTCGATAGCGACGTGTCTTCTCTGGAGGAAGAGGTGCCCCCCCCGAAAGGGTAGGAACACATGGGGGCCATCGCACGCTTTCATTTTCCTCCCTTTGTCAGAGGGTACTGGTTTTCCCTCCCAGCCCCAGTGTACCCCCAGGACCTGTGAACAGGAGTGTGAGGGACAGAGCTACATATGTTTCCACAGAAGGGAAGGAGCCATGCTCTGTCCTCTGTAGCTTGGAGTGTGCTCTCCAGGGTTAATAAGATGGGCCAGTTCCTGTTGGTGGCAGACGAACTTCCGGGCCAGGTCATAGGGGAAAAGGAGAAGCCCTTTGAACCCTGAGGCAGATGTACCTCACATGTTCTGGCTCCACTCATGGTAGCTGCTCCATAAACATGTGAAGTTGAATGAATGAAAGAAGGATAAGAGAAGGGGAGAAATGAGAAGTAATGGGTGTGATTGATGGTTGGATGGGGAGAGGGTCCTCAAAATTGTGCGGCAGTTATCCAGTGTGGCCATTGAAGGACGCATTTGGTATTACCACAGTTTTGTTTGACCACTTGTGACTGAATCTCTTGAAGTCAGTGACTGTCAGGATCCAGTAGCTTGAGGCAGGAAACTCCATTTTGGCTTTCAGGGGTCAAGAGTTACATCCTAAGCAAAACCTAATGTGACAGTAGTGTTCTGGTCAGTTGACAGGAGTGGATTGAAAATGGATTTAAATTTTTAAAAATTGGCTTTAAGGAAGTAATTGTGTGAGATCTAGATAAAGAAGATAGATGTTTGGCAGATGAGCTGAGAAATTCAGAATCCCCAAACATTTTAACACATATTTATCTGCCTAGTATCATTTGTATTCAACGGAGTCATCATTCATCTCTTCATGAGAGGTTTATTAAATGCTGCTCATTATGTGTCAAACATTATTCTAGGTACTGATAATGATAATATTGATAGTGAATATTATTAAGTGATTTCATTTTCTATCTTATAGTTACATGGCGGTACAACTAAATTAAACATTGCCTCTAGGATGCCATTAACATAGACTGCTTTCAAATGGGTCTGACAGAGGCATCAGTGTCACTGTCACAGATATTCTGTCTAGTTTGTTGTAAATTTATGTGACAGAAATAAAAAGAACACAGTTGTTTGTTGAAGCAGAGCATTGCTTGCAGTCTTTGACTTCTCATACATTTCCACAGCATCAAAAACACCAGACATGGATGTGACAGATCTTTAATTGACTTCGTTTAATCATCTATGGTGCCTTTTTATAATTTCATCTTGCACATACATACAAGAGCTAAGGTATTTCAGATTCGCTCTGTACTGTAGAAATAATTCTTCTTGGTCAAACCCTTGCTTCTGTACAATAAAGTGTTTCAGTGTAAAGAACGAATGTTGCATCCAGAGCACCTGGAAGCTTGTGCACGGATGGAGTATCCCTATTCGTGCATGGTGACCCCAGCTTGTGGAGACTGCCTGTCCCCATACCCACAGACACCCAAAATGCAGAAGCAAAGTCAGAGGGAATTGTGTCAAGTCTCACAAATGATTATAGAGACTCAGAAAATCTGAGGGGATTCATGGGATTCATCATAGTAATGGGACACAAAGATGTGGCTAAGTTAAACTCAGTCTCTCATATCACAGTAGCTGCTATATCCATCTTAGTCACCACAAGAACTCCTTTACCCTTTTCCCTAGTGATAAGCCTGAGTAGCCACCTGGTTGAGTTTTTGCTTCCCTTTCCTAACTGCTGGGAGCAGTGCTACTGAGCAGTGAAAAGGATATTACGTGAGAACCTAGAGAATCCATCCGCTCAGCTCTTGAGCGGTCTGTCCTTCACCATGCCAGTTAGTAACAAGTTTTCCATGGGAAGAATGAAGAAAATGCAGGCAAAATGCTGCCAGTGAGCTTCTCTTTTCTGCTGTATTTTGGTTCACAAAGACCTGGGAAGACCTTTCATGTTTTCTTGTTTCAGTAATGTAGATCGTAGTGAATGGGTGCATGCTGGGTGCGTGTTGTACAGCGGTGAAATAATTCTCTGCAGCCTGTGCTTTCTATAAGTCATGCCAGGTTGAGATTTAAGGGTATAGGGTTTCTTGCAGTTTGGGGAAGCGTTGACAGACCTTCTTTATCCCACTTGATGATATGAATGCCATCTTCATTGGAAGCTTAGTGCTCTGTTCACTGAGGCAGGGACCCATGACCTAATATACTCCAGAATTCAGACAGAGCCACGTGGCCTGCCTGGTCTAGTTAGTGATCCTTCCTGGGAATACTTTCAGGCACTCCAGGAAGGTGAGGTCTTTTTATGTTTTTAACCCTCTAGGCTTGAGTATCACGCTGACATTTTGGATGAATCCTGACCTCCAGAAAGCAATCACTTGGCCACAGCATAGAGTCCTAATGAAAATGGACTTAGGTGTTTATAGAAAGACTAGTAGAGCTGATAAGGGTTATTGTCTACACTAATTATTGCCAAGGGAGTTGACAGTGTTTCCCTCAATAGTGTTGGTCAACAAGAACTTCAGCCTGACAGTTAAAGGTTGCTGTAAGAACATGGGTGTGATGTAATAAACACCTGAACTAGGCTGTGAAAATGGGAATCCAAGGAAGGCACTTTATTTGAGAGACTGGTGGAAGGCAAGTTGATAGGACTGTGACATGGCAAAACATACAATTTGAAATGTGCTCAAATAACTTTGGGGGTCCAAAAGAATAGCTGGTATGATTAATGGAAATAGAAAAGAAGGTTGATATTATTCAGTGATACAGCTAAGGGTTAGTGTCCTGCACACTTCTGGGTGTTTGGGGTTAATGCTGACTAGAGATGAGCTTCTGAGAGTTGCCATCTTGGATTTGTGCTTTAGAATTGTGGAAAACCCAAGAACCTCACAGTGCCCTTCGTTAAATGGAGGTCGGCACCAAGGTGCAGGAAAGTGGTATGACTTGGTCAGGATCACATGGGAGTTGCTTCTAGAGCCCAGACCCCTGACGTTCTGGTTCACTGAACTGAACTTACACTGAAGTTGTAAAAGTGAGTAGGTAGAGGGGAGCATTGCTGAGTAAGTCTGGAGGGCTACTGCACAGAGTTGGTTGCAGGAAGAGTCCTTGGAGAACACCTGGAGGGAGAGCCTGAAAGGAAGCTGTCGTCATCACAGTGCCCGGTGTAGCAAAGAGATGAAGGAATAAGGAGAATTGGGACCATGTTCTTGGGTTGGCACAGCCAGAGAGAGCTGGAACCTGAAATCAGAGGAGTGGTAAGAAAAGAGACCTTATAAAACGTCAACTAAAACAACCTAAACTTGTCATTTGGATTCTCTTGAACTCGCTAAGCGGCCATCTTGCCTCTACCTGTGATGGTGTTTTGCAGAACCATGGAGAGCATGGCTCTACCCCAGGACTCACCCGTTGGTATAAACATCATAGTTATTTCCCAAATTCATTGTTGGGAAAAAAAAAAAACTAAACCCTGGAAATGTACTTCTGTTTTCTCTTCTTTCTAGCACATTAAAAATGATCTTTATACTCTTTTCCCTTATCAGTCACCTGAAGAAATTGATAAGGAAAAAGTTCCTCTCTCTGACTCAGAAAGGAAAATGGACCCCGCTGAAGAGGATACAAATGTGTATACTGAGAAGCACTCAGACAATCTGTTTAAACGAACAGAAGTCCTGGCAGGTGAGTAGCCCAGTGGGGACCTGGTGGCAGGGTCCTTAAATAGGCCTATTTGGCTAAGTGATATTCAGAGGTGTAAGCCAGGCTTATTAAATGTCACCTTCCTGTGGAGAGCAGTCTGAGGGCCTGTCTCATTCTAGAGTGAGAGACAAGAGTTAGGCAAATGTTCTTTTTTTTTTCCCTCTGCTTCCTCATCCTACCACTTGGTGTAAGAAGAGGAAAGTTTGGACTTGAATTGGTCCAGAACAACTGGGTATGGAGGAGATGGTAGGGTGTGAAGCTCAATCCGTCCAGTTCCAAGTTCTCCTGATACCAAAATAAACTTGAGAAGGAAAAGTCCTTTATAGGGGGAGGAGGGCAGTTGAGGCCAGTAAGACCCAAGACATTAAGGATGCTGTCTCTAACTGTAACTTAGCTGATGAAAGCAGTCTCCATTTGATTTTAAAGGGGAAGATTTGTGCGATTTAAGAGCACTGAGTCCTTGAAAGGACAGTACCAAAGCCAAGACGAGAAAGGACATTTGCTTGCTTTTTTTTGCATTTACCCTTACAAAACATAAGTCATTTATATCCTGTTTTGTGCCTTCACTGAAAAAGCAACTAGAAGATTAGATATGAAGTGTGAGAAAACTGAAGAATTTTAAAGTATGGAATTAGTTGAGGCCCCAGTCAGATTTTTCTTATTGAGGCTTTTGGCTGATATGATTAATTCTAATCAAAGAAAGTATCGTCCCTTCTTGGGAGTGTCAGATTTGGGTAATTCACCTGGATGCCTCATCAAATCCACTTTTTCAGCATTTGGGGGTTTTTTGAGTAGAGCCTTTTAAAAAGTATAAATAGATTGGGCTTGACAAAGTTAATTTCTGCAACCCTTGAATCTCTCCTGAAAGTAATCTTCCTTTCGGCATGTTTCAGCGGTCATTGCTGGCGGAGTTATCGGCTTTCTCTTTGCGATTTTCCTTATCCTGCTGTTGGTGTATCGCATGAGAAAGAAGGATGAAGGAAGTTATGACCTTGGAGAACGCAAACCATCCAGTGCTGCTTATCAGAAGGCACCGACTAAGGAGTTTTACGCCTGAAACTCCCACTTAGTGTCTCTATTTATGAGATCACTGAACTTTTAAAAATAAAGCTTTTGCATAGAATAATGAAGATCTTTGTTTTTTGTTTTTTGTTTTTTCCATTAAAGGGCCATTCTGGCACTTTAATGATAAAATCCCATTGTATTTAAAACTTTTCATGTATTTCTTTAGAACGACATAAAATTAAAACTTAACATCTGCAGTGTTCTGTGAATAGCAGTGGCAAAATATTATGTTATGAAAACGCTCTATGTTCATGGAATCGGTTTAAACTTTTATGAGCAGATACAAAATGATTGTTTTTATCCTCTGGTTCGAAGATGAAAGCTGTTTAATTTGTGTCCGCATGTCTCTGATGGACCTTACCAAGTTGGTCTTAACTTTGTTAATTTATCTGTTGTTCCCCTCTCTCCTCTACTCTTCCCCTCTTGTCCCCTTGAAAACAGAACAAAACTCTATGCCTTTTGTAGCTGTTACGGTGCAATTTGTCTTTGGATAATTCAGATAATGGTAATTTAGTGTATATGTGATTTTCCAAATATGTAAACTTTAACTTCCACTTTGTATAAATTTTTAAGTGTCAGACTATCCATTTTACACTTGCTTTGTTTTTCATTACCTGTAGCTTCAGGCAGATTTGCAACAGCAAATTAATGTATAAAATCGGACGATTACCACAAAACTGTTCAGTCATAGCTATGTAATCACATCTTCTTTTGGGAGGATTTGATGTGAGTTAACTGACAAGCCTCAGCAAACCCAAAGATGCTAACAGTATTTTGAGAAGTTGCTGCAGATTCCTTTGGCCACTGTATTTGTTAATTTCTTGCAATTTGAAGGTACGAGTAGGGGTTTAAGGAGAAATCAGTTTTTGTTCTTAAAAATGCATTTAAGTTGTACACGTCTTTTTAAGCCTTTGAAGTGCCTATGATTCTATGTAACTTGTTGCAGACTGGTGTTAATGAGTATATATAACAGTTTAAAAAAAAAGTCGGTATTTTATAAGCACAGACAATTCTAATGGTAACTTTTGTAGTCTTATGAATAGACATCAGTTGTCATTTGGGAACATAAAAACTACTGAATAAATCATGTGGCCTAATATTGAAAATGTCACTGTTATAAATTTTGTACATTTTCGATCCAATGTACATCTCCCCTTTGCAAATGACCATCTGCTCTCGAGGATGATGGGGGTTTGATTTCTGAGCGTTCCGTAGTGTCTGTAAATCAAAACCAAAGAGCTCATCGATGAGGCTGTTTACCAGACTCCCTTCTGAACTGGCCAGAGAAAATCTGAATGTAGCCTCCTGCTTGTGTTTGGGTGTCGACATTGGAAGACTGCCAGGGAGGGAATTGTGAAGTTGGCAAGCTTTGTAGGCTAGCTGATGGCAACATTGAGAGGGTTGCGTGCTTTTGCAAATAACTCTTGGGATAAATTCTAAAGAACTGAAAGGGACTTTCCTGATGTCAGTATCTAAGGTTTTGTCCTGTAGACAGATGAAGACTGAGGTACCTTGGAAACTGTGCTCCAGATCTCTCCTGAAGCTTCACTAAAGAACCAGTACATGGAAATGCCATAGTTTACCCCGTAGGGAAGGAAAGCGGGGCAGGGTGGCTCTGTGCATTAAAAGGAGGGCCTCCCTGCTGAGGATTGAAATTGCTGGAAAGCGGGGGTGCCTGAGGAGGAGATGGAAGTCTGAGGGTACCCTGCCTGGGTATTTCCTTCTAACAACATTTCCTTTTCTGTTTTCACCATAAATTTTGTTTTACTGTGTGAGCCGCCAAAGTAGGAAGAAGACTGCAAAAACAGCAACCCTTTCGATCCATAATGTACTTTTAATAAAGTATGAATACTTCATTTAGAGAACGTTCCCTGGAATTGCCACATAACTCATTAAAAAAAAAAAAATTTAAGCAGCACTCGGAACAGTGTTTACTTAAATTCTTAATGGCCTTAATTCTCAAATTCCTGTCCCATCACTTACAGAGTCAATCCACTTTGGGGTGGTTAAAAGAAAGTTCTAGCACCTTCTAAAGTTGCACAATATCCCTCGATTACAGAGGTAAAGAATGTAGTGGGTATACCTCTAACTGTGCAAAGCATAGTGAAATTCAGTTCATAGAATAACTGCTTGCAATAGAATGCCAAGAAAAGAAAGTTTCTGGCAAATATTTTGTCACTGCTGTAAAGCAAAATATTTGTTAAAGTGCCAAAATAAAGTCTGTCATGCTGAAAGTTTAAAAAAAAAAAAATCATTGTATAGACTGACATCCAGTTTTCTTCAACTGTATGTTTTCTGCTGAGTTTTTTTTTTTTTTTCTTTTTAGTTTTTAAGATGCAGTCAATCTTGCTATATGAAGTGTTAGTAACGATTACCGAGTTCAGGAAAATTTTGGCAAAATATAAACATTAAAGCCAACATGAAAATTTCCTGTTTCCTTAGCCACATGTAAATGATTTCCTTTGTGCGAATATGGCTTTGTGTTTGGAAGACGTGCAGTATTCCAGCTGCCCTGTTCTCAGTGGGTGGGAAGGTGGGATGAGCTCATGGTGTGTTTTTAAGTTTCAGCTACAGGTGCCTCATACCTGAACTTCAGGATTGGGACCTGGTTAATAAAACTGAACTTAAGTTGGACAAGACAGCATAATTGCCATCTTATTCACATTCAAAGTTGATAGTTTTGGATTGGATATTTAGTGAAACGGTATTTTGGTAATCTTTCTGCAAAGGAGGTAAAAGCCCCTTGCTTTTTGAGGGTATAATGTGTTTGTACAGGGTCTAGAAGACTAAGCTTAATAATAAGTAGAACATAGTTACCTTACTCTGGTTTCCCAAAGGAACTTGAATGTCCCGCAAAGGGTGCTGGGTCCTATAAAAACAGGGGCAATAACAGCTTTCATGATTTTCATGGAGCTTGCTTCTTTAGTGTTTCAGACATTTTGAAGACCTATGGAAAATTTTAAATGAGGAGCAAAAATAGAAAACCTAAAAATATTGCAGGGTGAATTTTACGATCACAATCATCTTTACAACTTTATTATAATTATGTAATGGATGGTAGGAAAAAAATTTAATGTTTGTTTTTAAAAGGCAATGACTTAAAGCAACATAACCTCTAACTTGAATTTCTGAAGTTCTAAACCTCTGGCAGACATCAGTGAGACCCGAAGAAGTTTTCAATTAAAATTAACCAAGCCAGATGATAAATGTAGTCTGAATTGAGTAACCACAAAGGTGTTTTCAGTGCTGATATTTTATTACAATACTGAAAGTTGAGATTTGGCTGTTTTGGGGAAATCTGCTTTAGCAGGCATGGGAAACTTTTTTTAAAAAAGATTTTACCTTTTATAAAATATTTATTAGAGTAAGTAAGAGAGAGCACAAGCCAGGAGAGGCAGATGGAGAAGCAGACTCCCCACCCACTGAGTGGAGAGCCTGGAGGCAGGAACTCAATCCCAGGACCTTGTAGGTCATGACCTGAGCCAAAGGCAGACGCTTAACTGACTGAGCCCGGGCACCCTGGCATTGGGAAGCTTTAAAAAGAATGAAAAACCCTGCCATTTAGTGGTAAGAATATCAAAGTGAATTTTGTCCCACTCTATCTCCTGATTTTGGGCAACTTCACTCTTACACTTACTGTTCTAAGATTTCATTCCTTTTTGTTTATCTGTTGTATATGATTTCTGGCAAGGCATTTTCTGACTAAGGACTCATGGTGGCTTCGGAAGCAACTTGGTTTTCTGTGAGTTAGGTGGGAGGGTATATGTGACCCAAGCAATAATTCTAACCCACAAATGGAGTGAAGCTGTAGGCTTTGATCTTTCCGGTGTATGAACACAAGTCATTGATTCTTGTTGCCTTGGCAAAGTAGCATTCAAGCAACAAATGGTTGTATGTGCACGGCGTAGGAGGTTTAATCAGCAGATACTCGACTACTGAATATGTTCTGGGTACTCTTCTGGAGGCCGGGGGTATAGTGATGAGATAGAGCTCCTGCTCTCACAAGGTTTCGAGAGGGGTGCATAGAGGAAACAAAACTAGCAAGGAGGACTTGCTAGTTGGTAGTAATTTCCATGATGGACATCATGCAGGCTGATGTAAGGGACTGAAGGACTCGATGGGCCCAGCTAGGCTAGGTGTGCTGCGGTAATGACCTCAAAATCTCAGCAACTTGCAATAGTGAGGATTTACTTGGATCTTACTCATGCCATGTGTCCAGCGGTTGGCAGAGTTCTGCTGTGAATGGATATCCTCAGCCTCAGTGTCCGGTCATTGGAGTACCTGTTACCTGGAATGCTGCCGGTCACTGTGGGATAAAGAAAAGCATGGTAACCAAACAGTGGCCCTTAAGCCTTCTACCCAGTAGTGACCCCTGTTACTTCCCACCCACACCTCATTTGCCAGAGCAAGTCCTGTGACCACACCTAATTTCCAGTGTGCAGAGAGGTACGATTCTACTTGTGCCTGTAGGGAGAGAGATGGTGTATTTGTGAACGGCTAGAATTACTACAGCCTGGTCAGGAATGATGTAGAGCCAGTGTGCTAAAATCAAGATAAGTATTCCAGGCTGTGGGAAGCCCTAAACAGGGACGGAGCTTGGGCCCCTTAGAAGAACTGTGACAAGGCCAGTATTGGACCTTGGTAGTAGACCATGGTAGAAAAGGTGGGATAAGAATAGCTGAGAAGCGTTAATTGCCTCCTTACTGGTCTTCTTCTACTTTTGTTCATTTATAATTTATTCCCACAGTGAAGTGAGGCTGATCTCTTTACGATATCCATTATTTCATATTCTCTTCAATGGCTCCTATCGCACTTTGAATGAAGTCCTGACTCTGTACACCCGCCCTCAAGATCTTCAGGATCTGATCCCTGGACAAGACATTATAAGGAGACACAGTAGTGGGGATAGTGTGGCCACTTAAGGGATCATTATTGTTACCTAGAGGAGAAACGATGGCCTAAGGTGGTAATGGTGGAAACAGAGAAGACGGGAGAGGAATTGTTTGGGGAGGTGGAATCCACAGGGCTTGCTGAAAGGTTAGAAGGAGTGGGGAATACGGAAAGAAAGGAATCAAAGACGACATCATATTTTTGGCTAAGCTGAGTGAGTCCCATTCTTAGAGGGGGACTATCAAGGCATTGGCTGGTAAGAGTTCCTTTTGAGACACTCAAGTGCAGATGAACAACTGAATGTAAGAATCACAGAAGAGGTCTGAGCCGGAGATAGTAACTTAGGAATAGTGCCCCGTCACTTGACTGTTGGCACTCTCCTTTCCTTCTTTGCTCTGCTCTGCTCTGTAAGGCAGTTGGAGGGCAGGGAAAAGGATGCCTCATGCAAACGATGCTTCCCAAGCTTCCTTGCCAGCTGGCTTCTAGGAAAGTTTGGCCGGTGGAAGATTATTGGCAGAAGACTAGAGGTCAGGTGGAAGAGAAAAGCCCGAGTACTTGCCCCTCTTCTCCCAACTTTGGGCAGCATCTCCAGCATTCATGTATCTGCCCAATGGCTTGAATTCCCACTGACCCATCAAGTTCCCAGTTCCCACCATTCCTTAACTCTCGTGAGCCCCACTTTCCCCCCCTGTTTCCCCAGCCTTAAGGAGGGTAGTGGCTTTGTGCCATTGTTGTTCTCTGGGTTATCTAGCCTTCCCCAGTTTGCCCTTGCAGCTTTTCCGGCATCTTCACACCTAATTCCCTGGACCGAATTGCCTCTATTACATTATCCAGCCTGGCTCTAGTTTCCTTCCTGGACTCTGATGACACAGGAGTGAACACAAGGTAGATAGTATTAAAAGTCATGGGTCCAGATGAGATCAGCTGGAGAGGTAAGTAGGTAAAAGGGAGGATGGCCCCCAGGTCTGCCTTCTAGCACAGTCTTTCTAGAGGAACTACTACCAGTTTCACTTTTCAGTATTGGTCACAGAATTGGGTTTTCATTTTCTCAGATACCTAGCAAGGAATACCATCTTTCACTAAGAGGGGGGAAAATCCCCATAATGCACCATAACTCATTTTTTATCACATGAATAAGCCTATTAAAGCATCTACTTCTACCAGGTCCTTAATAACAACACAGTAAAAACTGTTTTTAAACTGAAAAAAGTAATTGGGCAGAGGAGTAAGTATTATTAGCATATTTGGGAAATCTGGGGTTCCTGGGTGGCTCAGTGGATTGGGCCGCTGCCTTCGGCTCAGGTCATGATCTCAGTGTCCTGGGGTCAAGCCCCGCCTCGGGCTCTTTGCTCAGCGGGCAGCCTGCTTCTCTCTCTCTCTCTCTGTGTCTCTGCCTACTTGTGATCTCTCTCTGTGTCAAATAAATAAATAAAATCTTTAAAAAAAAAAAAAAAGAATATTTGGGAAATCTCTCTATTAGCTGTGTTTGCAGTAGGAAAATGTCAGCAAACCAAATGATAATCCTCCTGCTTGTAGCCTTGTCCTGGGGTCATTGAAAGCAGGATTTTTGCCTCCTTAATTACTTTCTGCTTAGGTAAATGCCAGAGTAAGCCTGCATTTCCTCTGTCTAGACCAATTGCAAGGAAAAGCAGGAAAGAGGATATAAAATGTTGATGGACTTGGCTCCATGGCTGACCCAGTATTTGGGGATCATGAAATCCCCTCCTCTGATATTATGTATCTCAGTCACGTCCTTTTCTAGTGTCTGTTACTTCCTTTTTTCCGCATGTACAATAAAAACATCCCATGCACTGGCTTGTGGGAATTGAGTGAGTGATGCACTTTGCACGTTATCTGGCATCCGGTAGAACCTCCATACAGATTATTTATACACTCTTCCACCAAGTGATTCCTGGGAACTCACTATGTACCAGGCACATTCACGGTTTTCGGAATACAGGAACCAACAGAACAAAGTCCCAACTCTCAAGGAACTTAAGTTCTAATGGGAAGAGACAGACAATTAATAAGTAATATGTTAACAAAAAGACGTGAGCAGAGAGTTGAAGGTGGTGAGGGAACTGAGCCATGGTGGGTGGGAGGGAGAGCTGAGGTGCTGGGGAGAATTCCTGGCAGAAGGAACAAGCGCCAAGGCCTTGTGTGGCAGAGGGAGTGAATGAGCTAGAAAGCAGAGTGGTGGTGGGTGGTCAGTGAAAGATCCATGGGCCAGATGGTGGGTGTGTGACCTTGCAGCCGTTGTGATGACCTTAGCTTTACAGGATTTTGAACTAAGGGTGATATTTTCTAGCCTGTGCTTACAATTCCTTCTCAAACCTTAGTAGGCATCAGAATCACCAGGAGCTCTTGTTAAACACAGATTTCTGGCGGTGCCCGGTTGGCTTAGTCAGCTGAGTGGCCGACTCTCGATCTGGGCTTAGGTCATGATCTCCGGGTCCTGGGATCAAGCCCCGAGTTGAGCTCCATGCTCAGAGGGGAGTCTGCATGAGGATTCTCTCTCTCCCTCTTTCCCTGCTCCTCCCTGACTCACGGGCTCTCTTTTTCACTCTCTCTCTAAAATCAATCAATCAATCAATCAATCAATAAATACGTCTTTTAAAAAAAGAAAGAGAGAGAGCAGATTTCTGGGCTCCACCTCCAGGATTTCTGATTCTGTAGGTGGGTAGAACCCAAGAACTTGCATTTCCACCAACTTTCCCAGGTGTAGCTGCTGCTGCTAGTCCCGGAACCCACTTTGAGAACCACTGCTTCAAAGGGAGTGTCTTGATTATCATGTTGAGGATAGACTGGTTATGGATGGTGGATGTGGGCAAACACACAAGCAGGAGGATTTGTGAGGCGATTGCAGTACTCAAGGAGAGACCATCATCGTGGATGGAAGTGGCTAGAAGTAAAGGGAGTCTGGAGAACCAAGATGGCCACAACGTCTGAAAATCCAGGTAAATATATAGTAAACGGTTTACTGACATTTCTACAGTACTACCTGATAACGTAACGTGATTCATGTTTCCAAATGTTATGGCCACCCCATACTTTGAAAATGTAGCCAGCAGGAATTGTCAACAACACTCTTCTTCCAGATGGCCCCAAGCTCCAGACTCTTCCTGTAGGATACTGAAAACCACTGTCATTACCCAGTCCCCAGTGAACCTCACTTCCCTTGTTGCCTTGG